>NC_091168.1:17608196-17968196 GCF_040958095.1 Procambarus clarkii
ATCTGATGATGAATACGAGAAGTATTCGAAACGTTATGTTTTTTAAAGTAAAGATTCTGATACAAGATGTTCAGTATATCCCTGGTTTTCCTATTCATCTTATATATATATATATATATATATATATATATATATATATATATATATATATATATATATATATATATATATATATATATATATATATATATATATATATATATATATATTATTATCCTGGTTTCTTGATTATAGCAAGATAATCAAGAAACTAACAACGTTATATGGAGGACCTATGGCAATTCCACGACCAAGAGACGGCTTCCTGAACCTTGCAGGAATCAACCTCACTGAGGACCAAGTCATTATCCTAAATCTGGGTATAAACTGTCACGTTATGTCCAGACCAAGTGAGATGGCCCGGAAAGTGGAGTTGGAGATCCTGTTGTACGACATATTCGACCTCGAGACACAAAAGAAGGTCACCACCAAAGACACCTTACAAGCAGAACTTATTGCGGAAGGAGGAAAGAATCGAGGCAATTACAGAAGCACCATACTGTCCCCTGAGCTCAAAGCGGCAGCTAAGAGCCTTCGTGAAAACAAGGAGAAAGTCGTCAGAAGAGGTGACAAGTCGCCAATATACGTCATTCTTAAAAAAGACAAATATCTGGCGAAAATGAACCTCATTCTCTCTGACCAAACTAAATTCCAAAGGGTAACGAAGGACAATACAGAAGAATTGAAGGCAACGGTCAACAAATTGATCGAAACTGTGAATGCCAAGAAATCCGGACTCCACCTGCCAAAGATTATAGGGGAATATAAGCCTGGATACGCGTATGGAAAAGTCAAGACACATAAGCCTGGAAACCCACTTCGGCCAATCATCAGCCAGATACCCACACCCACGTACAGACTGGCGAAGCGACTCAACGGCTTGCTGACTCCTTATGTCCCTTGCACCTTCAGCCTGAAGTCTCCAAAGGAATTTGTTGACTTACTGCGGGGAACACGGGCCACAGGGATAAGAGCCTCGTTGGACGTAGAATCACTGTTTACCAACGTACCTGTGGATGAAACAATCGGGATGATAGTGGACAGAGTGTATCGTGATCCGACCTGTACTCCTCTTGACATACCAGAAAACATTCTAAGGAAACTACTCCAAGCTTGTACTAAAGAGGCACCCTTCTTGAGCCCGGATGGGCACATGTATAAGCAAGTAGATGGGGTCGCCATGGGTTCTTCCCTAGGTGTCCTGTTTGCGAACTTCTACATGGGTACCATCGAACAAAAGGTCTTAGTCGACATGAACTTGAAACCGGCCATATACTGCAGGTATGTTGACGACATTTTTACACAGGCACCTGATGTCAGACATCTGTAGGAGCTGAAGGAGGCATTTGAGCGGAATTCTGTGTTGCGTTTCACTTACGAGATGGAGAAGGATGGGACGCTGCCCTTTCTAGATGTAACAGTCATGGAAAGGAGCGGAGGTTTCCACACTGCAGTCTACACTAAGGAAACAAACATAGGAATGTGCCTCAATGCCAACAGTGACTGCCCAGACAGGTACAAGAGGAGTGTCGTTAACGCTTATGTCGTCCGTGCTCTCAGCCACAGCTCAGGATGGAAGCAAGTCGATGAAGAACTCTGTAGGGTAAGGCAGGTCCTAGTCAAAATGGCTTCTCCAATGGTTTCGCTGAAGACATCATAAGAAGGAAGGTGAAACGCCATGCAACCTCTGAAGAGACAACTAACACAACACCTGTACCCCCCTATTAGACTATTTTACAGGAACTTCTTTTCCACAGCTCACAAAACGGAGGAAAGGGCCCTGAAAGATATTGTTAATAGAAACGTTATCCCTACAGACAAAAATCAGAAGATACAATTGACGATCTACTATAAAACCAAGAAAACGGCCAACCTACTCATGAGAAACTCTCCAGACACAAAGCAGAACGCTTTAAAAGAGAGAAAAAGCAGTCTTATATATATATATATATATATATATATATATATATATATATATATATATATATATATATATATATATATATATATATATATATATAACTGAAAACTCACACCCCAGAAGTGACTCGAACCCATACTCCCAGAAGCAACGCAACTGGTATGTACAAGACGCCTTAATCCACTTGACCATCACGACCGGACAAAATGAGGTGATAGCCGAGGCTATTTGAACCACCCCACCGCCGGCACTCGGATAGTAATCTTGGGCATAGCATTTTACCAAATCACCTCATTCTTTGGGGCACACGTGAGGAACACAAATGCGAACAAGCCTGAATGGTCCCCAGGACAATATGCAACTGAAAACTCACACCCCAGAAGTGACTCGAACCCATACTCCCAGAAGCAACGCAACTGGTATGTACAAGACGCCTTAATCCACTTGACCATCACGACCGGACAAAATGAGGTGATAGCCGAGGCTATTTGAACCACCCCACCGCCGGCACTCGGATAGTAATCTTGGGCATAGCATTTTACCAAATCACCTCATTCTTTGGGGCACACGTGAGGAACACAAATGCGAACAAGCCTGAATGGTCCCCAGGACAATATGCAACTGAAAACTCACACCCCAGAAGTGACTCGAACCCATACTCCCAGAAGCAACGCAACTGGTATGTACAAGACGCCTTAATCCACTTGACCATCACGACCGGACAAAATGAGGTGATAGCCGAGGCTATTTGAACCACCCCACCGCCGGCACTCGGATAGTAATCTTGGGCATAGCATTTTACCAAATCACCTCATTCTTTGGGGCACACGTGAGGAACACAAATGCGAACAAGCCTGAATGGTCCCCAGGACAATATGCAACTGAAAACTCACACCCCAGAAGTGACTCGAACCCATACTCCCAGAAGCAACGCAACTGGTATGTACAAGACGCCTTAATCCACTTGACCATCACGACCGGACAAAATGAGGTGATAGCCGAGGCTATTTGAACCACCCCACCTCCGGCACTCGGATAGTAATCTTGGGCATAGCATTTTACCAAATCACCTCATTCTTTGGGGCACACGTGAGGAACACAAATGCGAACAAGCCTGAATGGTCCCCAGGACAATATGCAACTGAAAACTCACACCCCAGAAGTGACTCGAACCCATACTCCCAGAAGCAACGCAACTGGTATGTACAAGACGCCTTAATCCACTTGACCATCACGACCGGACAAAATGAGGTGATAGCCGAGGCTATTTGAACCACCCCACCGCCGGCACTCGGATAGTAATCTTGGGCATAGCATTTTACCAAATCACCTCATTCTTTGGGGCACACGTGAGGAACACAAATGCGAACAAGCCTGAATGGTCCCCAGGACAATATGCAACTGAGATTACTATCCGAGTGCCGGCGGTGGGGTGGTTCAAATAGCCTCGGCTATCACCTCATTTTGTCCGGTCGTGATGGTCAAGTGGATTAAGGCGTCTTGTACATACCAGTTGCGTTGCTTCTGGGAGTATGGGTTCGAGTCACTTCTGGGGTGTGAGTTTTCAGTTGCATATTGTCCTGGGGACCATTCAGGCTTGTTCGCATTTGTGTTCCTCACGTGTGCCCCAAAGAATGAGGTGATTTGGTAAAATGCTATGCCCAAGATTACTATCCGAGTGCCGGCGGTGGGGTGGTTCAAATAGCCTCGGCTATCACCTCATTTTGTCCGGTCGTGATGGTCAAGTGGATTAAGGCGTCTTGTACATACCAGTTGCGTTGCTTCTGGGAGTATGGGTTCGAGTCACTTCTGGGGTGTGAGTTTTCAGTTGCATATTGTCCTGGGGACCATTCAGGCTTGTTCGCATATATATATATATATATATATATATATATATATATATATATATATATATATATATATATATATATATATATGTCGTACCTAGTAGCCAGAACTCACTTCTCAGCCTACTATTCAAGGCCCGATTTGCCTAATAAGCCAAGTTTTCCTGAATTAATATATTTACTATAATTTTTTTCTTATGAAATGAAAAAGCAACCCTTTTCTCTATGTATGAGGTCAATTTTTTTTTATTGGAGTTAAAATTAACGTAGATATATGACCGAACCTAACCAACCCAACCTAACCTAACCTAACCTATATTTATAGGTAAGGTTAGGTTAGGTAGCCAAAAAAAGCTAGGTTAGGTTAGGTTAGGTAGGTTAGGTAGACGAAAAAACATTAATTCATGAAAACTTGGCTTATTAGGCAAATCGGGCCTTGAATAGTAGGCTGAGAAGTGCGTTCTGGCTATTAGGTACGACATATATATATATATATATATATATATATATATATATATATATATATATATATATATATATATATATATATATATATATATGTCGTACCTAGTAGCCAGAACGCACTTCTCAGCCTACTATTCAAGGCCCGATTTGTCTAATAGGCCAAGTTTTCCTGAATTAATATATTTTCTCAGTTTTTTTCTTATGAAATGATAAAGCTACTCATTTCATTATGTATGAGGTCAATTATTTTTTATTGGAGTTAAAATTAACGTAGATACATGACAGAACCTAACCAACCCTACCTAACCTAACCTAACCTATCTTTATAGGTTAGGTTAGGATAGGTAGCCGAAACAGTTAGGTTAGGTTAGGTTAGGTAGATTAGGTAGTCGAAAAACAATTAATTCATGAAAACTTGGCATATTAGGCAAATCGGGCCTTGCATAGTAGGCTGAGAAGTGCGTTCTGGCTACTAGGTACGACATATATATATATATATATATATATATATATATATATATATATATATATATATATATATATGTCGTACCTAGTAGCCAGAACGCACTTCTCAGCCTACTATGCAAGGCACGATTTGCCTAATAAGCCAAATTTTCATGAATTAATTGTTTTTCGACTACCTAACATACCTAACCTAACCTAACCTAACTTTTTCGGTTACCTAACCTAACCAAACCTATAAAGATAGGTTAGGTTAGGTTAGGTAGGGTTGGTTAGGTTCGGTCATATATCTACGTTAATTTTAACGCCAATAAAAAAAGTTGACCTCATACTTAATGAAATGGGTAGCTTCATCATTTCATAAGAAAAAAATTAGAGAAAATATATTAATTCAGGAAAACTTGGCTTATTAGGCAAATCAGGCCTTGCATAGTAGGCCGAGAAGTGCGTTCTGGCTACTAGGTACGACATATATATATATATATATATATATGTCGTACCTAGTAGCCAGAACTCACTTCTCAGCCTACTATTCAAGGCCCGATTTGCCTAATAAGCCTAGTTTTCCTGAATTAATATATTTACTATAATTTTTTTCTTATGAAATGATAAAGCAACCCTTTTCTCTATGTATGAGGTCAATTTTTTTTTATTGGAGTTAAAATTAACGTAGATATATGACCGAACTTAACCAACCCTACCTAACCTAACCTAACCTATATTTATAGGTAAGGTTAGGTTAGGTAGCCAAAAAAAGCTAGGTTAGGTTAGGTTAGGTAGGTTAGGTAGACGAAAAAACATTAATTCATGAAAACTTGGCTTATTAGGCAAATCGGGCCTTGAATAGTAGGCTGAGAAGTGCGTTCTGGCTATTAGGTACGACATATATATATATATATATATATATATATATATATATATATATATATATATATATATATATATATATATATATATATATATATATATATATATATATATATATATATATATATATATATATATATATATATATATATATATATATATATGTCCGGTCGTGATGGTCAAGTGGATTAAGGCGTCTTGTACATACCAGTTGCATTGCTTCTGGGAGTATGGGTTCGAGTCACTTCTGGGGTGTGAGTTTTCAGTTGCATATTGTCCTGGGGACCATTCAGGCTTGTTCGCATATATATATATATATATATATATATATATATATATATATATATATATATATATATATATATATATATATATATGTATATATATATATATATATATATATATATATATATATATATGTCGTACCTAGTAGCCAGAACGCACTTCTCTGCCTACTATGCAAGGCCAGATTTGCTTAATAAGCCAAGTTTTCCTGAATTATTATATTTTCTCTAATTTTTTTCTTATGAAATGATAAAGCTACCCATTTCATTAAATATGAGGTCAATTTTTTGTATTGGAGTTAAAATTAACGTAGATATATGACCAAACCTAACCAACCCTACCTAACCTAACCTAACCTACCTTTATAGGTTAGGTTCGGTTAGGTAGCCGAAAAAGTTAGG
Organism: Procambarus clarkii; assembly: GCF_040958095.1. Classification (NCBI taxonomy): domain Eukaryota; kingdom Metazoa; phylum Arthropoda; class Malacostraca; order Decapoda; family Cambaridae; genus Procambarus; species Procambarus clarkii. The sequence goes on from NC_091168.1 coordinate 17,614,484, forward strand.
TTAGGTTAGGTTAGGTAGGTTAGGTAGTCGAAAAACAATTAATTCATGAAAACTTGGCTTATTAGGCAAATTTGGCCTTGCATAGTAGGCTGAGAAGTGCGTTCTGGCTACTAGGTACGACATATATATATATATATATATATATATATATTTATATATATATATATATATATATATATAAATATATATATATATAAAGATAGGTTAGGTTAGGTTAGGTAGGGTTGGTTAGGTTCGGTCATATATCTAAATTAATTTTAACTCCAATAAAAAAAAATTGACCTCATACGTAATGAAATGGTTAGCTTTATAATTTCATAAGAAAAAAATTAGAGAAAATATACTAATTCATGAAAACTTGGCTTATTAGGCAAATCGGGCCTTGAATAGTAGGCATAGAAGTGCGTTCTGGCTACTAGGTACGACATATATATATATATATATATATATATATATATATATATATATATATATATATATATATATATATATATATATATATATATATATATATATATATATATATGTCGTACCTAGTAGCCAGAACGCACTTCTCTGCCTACTATGCAAGGCTCGATTTGCCTAATAAGCCAAGTTTTCATGAATTAATTGTTTTTCGACTACCTAACCTACCTAACCAAACCTAACCTAACTTTTTCGGCTACCTAACCTAACCTAACCTAAAAAGATAGGTTAGGTTAGGTTAGGTAGGGTTGGTTAGGTTTGGTCATATATCTACGTTAATTTTAACTCCAATAAAAAAATATTGACCTCATACATAATGAAATGGGTAGCTTTATCATCTCATAAGAAAAAAAAATGAGAAAATATAATAATTCAGGAAAACTTGGCTTATTAGGCAAATCGGGCCTTGCATAGTAGGCCAAGAAGTGCGTTCTGGCTACTAGGTACGACATATATATATATATATATATATATATATATATATATATATATATATATATATATATATATATATATATATATATATATATATATATATATATATATGTCGTACCTAGTAGCCAGAACTCACTTCTCAGCCTACTATGCGAGGCCCAATTTGCCTAATAAGCCAAGTTTTCCTGAATTAATAAATTTTCTCTAATTCTTTTCTTATGAAATGATAAAGCTACCCATTTCATTATGTATGAGGTCAATTGTTTTTTATTGGAGATAAAATTAAAGTAGATATATGACTGAACCTAACCAACCCAACCTAACCTAACCTAACCTATCTTTATAGGTTAGGTTAGGTTAGGTAGCCGAAAAAGTTAGGTTAGGTTAGGTTAGGTAGTCGAAAAACAATTAATTCATGAAAACTTGGCTTATTAGGCAAATATATATATATATATATATATATATATATATATATATATATATATATATATATATATATATATATAACTGAAAACTCACACCCCAGAAGTGACTCGAACCCATACTCCCACAACTGGTATGTACAAGGACGCCTTAATCCGCTTGACCATCACGACCGGACATAAGGAAGTGATAGCCGAGGCTATATGAACCACTTCCCCGCCGGCACTCGGATGGTAATCTTGGGCATAGCATTTTATCAAATCACCTCATTCTTTGGGGCACACGTGAGGAACACAAATGCAAAGAAGCCTGAATGGTCCCCAGGACTATATACAACTGAAAACTCACACCCCAGAAGTGACTCGAACCCATACTCCCACAACTGGTATGTACAGGGACGCCTTAATCCGCTTGACCATCACGACCGGACATAAGGAAGTGATAGCCGAGGCTATATGAACCACTTCCCCGCCGGCACTCGGATGGTAATCTTGGGCATAGCATTTTATCAAATCACCTCATTCTTTGGGGCACACGTGAGGAACACAAATGCAAACAAGCCTGAATGGTTCCCAGGACTATATACAACTGAAAACTCACACCCCAGAAGTGACTCGAACCCATACTCCCACAACTGGTATGTACAGGGACGCCTTAATCCGCTTGACCATCACGACCGGACATAAGGAAGTGATAGCCGAGGCTATATGAACCACTTCCCCGCCGGCACTCGGATGGTAATCTTGGGCATAGCATTTTATCAAATCACCTCATTCTTTGGGGCACACGTGAGGAACACAAATGCAAACAAGCCTGAATGGTCCCCAGGACTATATACAACTGAAAACTCACACCCCAGAAGTGACTCGAACCCATACTCCCACAACTGGTATGTACAGGGACGCCTTAATCCGCTTGACCATCACGACCGGACATAAGGAAGTGATAGCCGAGGCTATATGAACCACTTCCCCGCCGGCACTCGGATGGTAATCTTGGGCATAGCATTTTATCAAATCACCTCATTCTTTGGGGCACACGTGAGGAACACAAATGCAAACAAGCCTGAATGGTCCCCAGGACTATATACAACTGAAAACTCACACCCCAGAAGTGACTCGAACCCATACTCCCACAACTGGTATGTACAGGGACGCCTTAATCCGCTTGACCATCACGACCGGACATAAGGAAGTGATAGCCGAGGCTATATGAACCACTTCCCCGCCGGCACTCGGATGGTAATCTTGGGCATAGCATTTTATCAAATCACCTCATTCTTTGGGGCACACGTGAGGAACACAAATGCAAACAAGCCTGAATGGTCCCCAGGACTATATACAACTGAAAACTCACACCCCAGCAACCCGTTCTCACACAAGACAGCACATATATGACTTAATGCTTAAAGTCAATATGTTGAATATGAATTAGTAAATATGTGATATATTCCCAGTTACTTTTTTTACCAAGGCCCAAACTCTTCCTCACGTACCAATTTACGTCTCACAGTACCCGTCCGTCAACATAGATAGCAGAAAATTCGTGATTGGTTCAATTATAAGGACAATTGTAGTTTTCAGGTCCCACATGGGTTGTGAAATTTACCTACTATTGTCCATGCTCTTAGAATATTACAGATCAGCTACTTCCTATTGAAGGCTCGTAGTTTTGTCTTGAGAAATATTAGTTGTTCTTAGTAAATTATAATAAGCACTAAAAATTATTACATAGAATAACAGTCCTTCACCAATCAATATTATATACCATAGTTTGTGCTTTACAAATCTTTAAAGGATGTTTTGTAGGAACGCTAACAGAAAACGATGTTACATTTGAATGTCTATAGGGTAAACTACTGCAAACAGGACGGTATTGTGTCTACTATACCAACTATAGCTAGGATGGGTATATTGTCACCTACCGCCTGTTAGGTGGGAAAGGGGTTCAATACCACCCACAGGATGGGTATGAGGGTCACATCCACCCACAGGATGAGTATGGGGATCACATCCACCCACAAGAAGGGTATGGGATCCAATACCACCCACAGGATGAGTATGGCGTCCACTACAACCCACAGGATGGGTATGGGGCTCCAACCACCCATAGAATGGGTATGAGGCTCCAACCACCCATAGAATGGGTATGGGGCTCCAACCACCCATAAAATGGGTATAGGGTCCAATAACACCCACTGGATGTATATGGCGTCCATTGCCGCGCGTCGAGCTCGAAAACCGCAGCATTCATCTCAGAACCATGCCTATTTCACACAGATTCCTTAATAAAAGTAAGAGTTTTATATGTCACAAGAAAGATAGAAATATGAGCTTCATTCTAAATACCTTACCATGGGCATATTTAAATTTAAAGCGAAGATACGTGTACTTTTATAATAGCCGAGCTTTAACCCCGGACAGATTGATCGACCGAGCAACTCTCTCTCAGAACAATGTTTATTTCACATGAATTCGTTAATAAACATATATGTTTTATATGTCTCAAGAAAGGCAGACATATAAGCTTCACTTTAAACACTTTACCATAGACATATTTAAAGTTCTAATGAAGATACATGTATTTTAAAAATTACGGAGCTCCCACCTCGTACAGACTGAACGACAGAGCAACTCGCTGTTAGATCAATGTTTATTTCACTTAAATTCGTTAATAAACACAAATGTTTTATATGTCTTAAGCAAGATAGAAATAAGAGCTTCATTTTAAATACATTACAATAGACATATTTATAGCTCAAGTGAAGATACATATGTTTTTATAGTAGCGCTCAGTAGCTTGTCGGGCATGGAGTGCAGACGCCTACGCATTTGCCGATATATTGTATAATTAACAAAGATACGCTAATAAAGCCTAAAATCTTATATGCCTCCAGAAAGACCGAGATATGAACATTATTATGATTGCACCAAATGAAATATATCATGTTCGAGAACAAAGATATATCAATTTTAAATTAAGTTTCGACTCTCTCTCGGGTGAGACAGATGGGGCGACTCTCGCCCCATCTATTGGAGATTCTGTGCACTAAAGACCCAAAGCTACTCAAACCCTCCTAGCATTATTTAAGTAATGACGTAATATGGTATATTTACTCACTATAATGTGGGTGCTGAATGCAGAACATGAAAAAACATATATTTACTCCAAACTAATATAATTTCATTATGAAATAAGTAGCATCAAAGGAAGTCGACGGTCCAAGCGTCAATGTTGTGGAACGACTTATCCAAGATATATCGTTGTTTGGAAAGTGTTTGTTGGCATATCCAGTTGTCGCACTTCTCTGCACAAATTATCACAAATTTAAATTATAATGTTAACAAGTAGAATAAGTATTTTTAATAAAATCTAACATAACTAGCCAGAAAACATTTAACATTTATTAAAAAAATATATGTTTGGAAGTTAAATCAACTTCATAGGACAATATATGCCCGAAACGCTTTGCGTAATAGTGGCTTTAGGCATTGTATGTACTTGCTCTACCTATAAGTCAACCAATCCTTGTAAAAATTTATTGTATGTATGTACCTTACCTAAATAAAATTGTATTGTATAAAATTGTATTGTATTGTATTGTATAGTTTTGTTATATATACTCGTTATTCGTTGACATGCGTTCGCTACTTAAACTACCATGTACTGTACTTATGTAAAATCTCCCATGTCTCTTCGCTCATCTCACCGAACCCTACAGGCTCTGTGATATATTGTTTAATTAATTGAGATTCACAAATAAAGCTAATAATTGTATATGTTATCAAAAAGGCAGAGCTTATTTTAGTTCATTTATTATGCACCCCATACCCATCCTATGAGCGATAGTGGAGTGTTACAGAGGCACATAATGGGCTCAGGGACTGAGCCCCACAATTCATATAGCCAAGCAAGTTATAATCTTGATAAGCTAGTTACAAAAGTCAATGCACATTGTCACATCAACAATGGGCTCGAGTCCGACCACAAGTACAGTTTATAATTTAAGCAACTGACATATATGGAGGGCTAGTGTCACAATTGATATGTTTATCCTACACATAACCCCCTCTCCCCCATCCAATGGGCAGCGGTGGATAGGTTACAATCAAGTCGTTTTTTGCGTTTTATTCAGAGATTAGATCTTATTGAGTGAGGAAAGATATTCATATTTTAAAGAAGGCTTCTTGGCTGATGCTCTCCATTGATGGAAAATATACAACATTTTGAAAATCAATGTTAGTTTGATCTAGATATTGTAATTAACGAAAGTATTTATGTCATCTGAAAGGTAGAAATATAGGCTACATTTAAAATCCTTTGTCATAAATATAACTGAAGTGAAAACGAAGATATATGCGTTTTGATAGTTACTTGATGGCTAGCTCTGAGAGTGTGAAGCCCTGCACACCAGCCAATAAATTGTATAATTAGTTTCCATATATTTTAATTAATCTTAAAAATCTATATGTCCGAAGAAAGGAAGATGTAGTCGTTAATGTGACAACATTTAAAAATATATATCTCTTAAGTTAAATAAATAATACCACCTTATCGCCGGTGTCCGGACACATGAAAACTACCTAGGTATCAGTATCCAGCCAGGCGGGGATCACAGGCTGCACAATACTGATAAATTATATAATGCACTACTTGTGGTCGATCTCGAACCCATTTATGATGTGACGACTTATAGTGAATTTTGTAACTAGCTCATCAAGATTGTAACTTGCTTAGCTAAATGAATTGTGGGGTTCGGTCCATTCATTTTCTTTCTTTATTATGCACCCCATAATACACATCCCGTGGGCGGTGGTGTAAAGGATTACAGAGGCACATAATCGGTTCAGGAACTGAACCCTCTAGTTCGTTTAGCTAAGCAAATAACAATCTTTTGACGCTAGTTACAAAATTATTAATGTACACATACTTATGCATACATGTACATATTCATACGTATACATATATACATACACATACATATTTAATCACCCCCACAAATACACACATCAGTAATCTTTTGTGTCACAGGTGATCAACAAGAGGCTCACAACAGTCACTATACAAGGCACTTTACATTTATGAGGAGTCGCACAGTTACTAGTCTTGCTGCACACCCACCCAACTGGGCGGCAGCTTTACAGTCATGTGCTCCACACCCACCCAACTGGGCGGCAGCTTTACAGTCATGTGCTCCACACCCACCCAACTGGGTGGCAGCTTTACAGTCATGTGCTCCACACCCACCCAACTGGGTGGCAGCTTTACAGTCATGTGCTCCACACCCACCCAACTGGGCGGCAGCTTTACAGTCATGTGCTCCACACCCACCCAACTGGGCGGCAGCTTTACAGTCATGTGCTCCACACCCACCCAACTGGGCGGCAGCTTTACAGTCATGTGCATGCATTACCTACAGTAAGCAAATTTTGGATACTTCGCTAAGATTTCGGGCAGCACATCATTATGAATGACGTACTTACACATTTCATGGACACTATTGATGTTGTTATCTTTAAATTCCGCGATTTTTCACATTCCATTATATAATGACGCAAAGTATGCAAATAGTTCTGCTGACAGAGTTTACATTTAGTCAAATCTACATCATCAGATGTTACAAACTTCCAGAGGTACTTGTAGCCGAGCCTAAACCTAGCAGTGGTAACATCTAGAAGTCTGCTAACATTATTGGATGACCCATAGACGTTGAGCTTTGCCTCAAGACGAAGCTTGGGCTGATCTCTAATTTCTTAAGCCATATTGATGCTCTGTCCACAGAGCATTCTCTCTCTCAAATTATATACACTGATGGTTCCCTACACCGCACCACGGGTGCAGCTGGAAGTGCAGTTGTCCTGGCAATGGGCGATGGCCTATACTTTGAGTGGGGAGTCCGTATAAACAACTGGGCCTCTACCCTTCAGACTGAACTATTTGCCTTGATCCTTGCACTGAAATGTGTACAAGTCTCAAAACTTGATACATTAATTGTAAGTGACTCCTTATCATCCTTAAATGCTCTCAACTCTTTAAGACATAACTGTAACATGCTCGTGTCCGAAGCTAGACACAAATACAACAAAATTATTAAGGATGGTAACAGAGTCCATTTCATGTTGTCTCCATCTCATGTTGGCCTCCGAATGCATGATAGAGCTGATAAGTTAGCCAAAGAATCTGCCTTTAAAGGAGCCGTTGAGTGTAACCTTGGATTGTCAATGAGCAATCTGAGAGCAGCAGTACACCGAGAACTTCAACAAGATCTTGTAGATCTGAGGCAAAGTGAAATTGACACCAGTAATTCCATCTATCATCATACTATCATGCAAGAGGAGCCACACATCTATGGATCATCCAATAAAATCAGCAGACTTCTAGATGTTACTACTGCTCGGCTTAGACTCGGTTACAAGTATCACTGGGAATTCTCATTATCTGCTGATGTAGACCTGACCAAATGTAAACTGTGTCAACAAAATTATTCGCACACCCTCCGTCACTATGTGATGGAGTGCGAAAAGATACGTGAATTTAGAGACAATTCTATAACCAATGTTCCAGCGATGTGTCAATATTTCATTCAAAATGATCTGCTACCAGAAATTTTAGCCAAATATCCCCAGTTTGCTAACTGTAGGTAGTAACTAAGTGATTGTAACCTATCCACCGCTGCCCACTGGATGGGGGGCGGTGTGCAGGACAAACATATAAATTTTGACACTAGCTCTCCACATATGTCAGTTGCTTAATTTAGAACCTGTACTTGAGGTCAATCTCGAACCCATTGTTGATGTGATGATTAAAATTGAATTTTGTAACTAGCTCATCAAGATTGTAATTTGCTTAGCTAAATGAATTGTGGGGTTCAGTCCCTGAGCCCATTATGTGCCTCTGTAACCCTTTCCACTACCGCCCACAAGATGGGTATGGGGTGCATAATAAATGAACTAAACTAACTAACCCATAGACGAGCGATTCATCAAAGTTTATACAATATTGTGAAATTGAGAATCAGTGTAGTAACATAAATTGGTAAAGCATAAATATTGTAAGTTAAGAATCTGATGCATGTGTGTGTGTTGGGAAGGGGGAGGGGGTTATACCCTTGGTAAGCGAGAGTGGAAAGTAACCTTAGACGTACTGCGGTCAATGTAGGGGGGAGGGAGGGTGGGAGAGTCAAATTCACCCTCCAACATCTGGGCATAGTACCACCAGCCTCCACAACACTCCATCAGCCTCCAGCTGATGCTTGTAGATGCTTCATCTAACCTCACTTATGTCACACATTAACCTACAGTTCCTGTGATATTTAAACTCCTCATCACAGTGGCGTCTCACCAATATAAATTGTATTGGATTTTGTCCCGAAATAGCTATATGCTGACTGGACGTGTATGTATGTATGTATGTATGTATGTATGTATGTATGTATGTATGTATGTATGTATGTATGTATGTATGTATGTATGTATGTATGTATGTATGTATGTATGGATGGATGGATGTATGTATGTACGCATGCATGTATGTATGGATGTATGTATGTATGCATGTATGTATGTATGTATGTATGTATGTATGTATGTATGTATGTATGTATGTATGTATGTATGTATGTATGTATGTATGTATGTATGGATGGATGTATGTATGTACGCATGCATGTATGTATATTGACAATCGACTTGAGAATGGTCCAGGACGGACCGAAACGTCGTCGTCCCTTCAATTTCTAGTGTGTGGTCTGGTCAACATACTTCAGCCACGTTATTGTGACTCATCGCCTGCATATGTATGTATAGATGTATGTATGTATGCATGTATGTATGGATGGATGGATGGATGGATGGATGGATGGATGGATGGATGGATGTATGTATGTACGCATGCTTGTATGTATGGATGTATGTATGTATGCATGTATGTATGTATGTATGTATGTATGTATGTATGTATGTATGTATGTATGTATGTATGTATGTATGTATGTACGTATTTATGTATGTATGTACGTATTTATGTATGTATGTATGTATGTATGTATGTATGTATGTATGTATGTATGTATTCCCAATCACGTTAAAGACTCCCCCTCTATCATCCAATTAAAGAGAAAAACAACTATGTACTAAATAATCAACTCCTTGTAACTTTAATTATGCTGACCTTCCTATCTGTATTCAGACTGTGCCTACCATCATTATAGGTGATTATAATGCTAGACATAGGAATATGGGTAATTCGCAGTTCAATAATCGTAACGGCAACCAACTGGTGTCACTATTAGGTAGTCACGATGATGCACACATTGTGGGTGACCTTGAACCGACGAATATCTACGGAGGTATTCTTGATCTATGTCTGGGTGTCAACGTCTCCCACACCGTGTGCGCCTAGTCAATAATGCCAGATATGGCGTCTGATCATCTGGGCATATTAGCCACTGTAAGCATTGGCAGCTCTATCCTCCCTGGTGGAGTGTTCAAGCAGAAGAGGCTGGCTGTGCCCATCGATCAACGAGACAATCTTGTTGCTCATGTGTCAGATTGGTACAGTTCATCTGAGCCTTCATCAGTTGAAGATTTTAACAATGAGCTCACAGATACTATCAAGCAGTTTATAGAATCACTTGATTCATCGTCCAGGCCACGTAACCCAAATTACACTGGTCATAGCACTTATGCTTATTATAATGATTCTAAATTGCATACACTAAAACGCACTGCCAGAATAATTGGACTAGCTTATAGAAGGACCCGCACTGCTGAAATGCTTCGGCTCTTTCAAGCGGCTCTGGCTAAGGCCAGGGAACGTATGGCGGAGCTGAGGCAGACAGACTGGAAAACTTTTGTCTGTGGTCTCACTCTCACACGCCACTAAGTCGGGCATGGAAGGATATCAACAAGATCAAAGGGAAAAATGCTGCAGAGATCGCGCACCCTAATCCTCTGCACAGAGCAAATGAGCTTGTTGGTTCTTGGGCCACGACTTCCAGCTTTGACAGTCTTCCTCTACCCTCACAGAATGAATTAAATGATAGATATACTGATAGGGCAAGGCTCCTTGACTTCATGCGTCATCAAGAGGATGACTAAAACATGCTTTTTACTGAATACAAACTAGATTCTGCTCTACATAAAGGCAAAGCTACATCACCCGGGGAGGATGGAGTTACTGACGGCATACTGCATATGCTTCTGTTAGTTCCAGGGAATACCTTTCTTCAATTGTATAATATGAGCTATGTAACTGGGGAGCTTCCTAAGTCATGGACCAACAGTGTTATTATTCCCATTCCTAAACCTCACCAGCCGAGTGCTTTATGCCGTCTCCCTCACTAGTTGTCTCTATAAGTGTCTTGAGAAGATGGTTCTCAACCGTCTCCTTTACAAAATTAATAATATGTTGTCTCCCCAGATATATGGCTTTACGCATGGAAAAATACATCACTGTATTACCACATTCCTCACCCTGCATACTGATAGGTCATATACCACTTTCCTAGATCTTAAGTCAGCCTTTGACATTGCTAACCCACACGTCATTCTGAGAGAACTTGCTAAAATGAATGTTGGAATGTTAATGTTAAAAATTTTTCAAACTGAAATAAATATATAACACTGTACGGTACAGTTGTGTTTAATTATGTTTTGCGATTCCTTTGGAAAAGGTATTTGTGCACCAAGTGCTACTAGGTCAGTATGAGATATGCTGAATGTTGTCAATATACCATCTGAATACGCTTCACTTTGCGTTAATCATTGGACGTCCTAATGATTAAGGTCCCCAAAAGGACTTAAACAGACCTCAGTGGATATTTTTACTCTCCCTCTCTCTCTATCTCAGAGCATCCCTTTATGTGTTGTATGTGGGTGCTGAAGTTCAGTCTCTTGTCTATGTATAGGTGAAGGAACTTTCCATAATTGTTATTGCTAATGTTTACTTGTAATACTGGGTATACATCCAGTGTTCTTACCCTCGACGGCGGCGAGGGTAAGCCGCGGTCGTATGGTCTGAAACCCACAAATATTTACAAAGTGGGGGGGGGGGATAAAATTTCCTCTTCAAGCACGCGCACACAAATGAACTATGTTACTTAACTGGAAGCACTCGTACAACATAATTTACACGATTTTTCAGGATTATTATACTTCTTACCAGTATATATACAGTATAGTACCTAGGAGGTTCTCTTCAATGATATCTAAGATAATTAAAAGAACCCAAGCAAACTACTGTGGAAATGTGCAGGACAAACATATCAATTGTGACACTAGCTCTCCACATATGGCATTTGCTTAATTTAGAAACTGTACTTGTGGTCGATCTCGAACACATGTTGTTGATGTGACGATGTGTTATGAATTTTGTGCCTAGCTCCTCAAGATTGTAACTTGCTTAGATAAATAAATTGTGTGTTCAGTCCCTGAACCCATTATGTGATAAATTAACTAAACTAAAAACTATAGTATGGCGACGAAACCTGAACTGCATAATGTAAATAGGGATTAACCAGAAAAAGATATAGGTGAAGAATAACACCAGTTAACTGTAAAGCTGCCGCCCAGTTGGGTGGGTGTGGAGCAATTAGACTAGTAACTGTGCGACTCCTCATGGATGTAAAGTGCCTTGTATAGTGACTGTTGTGAGCCTCTTGTTGAATCACTTGTGACACAAAAGATTACTGATGTGTGTATTTGTGTGGGTGATTAAATATGTATGTGTATTTATATATGTATACGTATGTATATGTACATGTATGCATAAGTATGTGTACATTAATAATTTTGTAACTAGCGTCAAAAGATTGTTATTTGCTTAGCTAAACGAACTAGAGGGTTCACTTCCTGAACCAATTATGTGCCTCTGTAATCCTTTACACCACCGCCCACAGGATGGGTATTATGGGGTGCATAATAAAGAAAGAAAATGAATGGACCGAACCCCACAATTCATTTAGCTAAGCAAGTTACAATCTTGATGAGCTAGTTACAAAATTCACTATAAGTCGTCACATCATAAATGGGTTCGAGATCGACCACAAGTAGTGCATTATATACGTTTATTAAGGAATCTGTGTGAAATAGGCATGGTTCTGAGATGAATGCTGCGGTTTTCGAGCTCGACGCGCGGCAATGGACGCCATACACATCCAGTGGGTGTTATTGGACCCAATACCCATTTTATGGGTGGTTGGAGCCCCATACCCATTCTATGGGTGGTTGGAGCCCCATACCCATCCTGTGGATTGTAGTGGACACCATGCTCATCCTGTGGGTAGTATTGGACCCCATACCCTTCCTGTGGGTGGATGTGATCCCCATACTCATCCTCTGGGTGGATGTGACCCTCATACCCATCGTGTGGGTGGTATTGCACCCCTTACTCACCTAATAGGTGGTAGTGGACAATATACTGATCCTGTAGTTGGTATAGTAGACACAATACCATCCTTTTTACAGTAGTTTACCCCATAGACATTCCAATGTACCATCGTTTTCTGTTAGTGTTCCTACAAAACATCCTTTAAAGATTTGTAAAGCACAAACTATGGTATATAATATTGATTGGTGAAGGACTGTTATTCTATGTAATAATTTTTAGTGCTTATTATAATTTACTAAGAACAACTAATATTTCTCAAAACAAAACTACGAGCCTTCAATAGGAAGTAGCTGATCTATAATATTCTAAGAGTATGGACAATAGTAGGTAAATTTCACAACCCATGTGGGACCTGAAAACTACAATTTTCCTTATAATTGAACCAATCACGACTATTCTGCTATCTAGGTTGACGGACGGGTACTGTGAGACGTAAATTGGTACGCGAGGAAGAGTTTGGGCCTTGGAAAAAAAGTAACTGGGAATATATCACATATTTACTAATTCATATTCAACATATTGACTTTAAGCATTAAGTCATATATGTGCTGTCTTGTGTGAGAACGGGTTGCAACCCTACAACCAAGACTTCCTCAGCTACACACAAACACCACATTCACCTTCACTGAATCATCACACGGTGCTCGTAACATTTTTATCCCAGCATATTCCTGCGTTAACAAGTCGTTAACAAATGCGTCATCATTCGTGACAAAGACATGATTGTCTTCATCTCTGTTTATCTTCATGCCCCAAAGAATGAGGTGATTTGATAAAATGCTATGCCCAAGATTACCATCCGAGTGCCGGCGGGGAAGTGGTTCATATAGCCTCGGCTATCACTTCCTTATGTCCGGTCGTGATGGTCAAGCGGATTAAGGCGTCCCTGTACATACCAGTTGTGGGAGTATGGGTTCGAGTCACTTCTGGGGTGTGAGTTTTCAGTTGTATATAGTCCTGGGGACCATTCAGGCTTGTTTGCATTTGTGTTCCTCACGTGTGCCCCAAAGAATGAGGTGATTTGATAAAATGCTATGCCCAAGATTACCATCCGAGTGCCGGCGGGGAAGTGGTTCATATAGCCTCGGCTATCACTTCCTTATGTCCGGTCGTGATGGTCAAGCGGATTAAGGCGTCCCTGTACATACCAGTTGTGGGAGTATGGGTTCGAGTCACTTCTGGGGTGTGAGTTTTCAGTTGTATATAGTCCTGGGGACCATTCAGGCTTGTTTGCATATATATATATATATATATATATATATATATATATATATATATATATATATATATACCGTACCTAGTAGCCAGAACTCACTTCTCAGCCTACTATGCAAGGCCCGATTTGCCTAATAAGCCAAGTTTTCATGAATTAATTGTTTTTCGACTATCTATACCTACCTAACCTAACGTAACTTTTTCGGCTACCTAACCCAACCTAACCTATAAAGATAGGTTAGGTTAGGTTAGGTAGGGTTGGTTAGGTTCGGTCATATATCTACGTTAATTTTAACTCCAATAAAAAAAATTGACCTCATACATAATGAAATGGGTAGCTTTATCATTTCATAAGAAAAAAATTTGAGAAAATATATTAATTCAGGAAAACTTGGCTTATTAGGCAAATCGGGCCTTGAATAGTAGGCCGAGAAGTGCGTTCTGGCTACTAGGTACGACATATATATATATATATATATATATATATATATATATATATATATATATATATATATATATATATATTATATATATATATTATATATATATACATATATATATATATACATATATATATATATATATATATATATATATATATATATATATATATATATATAAATATATATATGTCGTACCTAATAGCCAGAACGCACTTCTCAGCCTACTATGCAAGGCCTGATTTGCCTAATAAGCCAAGTTTTCATGAATAAATGTTTTTTCGACTACCTAACCTACCTAACCTAACCTAACCTAACTTTTTCTGCTACCTAACCGAACCTAACCTATAAAGATAGGTTAGGTTAGGTTAGGTAGGGTTAGTTAGGTTTGGTCATATATCTACGTTAATTATAACTAAAATAAAAAAAATTGACCTCATACATAATGAAATGGGTAGCTTTATCATTTCATAAGAAAAAAATTAGAGAAAATATATTATTTCAAGAAAACTTGGCTTATTAGGCAAATCAGGCCTTGCATAGTCGGCTGAAAAGTGCATTCTGGCTACTAGGTACGACATATATATATATATATATATATATATATATATATATATATATATATATATATATATATATATATATGTCGTACCTAGTAGCCAGAACTCACTTTTTGGCCAACTATTTAAGGCCCGATTTGCCTAATAAGCCAAGTTTTCCTGAATTAATATATTTTTACTAATTTTTTTCTTATGAAATGATAAAGCTGCCCATTTCATTATGTATGAGGTCAATTTTTTTTTATTGGAGTTAAAATTAACGTAGATATATGACCGAACCTAACCAACCCTACCTAACCTAACCTAACCTATCTTTATAGGTTAGGTTTGGTTAGGTAGCCGAAAAAGTTAGGTTAGGTTTGGTTAGGTAGGTTAGGTAGTCGAAAAACAATTAATTCATGAAAACTTGGCTTATTAGGCAAATCGGGCCTTGCACAGTAGGCTGAGAAGTGCATTCTGGCTACTAGGTACGACATATATATATTTATATATATATATATATATATATATATATATATATATATATATATATATATATATATATATATGTCGTACCTAGTAGCCAGAACGCACTTCTCAGCTTACTATGCAAGGCCCGATTTGCCTAATAAGCCAAGTTTTCATGAATTAATGTTTTTTCGACTACCTAACCTACCTAACCTAACCTAACCTAACTTTTTCGGCTACCTTACCTAACCTAACCTATAGAGATAGGTTAGGTTAGGTTAGGTAGTGTTGTTTAGGTTCGGTCATATATCTACGTTAATTTTAACTCCAATAAAAAAAAATTGACCTCATACATAATGAAATGGGTAGCTTTATCATTTCATAAGAAAAAAATTTGAGAAAATATAGTAATTCAGAAAAACTTGGCTTATTAGGCAAATCGGGCCTTGCATAGTAGGCTGAGAAGTGCGTTCTGGCTACTAGGTACGACATATATACATATATATATATATATATATATATATATATATATATATATACATATACATATATATATATATATATATATATATATATATATATATATATATATATATATATATATATATATATATATATATATATATATATATATGCAGTATGGGTTCGAGTCACTTCTGGGGTGTGAGTTTTCAGTTGCATATAGTCCTGGGAACCATTCAGGCTTGTTCGCATATATATCTTATATATCATCACGTGTTAATTTTCGTGATTTACACATATGTTGTTAAATATGACCGAAAAAGTAAGATTAATAATTCTAACGTGAAATTTTTCCATATTTCTTATGTTTCTTTTTACTGTCGATGGTAACTGAAAAATCAATTCCCCAAAATTCATTTTTATTTCTAGTCTGACTCGATGCGTGAACGCATTTCGTAATAACTTATTACATTTTCAAAGACTTTAGTTTACACACTCACAACTGTAACCTGAAAACACTAAACAGCGTTTTACTTATGCTAACACTATACAGCTTGTCTTATATACTCGCACTTGGGTGAGGTGATATGTTGCAACAGTTTTGGATGAGGTGAACAAACTTTTGACCAACACAAGACAACACGAAACAATGGGTATTAATTGGATAAATGAGAGGGTTGGAATAGAAGTAAATGCAAAGGGTCTATTGGTCCATACTTCCTCTTGATGCTTCTATATTGGTACGGAGTCTTGAAGTGGGTAGAATATAGTTGTGCATCAATTGGCTGTTGATTGCTGGTGTTGACTTTTTGATGTGTAGTGCCTCGCAGATGTCGAGCCGCCTGCTATCGCTGTATCTATCGATGATTTCTGTGTTGTTTGTTAAGACATCTCTGGTGATGGTCTGGTTGTGGGAAGATATTATATGTTCCTTAATGGAGCCCTGTTGCTTATGCATTGTTAATCGCCTGGAAAGAGTACACACACACACACACACACACACACACACACACACACACACACACACACACACACACACACACACACACACACACACACACACACACACACACACACACACACACACACACACACACACACACACACACACGGCAGTGAGGAAAAAGGCAGAAAGAAATTTTGAAAAAGGGATTGTAGACAAATGTAAAACAGAACCAGGTCTATTCTATAAATTCATAAACAACAAATTGCAGGTAAAGGATGACATACAGAGGTTGAAAATGGGAAATAGATTCACGGAAAATGAAAAGGAAATGTGTGAAACATTAAACGAAAAGTTCCAAAGTGTGTTTGTACAAAATGAAATCTTCAGGGAACCAGATACAATAAGAATTCCAGAGAACAACATAGAGCACATAGAGGTGTCTAGAGACGAAGTGGAAAAAATGCTCAAGGAGCTAAATAAGAACAAGGCAGTTGATCCAGATGGAGTTTCACCATGGGTTCTGAGAGAATGTGCACCTGAGCTCAGCATTCCTCTTCAACTGATTTTTCAGGCATCCCTGTTTACAGGAGTTGTAGCTGATGTGTGGAAAAAGGCTAACATAGTTCCAATCTACAAAAGTGGAAGCAGGGAAGACCCCCTTAATTATAGACCGGTATCATTGACAAGTGTAATAGTCAAAATATTGGAGAAAATAATTCTACTAAATGGGTAGAACACCTGAAGAGAAATGATATAATATCAGAGAGACAGTATGGTTTTCGATCTGGAAGATCCTGTGTATCGAATTTACTCAGTTTCTATGATCGAGCAACAGAGATATTACAGGAAAGAGATGGTTGGGTTGACTGCATCTATTTGGACCTAAAAAAGGCTTTTGACAGAGTTCCACATAAGAGGTTGTTCTGGAAACTGAAAAATATTGGAGGGGTGACAGGTGCGCTTCTAACATGGATGAAAAATTTTCTGATTGATAGAAAAATGAGGGCAGTGATCAGAGGCAATGTATCGGACTGGAGAAATGTCACAAGTTGAGTACCACAGGGTTCAGTTCTTGCACCAGTGATGTTTATTGTCTACATAAATGATCTACCAGTTGGTATACAGAATTATATGAACATGTTTACTGATGATGCTAAGATAATAGGAAGGATAAGAAACTTAGATGATTGTCATGCCCTTCAAGATGACCTGGACAAAATAAGTATATGGAGCACCACTTGGCAAATGGAATTTAATGTTAATAAATGCCATGTTATGGAATGTGGAATAGGAGAACATAGACCCCACACAACCTATATATTATGTGAGAAATCTTTAAAGAATTCTGATAAAGAAAGAGATCTAGGGGTGGTTCTAGATAGAAAACTATCACCTGAGGACCACATAAAGAATATTTTGCGAGCTTATGCCACACTTTCTAACTTCAGAATTGCTTTTAAATACATGGATGGCGATATACTAAAGAAATTGTTCACGACTTTTGTTAGGCCAAAGCTAGAATATGCAGCTGTTGTGTGGTGCCCATATCTTAAGAAGCATATCAACAAACTGGAAAAGGTGCAAAGACATGCTACTAAGTGGCTCCCAGAACTGAAGGGCAAGAGCTACGAGGAGAGGTTAGAGGCATTAAATATGCCAAAACTGGAAGACAGAAGAAAAAGAGGTGATATGATCACTACATACAAAATAGTAACAGGAATTGATAAAATCGATAGGGAAGATTTCCTGAGACCTGGAACTTTAAGAACAAGAGGTCATAGATATAAACTAGCTAAACACAGATGCCGAAGAAATATAAGAAAATTCACTTTCGTAAAAAGAGTGGTAGACGGTTGGAACAAGTTAGGTGAGAAGGTGGTGGAGGCCAAGACCGTCAGTAGTTTCAAAGCGTTATATGACAAAGAGTGCTGGGAAGACGGAACACCACGAGCATAGCTCTCATCCTGTAACTACACTTAGGTAATTACACACACACACACACACACACACACACACACACACACACACACACACACACACACACACACACACACACACACACACACACACACAAAGACTGGAAGCTGGTGGAGGCAGGAGTCACACTGCAGCAAGCTCCTGGAAATATCGAATTACCTAAGTATTGGGCACAGGTTGAGGGCTACAGTGGTGTCCCAGGTTACATAAAGGTTCAGGGAAGTGTAAAAGCAAATAAAATACAATAAACAAGTAAAAGTGAGTGAAAAATAGCTGAGTGGAAAAGTTTGTTTTGGTTCTAGAAAAAAAACAAAGATGGCCGCTGCCACCACCACCACTGGGAATGTTGACACACCAACAGATGATGGTTTCAAAGGATTCTCATCACAAGATATAAGGAAAGGAGGTGTTCTTGGCAGGTTAGAGATAATTGAGGATATGCAAAAGAAGTATGAAGAGAAAGTGCTTAAATTGGAAGAGGACAATGGAGCTCTTAGGAGTGAGCTTTGCACTCTAAAAGGGAGTATTCTTCAGCAAGGTAAGATTATTACTGCATTAACAGACAAGGTAACAAATCAGGAGGAGCAAATCAAGGAACTAGTGAAAGAAAATGAGGTGTGGAAAGTGAAGTGTGGTGACTTTGAAGAAATAAACAAGAAAATAGACTCATATGGTGAACAACTCCAAGCAAGCCTAAGGGCTAACATAGAGTTAGGTAAGGATCTCCAACTGGAAACTTCACTGAAAACTCACACAGAGGAGGTGAATAAAGAACTAGAAAAGTATAAAGAAGAAATAAAAGCGACATATGCTCAAGTTGTAAAAGAGAAAGAGACTATCAAAGAAGTGTGTTCAGAAGTCAAAACCAGAAATGACCAACAAGAAGCAGAAATTAGGCAAGCAATTAGGAAAGAACTGGTTACCAACAGTAAACTGGTACAAAACACTGCAGATAGAACTAAGTCCATAATCATTTTTGGATGTTTGGAGAAGGAAATTTCATCTAGGGTGGACCGAGCAGCAGAAGAGATGAAAATCATAGAGAAAATAGTAGGTTTAGGAGAAGGCTCAAAGGAAAATGTCAGTGATTTTAGAAGAATAGGAAAATATGAGTAAGAAAAGAACCGCCCTTAAGGGTGACGTTTAATGGAGTGAAAAACATGATGGATGTGCTAAGAAATGCCAGGAAATTGCAGAGTGATGAGGTTGGCAAACTTTGGTCAATAAGACAAGACCTCTCCAAGGAAGACAGAGAAAAGCTGAAAATGAACCTAATTGAGGCAAAACGTCTAAATGGGGATAGAAATGAAGAAGACAGAAATTCTTTTTTTTCAAAGTGACAGGGAATGGAAAGCTTGTGAAATGGTACATAAAAACAAAGCAACAAGATCAGTAGTGGAAGGGGGAGTAAAGAGCAAAGGAAAAGGGAACATGTTCCTGTAAATTGTATATACCAACATAGATGAAGTGAGGTCAAAAACTTTGGAGTTGCAAGATATAATCCAGCTTAGGGTCCCAGATATTGTTGCATTATCAGAGACGAAACTTGAAGGAAATATACTAAATGAAGTCATATTCCCAAGAGGCTATTCAGTTTGGAGACGTGACAGGAAAACTAGGAAGGGAGGAGTGGCTGTACTGGTGAAAAAACACCTGAAGGTAAAAGAGTTAATATTTGAAAACCCTCGAGATATTGACATAATGGCATTGCAGGTCTGGAATCAGGATGATAAGCTGATAATTGTAAATGCCTACAGCCCACCAGCAAGCAACACATGGACAAAGGAAGAACTGGATGACAAACGAGAGGGCCTCATAATGGTCATGAGAGATATTATTGTACAAGCAGATAAAGATAAATCGCGACTGTTGATACTGGGGGACTTCAACTTTAAAGCAATAGACTGGGAGGCCTATGAAGCAAGAACGGAGGACTTTTGGACATGCAGATTTGTGAACCTCATTCTGGAGACATTCTTGTATCAACACATAAAGCAGGCCACAAGAATGAGGGAAGGAGATGTACCGTCAGGACTGGATCTAGTATTCACCAGGAAAGAAGAAGAGATATTTGACATCCAGTACCTTCCTCCCTTGGGAAAGAGTGATCACGTCCTGTTACACATTGATTATGCTTTAAGATATCATCTAGAAGAAAATGGGGACATTGAAACAGTTGATAAACTCGATTTAAGGAGAGGCAACTATGGGGAACTTCGAAATTTTTTTTAATGAGTGTAATTGGACAGAATTGTTGCTAGGCAGGGAAGTAAATTAAATGTATGCCAATTTTTTAAAAATATACGAGGAAGGCACACAAACATTCATACCAAAACAGAGATGCAGGGCCAGAAAACAGGATTGGTTCGACAGAAATTGTGAGAGGGCAAGAGACCAAAAGACACAAAAATGGAATCAGTATAGGAAGAGGCCAAACCCCCAAACATACCAGCGATACAAAGATGCGAGAAACAACTATACAGCAGTAAGGAGAGAGGCAGAAAGAAATTTTGAAAAAGGGATAGCGGATAAATGTAAAACAGAACCGGGCCTATTCTACAAATTCATAAACTACAAATTGCAGGTTAAGGATAATATCCAGAGGTTGAAAATGGGAAACAGATTCACGGAAAATGAAAAGGAAATGTGTGAAACATTAAATGAAAAGTTCCAAAGTGTTTTTGTACAAAATGAAATCTTCAGAGAACCAGATACAATAAGAATTCCAGAGAACAACATAGAGCACATAGAGGTGTCTAGAGACGAAGTGGAAAAAATGCTCAAGGAGCTCGGTAAGAACAAAGCAGCTGGCCCAGATGGCGTTTCACTATGGGTTCTGAGAGAATGTGCATCTGAGCTCAGCATTCCACTTCACCTGATCTTTCAGGCATCCCTGTGTACAGGAATCGTAGCAGACGTGTGGAAACAGGCTAACATAGTTCCAATCTACAAAAGTGGCAGCAGGGAAGACCCCCTTAATTATAGACCTGTATCACAACAGGTCTATGTGCTCTATGTGCTCTATGAATTCTATTACAAGTGTAATAGTGAAAGTATTGGAAAAACTAATCAAAACTAAATGGGTAGAACACCTGGAGAGAAATGATATAACATCAGACAGACAGTATGGTTTTCGATCTGGAAGATCCTGCGTATCGAATTTACTCAGTTTCTATGATCGAGCCACAGAGATATTACAGGAAAGAGATGGTTGGGTTGACTGCATCTATCTGGACCTAAAAAAGGCTTTCGACAGAGTTCCACATAAGAGGTTGTTCTGGAAACTGGAAAATATTGGAAGGGTGACAGGTAAGCTTCTATCATGGATGAAAAATTTTCTGACTGATAGAAAAATGAGGGCAATAATCAGAGGCAATATATCGGAATGGAGAAATGTCACAAGTAGAGTACCACAGGGTTCAGTTCTTGCACCAGTGATGTTTATTGTCTACATAAATGATCTACCAGTTGGTATACAGAATTATATGAACATGTTTGCTGATGATGCTAAGATAATAGGAAGGATAAGAAATTTAGATGATTGTCATTCCCTTCAAGATGACCTGGACAAAATAAGTATATGGAGCACCACTTGGTAAATGGAATTTAATGTTAATAAATGTGATGTTATGGAATGTGGAATAGGAGAACATAGACCCCACACAACCTATATATTATGTGAGAAATCTTTAAAGAATTCTGATAAAGAAAGAGATCTAGGGGTGGTTCTAGATAGAAAACTATCACCTAAGGACCACATAAAGGATATTGTGCAAGGAGCCAATGCTATGCTTTCTAACTTCAGAATTGCATTTAAATACATGGATGGCGATATACTAAAGAAATTGTTCATGACTTTTGTTAGGACAAAGCTAGAATAGGCAGCTGTTGTGTGGTGCCCATATCTTAAGAAGCACATCAACTGGAAAAGGTGCAAAGACATGCTACTAAGTGGCTCCCAGAACTGAAGGGCAAGAGCTATGAGGAGAGGTTAGAAGCATTAAATATGCCAAAACTAGAAGACAGAAGAAAAAGAGATGATATGATCACTACGTACAAAATAGTAACAGGAATTGATAAAATCGACAGGGAAGATTTCCTGAGACCTGGCACTTCAAGAACAAGAGGTCATAGATTTAAACTAGCTAAACACAGATGCCGAAGAAATATAAGAAAATTCACCTTCGCAAATAGAGTGGTAGACGGTTGGAACAAGTTAAGTGAGAAGGTGGTGGAGGCCAAGATCGTCAGTAGTTTCAAAGCGTTATATGACAAAGAGTGCTGGGAAGACGGGACACCACGAGCGTAGCTCTCATCCTGTAACTACACTTAGGTAATTACACTTAGGTAATTACACAAACACACACACAGCAGATCGGATCCAGACTACTAATCATGAGAGACTTCAACCACGGGAAGATAGATTGGGGAAGAGAGACCCACATGGAGGCCCAGACACATGGAGAGCTGACCGACAAGAATGAAAGGAGGGGATGAACCAGCCTTGCTTGATCTGATATTTACCCTAAATGAATCGGATATAAGTGAAGTTAAGTTGGAAGCCCCCTTGGGAATGAGTGATCATAGTGTATTGAGCTTTGAGTACCTGATTGAGCTAGGAATTATCACCCCCAAAAAAGAACTGGGAAACAAAGGGCTGCCGTACCGAAAGGAAAACTATGAGGAGATGAATAAATTCCTATGGGATATACACTGGGACACAGAACTCGGAACCAAGTTCGTACACGACATGATGGACTATGTCATCCAAAAATGTCAGGAGGCTGTAAGCAGGTTTGTCCCAGCCCGACAGGAAAAAACAGAGAAGCAAAGGAAGAATCCGTGATTTAATAGGGAATGTATGAAAGCAAAGGAGCTGAACAAAAGGGCATGGAGGAACTTCCGTAATAACAGAACACCAGAAAGTAGAGAGAGATACCAGAGAACCAGGAACGAGTATGTTAGTGTGAGAAGAACAGCTGAGAAAAGGTATGAAAATGATATAGCTAATAAAGCCAAGACCGAACCAAAGCTACTACACAGTCACATCAGGAGGAAGACAACAGGTGATGAAACTTAGGGTGGGCGAGGACAGGTACACAGAGAATGACAAAGAGGTGTGTGAAGAACTCAACAAAAGGTTCCAGGAGGTCTTTACATTAGAACAGGGAGATGTCACGGCGCTAGGAGAGGTGGCAGCAAACCAGGTGACCTTGGATAGGTTCGAAATTACAAGAGATGAGGTCAAGAAGCACCTATTGGAGCTGGATGTGAGAAAAGCTGTTGGGCCGGACGGAATCTCACCATGGGTATTGAAAGAGTGTGCAGGAGCACTTTGCTTACCACTCTCCATAGTGTATAGTAGGTCACTGGAAACGGGAGACCTACCAGAAATATAGAAGACTGCTAATGTAGTACCAATATACAAAAAGGGTGACAGACAAGAGGCACTGAACTTGTATACGATGCAAGGTGATGGAGAAGATTGTGAGAAAAAACCTAGTAACACATCTGGAGAGAAGAGACTTCGTGACAACCCATCAACATGGGTTCAGGGAGGGTAAATCTTGCCTTACAGGCTTGATAGAATTCTATGATCAGGTGACAAAGATTAAGCAAGAAAGAGAAAGATGGGCGGACTGCATTTTTTTGGACTGTCGGAAAGCCTTTGGCACAGTACCTCATAAAAGGTTGATGCATAAGCTGGAGAAACAGGCAGGAGTAACTGGTAGGGCGCTCCAGTGGATAAGGGAGTACCTAAGCAATAGGAAGCAGAGAGTTACAGTGAGGGGTGAGACCTCAGAATGGCGTGGAGTCTCACAGGGCTCTGTACTTGGACCTATCCTGTTTCTGATATACGTAAATGATCTCCCAGAGGGTATAGACTCATTCCTCTCAATGTTTGCTGAAGACGCCAAAATTATGAGAAGGATTAAGCCAGAGGAGGCCGGCCCGGACAACTTGAGGTTTCAAGAAGACGTGGACAAGTTGCAGGAATGGTCGAACAAATGGCTGCTAGAGTTTAACCCAAGCAAATGTAATGTAATGAAGATAGGGGTAGGAAGCAGGAGACCAGATACAAGGTATCATTTGGGAGATGAAATACTTCAAGAGTCAGAGAGAGAGAAAGACCTGGGGGTTGATATCACGCCAGACCTGTCCCCTGAAGCTCATATCAAGAGGATAACATCAGCAGCATATGCCAGGTTGGCTAACATAAGAACGGCCTTTAGAAACTTGTGTAAGGAATCTTTCAGAACATTATATACCACATATGTCAGACCAATCCTGGAGTATGCGGCTCCAGCATGGAGTCCATATCTAGTCAAGCATAAGACTAAACTGGAAAAGGTTCAAAGGTTTGCCACCAGACTAGTACCCGAGCTGAGAGGTATGAGCTACGAGGAGAGACTACGGGAATTAAACCTCACTTCGTTGGAAGACAGAAGAGTTAGGGGGGACATGATCACCACATTCAAGATTCTCAAGGGAATCGACAGGGTTGATAAAGACAGGCTATTTAACACAAGGGGCA
The DNA here is from genome assembly GCF_040958095.1 of Procambarus clarkii. Lineage (NCBI taxonomy): Eukaryota > Metazoa > Arthropoda > Malacostraca > Decapoda > Cambaridae > Procambarus > Procambarus clarkii. The sequence goes on from NC_091168.1 coordinate 17,639,777, forward strand.
CACGCACTAGGGGACACAGGTGGAAACTGAGTGCCCAAATGAGCCACAGAGATATTAGAAAGAACTTTTTTAGTGTCAGAGTGGTTGACAAATGGAATGCATTAGGGAAGTAATGTGGTGGAGGCTGACTCTATACACAGTTTCAAGTGTAGATATGATAGAGTCCAATAGGCTCAGGAACCTGCACACCTGTTGATTGACGGTTGAGAGGCGGGACCAAGGAGCCAGAGCTTAACCCCTGCAAGCACAACTAGGTGAGTACAGTAGTAGTAGTAGTAGTTAGAAACAGTTGATTGACAGTTGAGAGGCGGGCCGAAAGAGCAGAGCTCAACCCCCCTGCAAGCACAACTAGGTGAATACAAGGTGAATACACACACATTCTCAGAGGAATTGATGGGGTAGATAAAGACAGACTATTTAACACAAAAAGCACACGCACAGGTGGAAATTGAGTGCCCAAATGAGCCATAGAGACGTTAGAAAGATTTTTTCAGTACCAGAGTAGTAGACAAATGGAATGCATTAGGAAGTGATGTGGTGGAGGCATACACAGCTTGTGATGTAACTCCATACACAGCTTCAAGTGTAGATATGATAGAGCCCAGTAGGCTCAGGAACCTGTACATTAGTTGATTGACAGTTGAGAGGCTGGACCAAAGAGCCAGAGCTCAACCTCCGCAAGCACAAATAGGTGAGTACACACACACATTAACGAAATATTAATGTGTATATATATTAATATAATAAATAAAATATATACGTCAATTCCCCTAATTAATTTTTTTTAATACGGCCTTTAGATATTGAGTGGTGCGTGTCTTTCATACAAGAGAGCAGTAACAGGGTCACTGAAGCTCGTGCACCGCCTCAACACCATGACCACTAATGATGTGAGTACAGAGCACAAGATAGTTTGCATGATAATTAGGCCGTGTTTGTCATCTGTTGAATCTTTTACAACATCACCAATTGTTTTTTGGATGTGTGAGCGAAATGCCGTGATTAGTAAATTTGTTATATAAATTTATATTTATTAATAAATTTAAATGTTTTAAAAACACCTCGTGTGTGACTTAGTCACGAAGGGTGTCATCAACTGTAAAGAAACATTGCCATCCCCACCACTCTCCATACCCACCAGGGTGAGGGATAGAGGGAGTGAGGTGGAGGTCGAGTAGTGAGGTGAAGATAGAAGCAGGGATAGAGGCAGTGAGGGAGAGATATGTAGCAAAACCTGTCAGGGTTAGGTATAGTAATGATCAGAGGAAAGCGCCTCAAAGGATGACAACGACAGAGTTGGTGGGAAATCCATGTGTCCTCTCAGCCTCCGTGAAGGCTCGGGTTCTGGCTAGTGACCGGAATGACTGGAGCGGGCACCGTCTGTCATGATGCTGGGATATTATCCCGACCTGCAATATCCCAGCCTCTTTATCTGGTGTGTTCATGACAAGTCTCCATGTTGGCAGCTGCTCGAGGACCTTGAGGGGGAGATAAGAAGTGAGGCAGTGATAGAAGCAATGAGAGAGGGATAGAGGCAGTGAGGGTTGTATGATATGGGTGTCAGTAGTGGGTGGGTGTCTGGAGTGGGAGTGGATATCTGAAGTGGGTGTGGATGTCTGGAGTGGGTGTGGATGGCTGGAGTTGGTGTGGATGTCTGGAGTGGGTGTGGGTGTCTGGAGTGGGTGTGGGTGTCTGGAGTGGGTGTGGGTGTCTGGAGTGGGTATGGGTGTCTGGAGTGGGTGTGGATGTCTGGAGTGGGTGAGGATGTCTGGAGTGGGTGTGGGTGTCAGTAGTGGGTGTGGATGTCTGGAGTGGGTGTGGATGTCTGGAGTGGGAGTGGATGTCTGGAGTGGGTGTGGGTGTCTGGAGTGGGTGTGGGTGTCAGTAGTTGGTGTGAGTGTCTGGAGTGGGTGTGGGTGTCTGGAGTGGGTGTGGGTGTCTGGAGTGGGAGTGGATATCTGAAATGGGTGTGGATGTCTGGAGTGGGTGTGGATGTCTAGAGTTGGTGTGGATGTCTGGAGTGGGTGTGGGTGTCTGGAGTGGGTGTGGGTGTCTGGAGTGGGTGTGAGTGTCTGGAGTGGGTGTGGGTGTCTGGAGTGGGTGTGGGTGTCTGGAGTGGGTATGGATGTTTGGAATGGGTGTGGATGTCTGGAGTTGGTGTGGATGTCTGGAGTGCGTGTGGATGTCTGGAGTGGGTGTGGATGTCTGGAGTGGGTGTGGATGTCTGGAGTGGACCAAGCTCTCACAAGTCAAGCCTGGCCTTGGGGGAGTAGAACTCACAGAAGCCCATCAAGCAGAAGGTGGGGAGGGGGGGGGGGTGAGGATCTGAGGGAAGTATGGAGCAATGCGGGGGGGGGGGGGGTGAGAGGTTGTTCTAGATGGTGGCTGTGCAGGAGGTAATCAAGGGTAGGTGTGGGCTTTGTGGTAGAAGGGGGGAAGTGGGAGGTGGGGGCTGAGGATGGGAGTCCTGCAACCTTGGTCGCCAGGTTGCAGTTTAATGTGCAGGGCGAAGCTTTATATCTGAACAGAACAAATTCAAATGTTTGGTACCCTCAGGATCGTCGTCCTTTTCAAAGAAATGTATTTGTCCATCTGGGAATTTGCGATGGAATTCTGGGTCCCTGTATTCTTTCTTTATTATGGTGAGGTCAGTGTAGAAGTTCATGGTGTTGATGTGGACATACATATTGGGTGCGGGTATTTGTTCTGGCTGATTATCTTGTTACATATTCGGGCCAATTTTCGTCTGATGTGTGCGTTGCCATTGAACTTGCTGGGTAGGATGAAAAGCACATTGCAAGTACTTTTGTCTTCGTCCTCGTCTCCTTCTTCGGTCGCAAGGGCATTCTCGTCGACGTCGGTGGTGGCTCTGGAGAGCCTCCTGATGTAGATTGTGGGAGTTTCGGGTGGCATGGGCAGCCAGAGTGGGTGGCGTCCCTGTTATCGGATTGGTTATGGGGTCTGTTGCTGGGCCAGATGCCGGGCCGGCACCAGGTAAAGGAGCTGGGAGAAGTCACATGGTTCTGTCACCATCGGTAGTCCATTTGCGGTGAGCAGCGAGTTGATGGTGTGGCCGTATAGGTTGACGTCATTGCCCGCCAATTTGTCAGCGAGGTGTAGAAGTACCAGTAGCATGGTGTTGTTAGTTAGAACTGCAGGCTTGGTTGTTAGTACTAAGGGCTGCGGAGGCGAGGAACCAGGCGATGGTGAAGGAGCAGCAGCTTCACCAAGTGTGTTCTCGGACAATGCCGGGAAAACGGACATAGGCGGGTGGGCTAGCTGAGGTGAGGTGGAGGTAGTGTTTGCTCCTTGCACTTCCTGGTGTAGTGGGAGCACCCATAGCACTTGAAGCACTGGCGAATTATCGTTCCTTGGTCACTTGGGCAGGTGGAATCATGATTCTGGCGCAGTGCGATGGCCATGCTTAACGTCAATTTTGGTGTCGGTTTGCAGGTGTTGTTGGAGGTGGTGCTGGTCTTGGCCACTACCACGGTCAGCGTCGGGTTCAGGGGCATTGATTCTTGCGAGGATGTCGTCGTAACTGCTGCGGAGACCGCTGATGTGTCTGGCAAACACAGTCCTATCCGCCAGGTAGCGTCGTGGAGGTGTGAGGGTGAGGCCTGCATCTAGCAGGATAGTCTAGTGGAGGAGGCTAATAGCTTCTCTATGTCGTTGTTGTTGGAGAAGAGAAGGTGAACACCTTCTCTGGTCTCCAGGATGTCAGCCGGTGAGACATTTCCGATGGTAGAGACCTTTTCTAAGATCTCAGCCATGGTGATAACGAAGTCCTCTCCGAGGCGAACCTTGACTCTTTTCAACGTGGTGCAGGTGGGCCTTGGACCATAGATGCTCTTGTTTGTGTGTGTGTGTGGTCTCCCGAGGATGATTGATTACTCGCTTCTCAGTTGCTTTTATAATTGGACCATACCTCACCTGATAGATTGAAAGGAATGTTAACTGTAATTAGGAAAGAGGTAAGAGTTGTCATTAGTGGATTAAGTAGACTTAACAAACCCATCTCATTAAGCTAATGAGAGTTTGGAGGGAGTATATTATTGTCATAATAATATTACTATTAATATATTATTACTATCATAATAATATCACTACTGTGACGGTGTTCCCCCCTTATATTTCTCCCACGCCTGCTGTAAGAGTCATGTCCACTTTACCCGAGCGTTCTCTACGTCGCAGGCATCAGTTTGATATATGTGGGAGAGTGTAGTGTTCTCGAGGTGGCGAGAAATTCGTGAAAGAAAAGTATTTTGGCCTGTGGTATAGGCCCTTTAGGAAGCCAATATGGCGCGGGCTCCTCCGTTTTGCCGCCAAAACTGTGTGACGTCAGTGGCACCAGATTGGTCACCGACAGCGATGTGGCACAGGGAGCCAATGAAAACCTCCCTTGGCAAATATGACGTCACGAAGGCAGGGGGGTCCGGTCAGTGCGCGACTCTGGCGCCATCAGTCTAAGACAGCACGTCAAGGAGGTCGGACATGCGCTGGGGGGTCCTGTCAGTTGGACAGTTTACCCCGTCTCCGGAGGATTTACGCATCACCCGTGGTCTGCCAACACCTGTGGGGTCTTCCTTCGTTCATGTGTTGGACCAGAGAAGGAATTGACAGAATATTGAGCATCAAGTGCTCCAGGGACAGGTGTTGTGCAAGAGTGGAGTCTAGGCAACAACGTATGCGACGGCTGATAGCTTCACAGTGATGACGTAGTGGCTGGGCCAATCCTCCGTGAGGGAATCAGTCTGACACGACACGTCAAGGTGGACAGATGTGTGAAGGTTGATCCTGTCAATCTGACAGTAATACGCCACTCCCGTGGATCTTACACGTCACCCGTAGTCTGCCAGTACGCCGGGAGGTCTTCCTTCATTCCATGTGTGGACCGAAGAGGGAATTGACGGAATATTGAGCATCAAGTGCTCCAGGGTCGGGTGCTGTGCAGGTGAAGTCTAGGCAGTATCGTCTGGGACGTCTGATAGCTTCACAGTGACAACGTAGCAGCTGGGCCAATCCACTGGGAAGCAGTGAAAGAAGACACTAATTGGGAATCCGAACGACTGCAGCCGAGACGTAGGTAGGCAGCCGTAGTTGGGAGAAGTTGACGGCCGGGAGACCGACTCCAACCCTACAAGACGTGGAGGAGGGGCACGGACCCGCGGAGGACAGAACACGGAGACGACGAGTTTATTTTGGGACGTTGATTGGGTTCCTGGAGGACACGACAGGGTGTGTGTGGGGGCGTTCCCTACACGAGGCGGGAGGCTGGACCAGGAGCTACAAATCAACTCTCACTGGAGGATAGGTGGAAGTAGGTGATTCTAGTTTCCCTCCCAATTCCTTTTTAGTCAGCTATATTATTTAGCCAGAGTATTTTGTATGTCGTGAGCAAGGCTCAAGTATGTCACAGTAAGGCACGAGTGTGCAGAGTGGGGCTACATAGAGCACTCACGGTATATATTATTATTATTGGTGTGTGCAGGCACCCAGAATAATTGATAAATTTACTGTGTTGATAATGTCTTTCATGAGACTTTAATATGATCATTTAGTGAGAGAATATATATATATATATATAAGTGTACCAGTATTTGGTGTTAGGCTATGTGCTCAGTAACTATATTATTACCATTATTGATATCTATGATTTATCTATATATATATATATATGTCTATGCTTGTGTATTGAATAACCATTCAGGTGTGCAGTGATCAATTGAATATTCGCCCACGAAAGGAATTACTGAGAACTCCAGTAATATATACTTGCATGCGTTATCATTAAATGAGGTGCAGTGTGTTATACCATGATAGTGAATTATTATGTTCATTAATATAGAAATGTTTGATTGAGCTCAAGATCAGTGCAGCGAAGTATTTACGTTCTATTGCTATTGTAGCAGATATTGTGTTGTTTGAACATTTAGTGATCCTTGAGAATTTAAAGAAACAGGCACCTTTCGCCAACAAACAAGTGCAGTAATAGATCACGCAGTGAGGGGGGAGTCGCCCAGCTGATTTTGACATTGACATGAGGGGGAGCATTGCCAGCTTGGCGAGTTCATGATTATATGTGGGAACGAGCGGCTTACGCATGAAATAGCTGTTTACTTGTTGATATACGGATGTGATGTCTTGAGTTTTAAGTAAAACACAAAATACCTTGGCGTTTGTATCATCCTCTCCATATTTCTTGTGGCTATATAATACATGAAAGGAAATAGAGTGATAGAAATAAATACCTGCCTGATATCAGATCTATTGAGTGTGTTCTTGCCGCTGTTACCACAATTCCACAATACCACTGACGTGTTACTGGACACAGAAAACACCAGTTGGCGACCTTGTGGTTAGTAGTAGAGCCTTGTGTCGGGGCGGGCACACAGCAGTTAAGAGAACAAGCTGTGTTCTCACTCTTTCTCGATCGGAGGCCAGTTGGGATTGACTGGGATACTCTCCTGGCATACAGTGGCGCCGCGAGGATAGAGTGCAGACCCGCAGGACTACGGTGAGTGACCTTGGGTATATTGTTACTCGCCCCTCTTACGGTGAACCCCGACATTGGCGACCTTGCCAGGATAACGATCAAGATAAAGGTTGCAGTTGTGGTACTTTGCAGTGGTATTAGGTATCAGGTACAGGTTATCACTCATAGCACAAGATGGAGGATGATAAAGCAACAAGGTTCATTGACACTAAAGATGAGCAGGTGCTGGAGGAGTGCACCAAGGCACAGTTACAATCGATAGCAGACCACTTTGGGATAAAGCTGAGATCTTCCAAAGTGGGAGAGAGAAGACTGGAGATCATGGCACAGCTCAGGGCACGAGACAAAGCTTTGGGGGAGGAACGGCCACAAACACCTGCCAGTATGGGAGAGCACCTGAGCATCAGTGGAAGCAGCAGAGGATCCAGCGGCAGCAGGCGCAGCGTCAAGCTGGAAATATTGAAGCTATAGCTGGAAGCACAGCTGAAGCGAGAAGAACGTGAGGCACAGCTGAGAAGGGAAGAGCGAGAAGCAGAGGCACAGCAGCGCAAAGAAGAGCGAGAAGCAGAGGCACAGCAGTGCAAAGAAGAGCGAGAAGCAGAGGCACAGCTGCGCAAGGAAGAACAAGAGCGAGAAGCACAGCTGAAGCGGGAAGAGCGGGAAGCGCAACTGAAGCGTGAGGAACAAGAGCGAGAAACACAGCTGAAGCGGGAAGAGCGGGAAGCGCAACTGAAGCGTGAGGAACAAGAGCTAGAAGCACAGCTGAAGCGTGAGGAGCGAGAGGCACAGCTGCGCCGAGAGGAGCGCGAGCTAGAAGCTAGGCTGAAACAGCAGGAGATAGAAGCTGACAAGGATGTGGAGCTGAAGCGAGCTGAGCTAGGGCTAGCTCCACCTGTTCTGCCACAGCAGGAAGACCGCCGAGTGAGGGAGCGAGATTTGGCGGTCTTTGTACCAAACGAAGCTGAAAGTTTCTTCGACCACTTCGAGAGGGTCGCTACCTTGAAGAAGTGGCCCGAGGGCGGAGTGGGCGGAGCTGGTTCAGGGTAGGCTCACCGGTGAAGCTCGCGAGGCCTACAATATGCTCGACCTCCAAGAGTGTACCAACTACTATGCTGTAAAGAGAGCTGTGCTCCACTCTTTCAAGCTCACACCGGAATGTTACAGGAAGAGATTCAGGGAATGTACCCATTCGCCAGGAAAATCTTATGCGGAGACGGCGAGGGACATGGAGAGGAAGTTCCTGAAGTGGCTGGAGTCTGAAGGAGCGAAGTCGGCTGAGGATGTCAAGAGGCTTATGGTCATGGAGAAGTTTAAGTTCGTGCTCTCTCCTGAGATCAGGGTTAGAGTAAAGGAGGCGGACATAAAGGACCTGAGAGCCGCGGCCGACAGAGCTGACATGCTGGAAGAAGCCCTGCGACCACACCGAGAGGGACGGCACCGACCGCCCGTACACTCCGGATATGGTAGAAGATATAGAAGGACGGACGGATGGAGGACAGGAGCGAGTTCTCCCAAGTCCCACCTCTCGAGTGGAGACAACAGAGGATCGAAGAGTGCTGTGGAGCCGGTAAAGAAGTCCCAAGCTGAGAGCTCAGGAGCTGTTGCCGAAACGGAGGAGTCGATGAATGGCGCGAGGAAGACCCACAGAAGAAGAAGGATCCGCTGCTACAACTGCGGAGTATTCGGACACGTCGCGCGGGAATGCAGACACCCTGAGCAGCGGGGGAACGTGGCTTTCGTGATGGTCGAGGACCAGATCGCCGAGAGGGTGCGGGGTGAACCCGTACTGAGTGGGGAGAAAAGAGTTCACCCATTCGTGTGTGAGGGAACCATAAGGATGGGGGACGCAGACTACATTCCGGTGAGAATATTAAGAGACGCTGGGGCAGATTTTACCCTGGTGAGCGAAACCCTGTTCCCCGAGGGTTACGAGAGTACCAGTGTGGGGGTGGCAAGTGTGACCACTGTGGGAGGCCCAGTGAGGATGCCCCTACACCAGGTGACTCTGAATTCTGATTATGGCTGCCAGACCCTAGTGGTGGGGGTCTGTGCATCAATGCCCAAGATGGAGGCTCAAGTCATCTTGGGAAATGACGCATGTGGAGGATATGTCCTCCCGAATCTCATGAAGGGCGAGGAGTGCTTAGAGCACTATAAGGAGACAGGCGATGTGTTAAACGCCTGTGGGGACGAGAAAGGAATCGCCACGGTGGCGTGCCCGGTTTGTGCTGTGATTCCGAGGCAGTGCGACGGACACGGAGGGTGTGGATCTGATAGGGTTGACGAGGAGACGTCCGACAGTTTGGAAATCAATCACCTCTTCATGGAACCCGGAGAACGAGTGGAGGGCGAAGGCAGCCCGGATGGTGAGTTACAGGTGACCCTCACCAGTTCTCTAGGGGTGGACCGCACTCGTCTTGGAGAGTTGCAGCAGATAGAGTTCCCCGAATTGATTCATGAGGCCAATGGAGGACGTGTTGGTCCTGAGAGGGCCACTCATTTTTACATACAGGACGGCATGCTGATGAGAGTGTTCTGCGCAGAGCAGGGAACTGAGTGGGATGAGGCAGTATACCCCGCGTTGTTTGCCATACGTAACGCGGTGGGAGAATCTTTAGGTTTCTCACCTTTCCAGCTGGTGTATGGACAAGAGGTGCGAAGTCCTCTGTCCATGCTGAAGGAACAATGGACACCAGGAGTGACCGTGGAGACGGTCAACGGATACGTAAGGAGCGTTTCGCATTGGCGGCAGGAGTACTGGTTGGAAATTAAACTCATCCGAGGGAAAGACAACGTAGTAGCAGATGCCCTGTCTTGTATACACTAACCAGACATGACTCTTATTTTAAGGGAAGGGGTATGTGACGGTGTTCCCCCCCTTATATTTCTCCCACGCCTACTGTAAGAGTCATGTCCACTTTACCTGAGCGTTCTCTACGTCGCAGGCATCAGTTTGAAATATGTAGGAGAGTGTAGTGTTCTCGAGGTGGCGAGAAATTCGTGAAAGAAAAGTATTTTGGCCTATGGTATAGGCCCTTTAGGAAGCCAATATGGCGCGGGCTCCTCCGTTTTGCCGCCAAAACTGTGTGACGTCAGTGGCACCAGATTGGTCACCGACAGCGATGTGGCACAGGGAGCCAATGAAAACCTCCCTTGGCAAATATGACGTCACGAAGGCAGGGGTCCGGTCAGTGCACGACTCTGGTGCTATCAGTCTAAGACAGCACGTCAAGGAGGTCGGACGTACGCTGGGGGATCCTGTCAGTTGGACAGTTTACCCCGTCTCCGGAGGATTTACGCATCACCCGTGGTCTGCCAACACCTGTGGGGTCTTCCTTCTTTCATGTGTTGGACCAGAGAAGGAATTGACAGAATATTGAGCATCAAGTGCTCTAGGGACAGGTGTTGTGCAAGAGTGGAGTCTTGGCAGCAACGTATGCGACGGCTGATAGCTTCACAGTGATGACGTAGTGGCTGGGCCAATCCTCCGTGAGGGAATCAGTCTGACACGACACGTCAAGGTGGACGGATGTGTGGAGGTTGATCCTGTCAATCTGACAGTAATACGCCACTCCCGTGGATCTTACACGTCACCCGTAGTCTGCCAGTACGCCGGGAGGTCTTCCTTCATTCCATGTGTGGACCGAAGAGGGAATTGACGGAATATTGAGCATCAAGTGCTCCAGGGTCAGGTGCTGTGCAGGTGAAGTCTAGGCAGTATCGTCTGGGACGTCTGATAGCTTCACAGTGACAACGTAGCGGCTGGGCCAATCCACTGGGAAGCAGTAAAAGAAGACACTAATTGGGAATCCGAACGACTGCAGCCGAGACGTAGGTAGGCAGCCGTAGTTGGGAGGAGAAGTTGACGGCCAGGAGACCGACTCCAACCCTACAAGATGTGGAGGAGGGGCACGGACCCGCGGAGGACAGAACACGGAGACGACGCATTTATTTTGGGACGTTGATTGGGTTCCTGGAGGACACGACAGGGTGTGTGTGGGGGCGTTCCCTACACGAGACGGGAGCCTGGACCAGGAGCTACAACTCAACTCTCACCGGAGGATAGGTGGAAGTAGGTGATTCTAGTTTCCCTCCCAATTCCCCTTTAGTCAGCTATATTATTTAGCCAGAGTATTTTGTAGGTCGTGAGCAAGGCTCACCCATGTCACAGTAAGGCACGAGTGTGCAGAGTGGGGCTACATAGAGCACTCACGGTATATATTATTATTATTGGTGTGTGCAGGCACCCGGAATAATTGATGAATTTACTGTGTTGATAATGTCTTTCATGAGACTTTAATATGATCATTTAGTGAGAGAATATATATATATATATATATATATATATATATATATATATATATATATATATATATATAAGTGTACCAGTATTTGGTGTTAGGCTATGTGCTCAGTAACTATATTATTACCATTATTGATATCTATGATTTATCTATATATATATATATGTCTATGCTTGTGTATTGAATAACCATTCAGGTGTGCAGTGATCAATTGAATATTCGCCCACGAAAGGAATTACTGAGAACTCCAGTAATATATACTTGCATGCGTTATCATTAAATGAGGTGCAGTGTGTTATACCATGATAGTGAATTATTGTGTTCATTAATATAGAAATATTTGATTGAGCTCAAGATCAGTGCAGCGAAGTATTTACGTTCTATTGCTACTGTAGCAGATATTGTGTTGTTTGAGCATTTAGTGATCCTTGAGAATTTAAAGAAACAGGCGTCTTTCGCCAACAAACAAGTGCAGTAATAGATCACGCAGTGAGGGGGGAGTCGCCCAGCTGATTTTGAAGCATTGCCAGCTTGGCGAGTTTATGATTATATGTGGGAACGAGCGGCTTACGCATGAAATAGCTGTTTACTTGTTGATATACGGATGTGATGTCTTGAGTTTTAAGTAAAACACAAAATACCTTGGCGTTTGTATCATCCCCTCCATATTTCTTGTGGCTATATAATACATGAAAGGAAATAGAGTGATAGAAATAAATACCTGCCTGATATCAGATCTAGTGAGTGTGTTCTTGCCGCTGTTACGACAATTCCACAATACCACTGACGTGTTACTGGACACAGAAAACACCAGTTGGCGACCTTGTGGTTAGTAGTAGAGCCTTGTGTCGGGGCGGGCACACAGCAGTTAAAAGAACAAGCTGTGTTCTCACTCTTTCTCGATCGGAGGCCGGTTGGGATTGACTGGGATACTCTCCTGGCGTACAGTGGCGCCGCGAGGATAGAGTGAAGACCCACAGGGCTACGGTGAGTGACCTTGGGTATACTGTTAATCGCCCCTCTTATGGTGAACCCCGACACTACACCGTATATGTTCTCTGTATTCCCAATATTTCAGCAATCTCTCCTGCTCTGAAGGGGGGAAGTGAGTACTGAGCAGTACTCAAGATGGGGAGAGCACAAGTTATTTGAATAGAACAAACATTGTGATGGGATCCCTGGATTTGAAAGTTCTCGTAATCCATCCTATCATTTTTCTGGCTGACGCAATATTTGCTTGGATATGCTCCCTAAACGTTAGGTCATAAGACATCATTATTCCCAAATCCTTTACATGCTGCTTTCCTACTACGGGCAGATTTGTTTGTGTTTTGTACCCTGTATTATGTTTAAAGTCCTCATTTATACCGTACCTGAGTATCTGGAATTTATCACTGTTAAACATCAAGTTATTTTCTGCTGCCCAGTCGAAAACTTTATTAATATCTGCTTGTACTTTTTCAATGTTTTCAGCAGAGGTAATTTTCATGCTGATTTTTGTGTCATCTGCAAAGGATGATACAAAGCTGTGACTTGTATTTTTGTCTATATCTGATATGAGAATAAGGAAAAACAGTGGTGCAAGGACTATACCCTGAGGTACAGAGCTTTTAACTGTGTTTGGGTCAGAATAAAGCAGAAATGGAAGTTTGAGAACTTAGAAAATCAGGATGCTAATTGAAGTACAAGCTCCATACTTGATTTTATTTGGTTGACTGTTACTTTTTGTGTTCTGCTTGACATAAAATTTTGTTTCCATCGTCCTACATTACCAGTTATTCCCATTGACCACATTTCGTGTGCTATCACCCCATGTTCACATTTATCGAATGCCTTTGTGAAGTTCGCATATACTATTACGGCATTCTGTTTTTCTTCTAATGCCTCAGTGATTTTTATCATTGTGGTCAAGTAGCTGTGAGAAGCATGATCTTCCAGCTCTAAATCTACATTGGCCTGGGTTGTGGGGGTCGTTGGTCTCCATGAAACTGATGATTTTTGTTCCCTCATTCTACCTCTCAACCGATTATCAGACTCTCAGCCTCACTACCTCTCAGCCCCCCTATGCCTCTCAGACCTTCCCTACCTTTCAGATCTACTATGCCCTTCCAACCCCACCCCCTAGCTGCCAAGACCTCATCCATCCCCCAGACCCCCTGAGAAAGGGTAAACTCTGGTAACAGTTTCTAAGAAGACTCTCAGTAAACTCTGGTAACAGTTTCTAAGAAGAGTCTCGGTAAACTCTGGTAAAAGTTTCTAAGAAGAGTCTTGGTAAACTCTGGTAACAGTTTCTAAGAAGAGTCTCATAGTTTGGTACACCAATGCTAATGGGGTATCCAATAAATCAGAAGAAATAAAAGAAAAATTTAGTAAGGCCACTCCTGACATAATTGCAATAGTGGAAACTAAAATAAATGATCTGCTCTTGGATGCAATCTTTTCAGGGAGGATACCAAGTGATAAGGAAAGAAAGGACACAAGAGACAGGGAGGGGGAGTTGCACTCCTAATAATGCAGAAATGGAAGTTTGAGGACTTAGAAAATCAGGGTACTAATTGAAGTACAAGCTCCATACATGGAACTCTTGACAGCAAATGGGAAGAGGATTGTGATCTTGATAATCTACAATCCTCCACCAAACAATAGAAGGCCCAGGCAGGAATATGATGACAACAACATGGCATGTAGAAATGAACTGCAGAGGGCAGCAACAACAGCTCAAAGAATGAGAGCGAAACTGCTGGTCATGGAGGACCTAAATCACAGAGAGATCGATTGGGAGTCAAGGTATCACATGGTGGGGAGGAAACATGAGAGGCAAAATTAGTGGAAGTTATAGACAGGAATTTCCAAACACAGCATATGAAGAAAGATACAAAGGAAAGAAGAGAGGATACACCGTGCCTATTAGACCTGATTTTCACCCAGAACGAGGAAGATATCGAAAATTTGGAACATGAAATACAACTACAAGCCAGTGACTATTGTGTCCTAGTCTTTGACTAAATAATCGAACTTAAAATTGTGACCATGGGACATGAGGTTTAGAAAAGGAGAGTTGTCTACAGGAAAGGGGATTACAGGAGGATAAGGCAATATCTGGGAGAGGTGCAGATGGAGGAAAAACTTACAGCAAAAACAGTCCAAGATATGATGGACCTAGTCATATGAAAATTCAATGAGGCAGAAGAAAGTTTTATACCACTAGTAAAAGAAAAAGGTAGAATGGAATATAATAACCTATGGTTTAATTGACAGTGTCGGGAAGCAGGAGGGAGTAGAGAAATTTATGTAAACAAAGGACAGAGGACAATAGGATTAGATGCAACAGAGCTAGGAATGAATACATTAACATAAGAAGAGTATCGGAAAGAAATTATGAAAACGATAATGCAATCCAAGTGAAAAAGCAACCTAAATTACATAGTCATATAAGAAGAAAAATGTCTGTGAACGACCAAGTGAGTAGACTATGGAAAATGGGAGAACATATACAGAAAGTGACAAGGAAATCTGTGAGGTACTGAATGACAGTTTCCATGGACTGCTCACAACCGAGCCTGAGCAGCTCCCTTTGTTAGAAGAGGAAATGGCCTTAGATGAGACTATCAGATGGTGACAGCAGAGGAAGTAATGAAACAGCTGACAACTATCGGAAAATCCGACACCATTTAATAATATATCAATACAGGCAGATAATATTGCTGCCATTGTATACAAACAAACGCAGTGACTTGTAGCTAAACAGCTACAAGTCACTGCGACCAATGTCACTGAACCCACTGCAGTCTCAGAACCATTCTTGACTTTAATGATGGGCTATTCAATCCTCTGAATCAATTAACTAAATTAAACCCCAATAAATCTGATGACTGATTTTGATACATTTATTATTTAATCAAGATGAATTCAATGGGCCTCAGTGTATATATATATCAGTGTCCAGTTACCTGAACAAGCTTTACGTTATATCATATGTCACTGATCTCACTGCAGTTCCTGAATCATACTTGACTGTAGTACTTGATCACATTCAGTCTTTTGGGTTAAAAAATATGTATTTAGGCTTGAAGTTTAGCCTTTCAAGAGTTAACAGGGAAATGAAATCGCATTAGACTTCTAACCCCTGCAACTCTAGTACGGGACATCCGTCCTGTACGAACAGACACACAAATGTGTGATTACTAACTACTAACAACAAATTAATCTAATAATTCGAAGGAGGAGTATCAGTGTTTGTCTGTTCTAAATAGGACTGCGACCCGTGAGCAGCCCCCGGGAATTATGTCGGAAAATCCGACACCATTTAATAATATATCAATACAGGCAGATAATATTGCTGCCATTGTATACACAAGTTACCCATAGAAAATGTAACTTGTAGTGGAACTTTCCGTCTATAGAAAATGGGATATCATTGCCACATACTATTATAAATTCACCAGCTATTCTGCTGGGAATTATTCTTAAATACATTAGTCTTTGGACTTTACCATCATAAAAACATCTCATATAAATTAACTTAATTATCAATATTAAAATAGAGTAAATGTGACCATTCTATCAGTTACTGTCATCTGGACAAAGTAAGCCAGTGGCGTCAGTAGTGAGGGAGTGGTCAGCCATTGTTATTGTTATTGTTCTTAGACCAGATGCGCATGGGAGCAAATTCGGCTCCTGTTAATTTCTCTTGGACGAAGTGTTATGGAAACCAAAGGTCTTCTATTATCAACACGCTGTCATCAAATACAAGGAAAGTGTTCTGCCGAAACCCGTTTATCTAATCATTTCTGGCCAGTTAAATGTTAGGTAGATAAGGGCGAGCCGGTTAGAATGTGAAATCGCCTCATACAAAAGGTAATTAAGCCTTGGTCTTTATGGTTCATTGTACAGTGTTTTCTCTGATATAGCTGTCATATATTAGGATTCTGGCTTCATAGCTAGCGCCCTTTTGACAGGTCAAGACGAGGAAGCATGCTTTTTGTATCAGTTACCAGGGTGATGGAAGCTACCTCACACAAGGAAAATTTGGTTTCTACATCCTAGTTATACCTAGTGAACTAAGGCCTGCTGTACAATTAAGATAAGGAACCTCTTTAATGTATACTAATGTGTAGTTAATATTGTAGTTTGATTGGCTGCATATATATAAATTCAATATAAACCCCCCCCCTAATGTGTAGTGGATCGATTTGTGAGATTATTGCAGAAATACAGTCCACTTATCATCATACAAATTGCTATCGAAATATATAAATCTCACAGGTCGGTTCCCACAACAACACTGGATGAAACTAAAGCAGTAGGACCAGACAACGTATCACCGTGGATAATTAAAGAGGAAGTGCAGGCCCTCAACGTGCCTCTGGCAAGGATCTTTAATGAGTCACTTATGAAGGGAGGGATAATTATTAAATATTTACAATTATTATTATAATAAGTATCATAATAATAATTGTTGTATTTAATAATTATATTTCTTCCTTCTACTTGGTCTTGAAGGAGGCCGGATTTGGGTGAAAAGGGGCTGTAACGATCCTTGTCTGGAACCCATAGGTGCGGGACCGGAACGTCCACCTCCCGAGGGTCGTGCGGCCCAGACTCTGCTTCAGGAGGCTGGGGTCGTTCATACCCTTGATGGGGTGGTTTTTCTCCGGCCCCGACCACAGCGGTCTCCGGGTTTGGAGTCCCTGTGCCCTTCTTCACCACCTTCGGGGTCAACCCCGGAACTCACAGTTCCTGCGACGGCACTGGAACCAATCATTTTGGCGTACGCCTTTCCATTGGAGACTTTCAGCGACGTGGAGAGGGGGGACCTGCTGCCTGGGTAACAGCTTCTCCCCCGAATCAACCTACCCTGGCTTTGCGCCCTGGTGAGGCCACTCCAGACCGACAACCAGAGCGCAACTCCATAGACTGGAGTTGACATAGACTCAGACTGATGGATGCCTACAACTATGAAGGGAGCCACCTTTCACCCGAGGCCAGCTTCCTTCTTGACCCAGCAGAAGGAAGAGTAATAATTATTAATTAATTATATTATTATTATAATAATAATTATAATAATAATTATAATATAATTATTATTATTATAATAATAATTGTTGCAAGATTATTGCAACAGGAAGAGTAATAATTATTAATTAATAATTATTAGAAGGAATAGTAATAATTATTAATTAATTATATTATTATTATAATAATAATTATAATAATAATTATAATATAATTATTATTATTATAATAATAATTGTTGCAAGACCCAGCAGAAGGAAGAGTAATAATTATTAATTAATTATATTATTATTATAATAATAATTATAATATAATTATTATTATTATAATAATAATTGTTGCAATTAATAATCATTACTCTTCCTTCTGCTGGGTCAAGAAGGAAGCTGGCCTCAGGTGAAAGGTGGCTCCCTTTTACCTGAGGCTGTGACGATCTCTGTCTGGAACCCGTAGGTGCGGGGCCTGGATGTCCACCTCCTGGGGCTCGTGCGACCCAAGCTCTGCTTCAGGAGGCTCTGGTCGTTCTTGCCCTTGCTGGGGTGGTTCTTCTCTAGCCCACACCACGGCGATCTCCGGGTTTGGAGTCCCTGTGCCTTCTTTTACCAACTTCTCGGTAAACTCCAGTAAAAGTTCTTTTAATACTCCAGTATTTTGCTGTCCAGTGCTATATTCGTCGTAATGGCTTGGCGCTTTCCCCTGATAGTTCCCTTCCCTTCCGAAGCTGGAGCCCCTAGGGCAGTTCGCTATTGCCTTCAACCTCATTCTGACAGTTCTTGCGACGGCGCTGGAACCAATTGTTTTTGCATTTGCGTTTCCATTGGAGACTTTTGGTGCCATGGAGAGGGGAGGAGGGGATCTGCTGCATGGGTGACATCTTCTCCCCAGTATCAACCTACCCTGGCTTTGCACCCTGGAGGGCCACTCCAAACCGATGACCAGAGCGCAACTCCATAGTCTTCTGAGACTGATGGATACCTACAGCTATGAAAGGAGACTAGCCCAGTTCCTGGAAGGCAAATGTGGTACCAATTTTCAAGAAAAGGGAGAGGGAAGAGGCACTTAACTACAGACCAGTATCACTGACAAGCATCCCCTGCAAAGTGCTTGAAAGAATAATCAGTTTAAGAATGGTTACACATCTAGAAAAAATTTGGCATGTAAACAAACACAAGAATGGGTTCAGGGAAAGGAAATCATGCTTAAAAATCTTCTGGAATTCTTTGATATAGTAACAAGAATAAGGCAGGACAGGGAAGGATGGGCAGACTGCATATTTCTGGACTGCCAAAACGCCTTTAATACAGTACCGCACAGAAGACTGCTGTTCAAACTTGAGAGGCAGTTGTGATTAAGTGGAAAAGCCCTTGCATGGGTAAGGAACTACCTAACAAGAAGGAGCCAGAGCGTAACGGTAAGAGGCGAGAAGTGGGAATAGCGAACAATAACGAGTGGAGTACCTCAACGATCGACGCTGGGGCCAGTTCTATTTCTAATATATATAAACAACATGTCCACATGAATAGAGTCTTATATGTCGATATTTGCAAATGACGCAAAATTTATGAGAAGAGTTGTAACAGATGAAGATTTATCTGAGGGTCACTAACCCTAGTGGCCTCGACGAGGACAGGAAGCTGACGGCTTGTCGAAGGTCTCCCCATTTGCCTTGATCTTTTCCAGATATATTTTAAAATTCAACAGTTTTGAATTTCTCTTTCAACAGTGGTGAAAGAGCATCGCCTGTTCCCAATTTTACATTGTGACTTGTTGAGCTTGAAATCGTTGCTCCTTGTTTGTGGTAAATCTGACCTTTTGAAGAAAATATCCTGATGAACATCCTCTAACTTGTTCAGTATTTTAAAAGTTTCAATGAGATCCACCCCGTCATGCCTGGTTTACAATGTTGTTAGCCCTGTGGCCTTCAAGCATTCCTGATACTTGAAGGATTTTTTTTATTCCCTCAAAATTAAAGTTCAAGTAACTTTAATTTTAGCAGAATAAACTGGCTTAACACAACAAGGAATAACAAAGCAGAAGTTTTTCTATAATTAATAGACGAATGCTTTAGTAATACCATGGATCATTTTTTGCCAACTTTGCATAATTATGGTAGTAATAGTCTATGAAATACTTAGTACTTAGTAATAGTTTATGACTTAGCTTGGGAATGATTTTTGTTGCCCAGTGTTGCACCTTTTCCAGAGCAGCTGTGTCCTTCTGAAAATGAGGTCTCCAAGCTTGGATATAGTAATCTTAATGGGGGCGCACGAGAGATTTATACAGTTGAACCATTTTCTGTGGGGAGCCCCTACGGCTTCCTGGAGCTTACCAGGCTAATATGTACGTATTAGACCGTGGCATCAGTCAATTTGGAGTTCTGCCTATCGGGGACAACCAGCCAGAACCTGGCCCCCCCCTCAGAGTAGCACGAAGAGCAATGGCCTATGGAAACCCCCATGTATTTGGAAACATTCCATGTCTGCCATTGACTGGGGTGTGGCACCCAGAAAAATAGGCAAAACAAAACAAACCCCACATGGTAAAAATTTCTAACTATAATCGAAAAATCTAACTAAAATAGGTCTCTACCGCTGCCACGCTGTTCATCCATGCAAGCCTGCCCACAGAAGGGGAAGGGCGACTCCGGACTCCTCGTGCCGGCCTCTCCACCATACAGTTCCTCGGATGATGTGGACTGTAGCGGTCGTCGACTCTGGCCTCTGTCTCTGTGCAGTTCTGAGCCTTGTGGTGTAATTCGTGGTAGGCATCTTTCGGCAGGACTAGTAGAAGTGGGGTTACCTATACCTCTTCCCCTTGGCCCAGCTGTTGCTTCGAGTTCTGGCTCATTTGGAGACTTACCAGGGGAGAGTAGTCCTGTTGGCTCCTTGGTGGCTGGCCCAGCCTTGGTTTCAGACGCTGCTTGCTTGGTGTCCGAACCCGCCATGTTTTTTGCTCCTCCGCCTCTTTCAGCAGATCGGTCCAGTCAGGTACCTGGCCGATTCGGTCTTTTCTTCCGCTCTTCGCGTCTGGTCTTTTTGACACTAGTCTATCACCACTTGTATGGTAATCAAGTGGCTTCGTTGATAGTGTCTCACCTGCGAGCTTCGTCTCTGTGACAGTATGAGGCAGTCTTTCTATCATTTTCTCTCTTCATAGGTTGTCTTCTGTTTCTGATCGGGTTGTTTTGTCCTCTTCTTTCCTGGCCTTTTCAGGACTATCATTTGATGCTAAATACTGTCACCTCGTATCATGCGACACTGTCGGTGCCGCTCCTGCTTGTGTTCGGGTGGATGTCACTTCCGCCCTGTTCCGTAAGCTTTCTCGTGCTTTGTTTCACTTCTGGCCTGTTCATGCGCCACCTGAGCCGTCCTGGTCCTTGGACTGGGTGCTCTCTTTTCTCTCTTCTCCTAGGTTTGTTGTGGCCCCTTTGGTTCAAGATTGTTTTTCCAAGGATCTTTTTCCTGTTGGCATTAGCTTCTGGGGGTCAGGTCGGGGGAGCTTCATGTTTTCCTTTGACGCAGAGATTTCTGCTCTTTCGGTCCTGGTGGAAGGTTTGTTCGTTTTGCAGCTGTCTCCGTCTTTTCTGGTGAAAAATGAGTAGGCGACTTTCCGGAGAGGTCTTTGGGTCGTTGATGCTTGGTTGTTATGACCGGGGGTCCATCATGTCTTGTGTCCAGTTGTGGCTCTTCACCGTTACTTGCGCGCCACGGCCTCTGTAGATGGAGATGCACTTTGGGTTGACCTGGTTTCCCTCATTACATTCCAGGGTTCAGGTCTCCCAGGTCGTCCACAGGGTTATTCGGTCCAGCCAGCCTGCGGTCATTCTTCGTGCCCATGACATTCGTAAGTTTGCTGTTTCTGCCGTGAACAGGATCCTGACCACCTGTTATTTGGTTAACATTACTGGTCCTAGTAGGGCATGTGTCTCTTTGGGTAGCAGGTTGCAGCCAGTTGTCTCGACCTTGAGGTGAGGTGCGAGTGGCGGCTGCCTCTCCGGTAAGTCCCTCGTCACTTTTCTTTGGTTAGGTAGCTCCGGAGAGCGGTAGGGGCTCTCCACAGAAAACCAGCATTGAATGTAATGAAATGCCATTTTCTGAGTGAACCCCAGAGGCTCCCTAGCACCCTCTCTCCCTCCGGTCTGTGTTTTTTTTTCGTTTTAGTTTGAAAGTTCTGCTGCTATATTCGATTTTAGGTAGCAAATTTTACCATGTGGGATTTGTTTTGTTTCACCTTAAGGGAGCCGGTCGGCCGAGCGGACAGCACGCGGGACTTGTGATCCTGTGGTCCTGGGTTCGATCCCAGGCGCCGGCGAGAAAAAATGGGCAGAGTTTCTTTCACCCTATGCCCCTGTTACCTAGCAGTAAAATAGGTACCTGGGTGTTAGTCAGCTGTCACGGGCTGCTTCCTGGGAGTGGAGGCCTGGTCAAGGACCGGGCCGCGGGGACACTAAAAGCCCCGAAATCATCTCTAGATCTCAAGATAACCTATCTTTTTGGGTGCCAGACCCCAGTCGATGGCAGACATAGAAAATGCTTCCAAATTCATGAGGGTTTCCATAGGCCATTGCTCCTCGTGCCTCTCTGAGAGGGGCCAGGTTCTAGCTCGTGGTCCCCGGTAGGCAGAACTCCAAATCGACTAATGCCACAGTCTAATACATACATATCAGCTCGGTAAGCTCCAGGGAGCCTCCAGGGCTCACCCAAAAGATGCCGTTTCATTACATTCAATGCTGTTTTTTTACCTTCTTTTCCTTATAGTCAAAAGTACACTTGATTATCCCAAGAGTTTGGTTAGCTTTTCTGACTGCTGCACCAAGGATCAGGTTGGGTTACCGTTACCTGTGGCAGGTGGCTGCAGGTGACGGATCTCCCAATCCTGAGCACTCCAGTTGCAAACTCTGTGAGCAGGAACTACGGCACGATCTCCCGCACTACATCACTGAATGCCCAGTTATTAGACCTTTCAGACCAGTTGGCATGAGATACCTGGAGCTTTGCAATTACTTTATTCATTCTTGTATTCTTGAAGATATCCTCACAGTATACCCAAAATTTGCCAGTGCAGGCTACTAAACACATGGCTCTGTATGACTAACCATCCTGCGAGATGGGGGACTTGTATTACCACTGCTGCCTTATTCAATCTTGTGTTGCTGATATCCTCAAAATGCATCCGGAGTCTGCCAGTGCAGACTGCTTATCACATGCCTCTGTATGACTAACCATCCTGTGTGATGGGGATTTTTTAGCATCACTTAGTTAGCTTTTTTGACACACTGTACTCCACTTCATATAATCTAGGGTAGCTGCACTAATGCAGATGTACCTCATATCTTAATAAAAAAAATGCACCAACCTGTTGTGCAATTTTAATGAGTGGTGGATTTTGACTCCAAAGCCCTTTTCTTCATCAATCTGCTGTAATGTAATGCTATTAATTTGGTAGTCATGGCGTGGGTTGTTATACCCCACATACATGGTCTTGCATTTGTCGATATTAAAAAGCATTTGCCAGTCTTCTGACTATTTGTGGAGATCTCTTTCTAAAGCTTCAATATCATTATCATTTCCCACTATCATAAATCTTTGTGTCATCTGCAAATTTGATGATGTGGTTTGTAATATTCTCACAATGTCTTTTTCATTATAAATTGGATAATGACAGCGGCATATTCTATGCTGGCAAAAGTTAGAACAATATTTAGAAACCTAAGTGAGGAGGCATTTAGGGCACTTCACACTACCTATGTGAGACCAGTCTTAGAGTATGACACCCCATCATGGAGCCCCCACCTGAAGAACATGAGGAAACTGGAAAAGGTTCAGAAGTTTGCGATAAGGCTCGTCCCAGAAATGCGAGGGATGGGGTATGAAGAGTGACAGAAGGAATTGACTCTGACAACACTAGAAAAAATGAGGGTGTGAGGAGATATGATAGAAACATAAAATACTTAGGGGTTTTGAGAGAGCGGAAATAGATGAAATTTTAGTGCCCTAATATCCACCAGACAAGGGTTAAGTAAACACAAGTCTCTGATCCACACACACATATATTCTATAACTGTACAAACCCAGGGAGGGTGTGAGAGAGTGTCTGATCTCGTGTTCCTCCGCTTGTTGTTGTCCCGCTGGTATGTTGTCTCTCTCTCACTCCTCTGCCATTTCCCTGAACTCCGCCAGGTTGTAGAGAGTACTGAAGTCACCACAAACTTTTCACACAGAATACTAACAGAATTAGGGGACATTGGTGGAAGCTGGAAACTCAGACGAGTCGTAGAGATGTTTGGAAGTTCTCTTTCAGCATGTGAGTAGTGGGAAAATGGAATGAACTTAAAAAGCCTTAAGAAGAAGTTTTGTCTTTTTTTGTTATTGTTTTTCACCTGTTTATCCCACCATTTTATATTGTTCATTTTTTTCCCACCATTTTATATTGTTTTTTAATTTGTCACTTACTGTATTGTTATTTGTTGTTACTGTCTCAATTCAGTGTTCATCATTTTACTTCACTTGTTTCTATTATATGTTTATTTGCATTTTTTCTTGTTTACTATAATTATTATATTTTAATTATTTTATATATTTAGCAGATTTAGTAATTTACTGCTCTGTAATTGCTTACCTTATTGTATCTTGACTCCATTGCATCCACATGCAAGCTGATATTGATCATGAACTAAATGAACACACATTCTAAATATATCAAAAAAAGTTTCAAAAACTGTGGGCATTCTTTCTAAGATCAGATATTATGTACCACGCCCTGCCCTGGTGACTCTCTATTACTCCCTTATCTATCCATATCTCAACTATGGTATTTGTGCTTGGGGCTCTACTACCCAAAATCACTTACGTCCTCTAATTACTCAACACAAAGCTGCTATTAGGACAATATCCAACTCTGGCCCCAGACATCACTCGGTACCCCTACTCAAATCTCTGAATATGTTAGACATTAAGTCACTGCACATTCTCTCATGTGTATTATACATATATAAAACACTAAACTATAATGCCAATCCTGATCTCAAAAGCTTCATAGAAGGTTGTAACAGAACCCATGAGCACTACACCAGAAATAAATACAGTTTTGATATTCCTAGAGTACGACTTAATCAAACTAGAAATGCTCTACAAATCAAGGGGCCCAGAATGTGGAATGACCTTCCCAACCATGTTAAAGACTGTACCTCTCTCAACAAGTTTAAGATAAAAACTAAACACTACCTAATTAATTCCCTGTAACCTACCTTACCCCTCTATTGTCAACCCATGTCTGTTATTTTTTTTAATGAACACTGTTTGTCAACCTATTGTATTTGTGCTGCTTTTCAGTCATGTTCCCCCTTTTTTTTTATCTTTATTTGTATTTGTTCTCAACATATTTTATTCTTTATGCTCAATTAGTATTAAGTTCTAGATATTAATGTTCTTCCTGCCCGAAACGCATTGCGTAATAGTGGCTTTAGGCATTGTATGTACTAGCTCTATCTATATATTGATCCATTAATGTAACATCACTTGTATGTATGTACCTTACCTGAATAAACATATTATTATATATTATTATATATATATTATATATATAAATCTGCTGTCGCAAATTTACAGTAACCAGCATATTGATCATCACTACTGCAGGTATTACACACTACTCTTGGCAAAAAACAAACTCCAAAATAACACTTGCTTATCAGTTTTCAACCAAAATGTCAGATCGCTTTGTAAACATTTTGATGATATAATTGCACTACTCACAGCACTAGATACTAAACTATCGTTCATTATTTTATCAGAAACGTGGTTAAGTAATGACTGTTGGATAATGAGAACTTTAACTCATATATAATACTATTTAATTAAGAAATCGATAAACTCGAAGGACCACCCACTTTTGAGAAAAGAGAGAAAACAAATAAAGGGAATCATAAAGCTAACACTGAAATACCAGTGCCTATGGATGATAAATTATTTGGAAAATATTTTGAAAAACATGAATAGACTGTGAAAATGATTAATTGAGAGTTAAAATTTTCACTTCAACATTTGGGGGGTATTACTAGAAATTAATATATATCAAGGATAATGACTGGTGCTGGTTCGTCACCAGTTGGTTAATTACAACATTAAAGATTATAGAAACAGAAATTAAATGTAGATTCAAATATTATGATAATATAGAAAATAATGAAGCCTAAGAAATATTAGTAAATCATAGAAATTTATGTGTGTGAAAATTGCAACACACTAAGCAATCAATGTATTAAATTTATGTTATGTAGTATCTCTTGGATTATTATATGCATAAAAAGGCAGAATACCTATATCAGAAATAATATTAGAATTAATCATAGCAACTCTATTATCTACGATATAACGAATGGAAGGGCTTAGCTGTAGGAAGACTTCAATAATCCCGTTTCGCAATTCAAATACTTGTAGATGTCTACGAGTATTTGAATTGGGTGATCATATCACCCAAGTAGTGGATGAAACACCGACGGGGGAAAATCGCATGTAGAGGAAGAATTTATCTGCTTGTCCTCACCAACACGCTGCAATTACAGAAATTTTATAGAAATTGACTAGGCTAGAGATTTATTCCACTATTCACTGAGAAATCGGGAACAACATGAAAAGAAACTAACGTGGGTTTTGTGGTCGGTAGATGATATAACGGTGAGCAACCTACAGTTATAATTTATGATAAAGTGCACTCTATATAAAAAATACTTAACGTAGGCCTGTTGAAACATTTAATCTCGTCGATATCACGTCTGTTAGTCTGTGACGTTCACTGCTGTTGAAGGTCTAATTTCAGGATATAATTGTATTCTCAGACGTGAGAATTAACAGTATTATTAGCACTGTTCGACCACATGTTCTATCTGCAATGGCTGCCGCTTGCAAATCTGCATGTGCTCGTGGTGGAGTTGTATGGCAGAAAAGACGCCTTCCTCTCTCCCTCCCGCTCGGACACGCCGGCGCAGAGATACTCATTGCGGTATTGATCTTAAACTAATTTGATTTACTAGTAATTATTTGGGGAAATAAGGAAGTTCGACTTATACTAACGTCACGAATAAATATCTTGAATC
This sequence comes from Procambarus clarkii, assembly GCF_040958095.1. Classification (NCBI taxonomy): domain Eukaryota; kingdom Metazoa; phylum Arthropoda; class Malacostraca; order Decapoda; family Cambaridae; genus Procambarus; species Procambarus clarkii. The sequence continues at coordinate 17,665,686 of NC_091168.1, forward strand.
ATAATACCTCTTCTCGTAAGGCAATTGATTTAATTAACACTGCACAAATTAAACGAGAAGGGTCGATGTGTATTTGATTTACGTGGCAGTAATATTTACTGTAATAATTAATTTAGTCAAATAGTCGAGTTCAGTACGCATAAGGATGCAAAACTATTATTTCTTCCATAATGAACAATATTTTAGAAAAAAAGGACATTTAACTGAACTCTATAAATCTCCAACAACGTGGAAGATTTCATATGTCAGCCTGTTATCGACGCTCGGCGTCATGAGGGTTGGGAATTTTCTTGGCAAATTATGCCTTACTATAGAAACACCACCGATATTAATTCTACGTGTTAGAGTTATTAATTACTATGGGTTAATACAATAATGGTGTATTGTTATACAAAAATGATGTACTAGTGTTGGAAAATTTCCAACAATGACCATACCCAACTTTACAACTTAGCTGGTTATAGAGCCATTCACAACTGTAGGCCTAACAATAAAGGAAGTAGCACAGCTATATATTACCAAGATACCTTCATCTGCAATAGTGTCATTAGAGATGACTACTGTGAATATACCTTTGCTCATTTCTCGATTAAATTCCTTAAATCCTCCTTGACTATTGGAGCTATCTATAGATTCCTAATACTAACATAGCTGCATTCTCAGATAACCTAAGGAATCTTATTATAAACAACCTCAACAAAAATCACATCATTCTGGGAGGTGACTTCAATATTGACCTGTGTCAACAACATAGCCCTCAAGTCGACTATTTCCTAAACAGCATGAACTCCTGTATGTACCCCACAATCACCAGGCCCACTCGAATCACTCAAACATCCGCTACTACCTTGGATCATTTATGGACTAACATAACAGCTCCCCTTGCATCTGACAGAACAACTGACCACTATCCTACCTTCCTCGTAGCGAACATGGACATAACACCACCAGCTAACAAGAAACTTACCATTAGGTTACACAGTGAAGCAGCAATTGGCAATCTCACAAATGCATTCCACAATATAAACTGGGAATCTGAATTTAATAATACTCAGGATGTAAATTCATTAACTAACCTCTTCCTTTCCAAAATTCTAAGCCTTTTCAACACTCATTGTCCTCTTCTGACCAAGCAAGTAACTGACTACATTATATCTTGCAATAATCCTCAAATTATGTTAAAAATGTAACTGTGGATAACCCTTAAATTTACTTTAATATACCTACCTTTTTCTATCAAATTTCTTATACAATGTATTTTTTTATACCTTCTTTACAATGCATTTTATACCTTCTTACAATGTATTTTTATACTTCCTTACAATGTATTTTTATACTTTTTTACAATGTACTTGTAAACATTTTTTAAATTTTGCTAGATATAACCTTCTTAAAATTATATGTTAGATTAAGGATCTGCCCGAAACACTATGCGTGCTAGTGGCTTTACAAGAATGTAAAGCTTCAAGTCTCTGTACTCTTATAACCTCAATGTACCTTCTTGTATATAAATAAACAAATAAAATAAATAAATAAATAAAGCGGGTTGTGGAAGCAAACTCTATTCATAATTTTAAAACTAGATATGTAGGGAAATAGGACAGGAATCATTGCTTTAAACAACCGGCGGCTAGAAAGGCGGGATCCAAGAGCCAACGCTTGATCCTGCAGGCACAAATAGGTGAGAACACGTTTATTTATTTATTTTTTCAAGACAGTACATTGGGCTTGTGAAAGTACATAACATTGATGTTTGTAGATTCTTGCAAAGCCACTAACATGCACAGCGTTTCGGGCAGTATAAGTAAGTAATTTGTAGCAAATTTTGAAGAATATTAATAAATGCACGTACGTACCTTAGGCTTATATCATTATCTCCGCCCCCCCCGCCCCCTTCTCAGGGTCGAACTACTGACCTTCCCCAAAATGCAGCTCCACAACAAGCTAACTCCTGGGTACCTATTTACTGCTAGGTAAACAGGGGCATTGGGTGATACAAAATGCGCCCAACCATTTCTGTTTCGCCTGGGATTTGAACACGGAATTCTCAACTGTGAGTCGAGAACGAACCCAACTGTACAACCGGGACCCTTAACATGTAATTGTTACTTGTATATTATTAACCCATCCAATTTCTTTCTTTATTAAGCACCCAATACCCATGCCGTGGGCGGTGGTGTGACCACCAGGCACATAATGGCCACACCTTTCCTCTGGGTCACACCAGGGGCATGACCTTTAAGTTCACACCTGATGGTGGCCCCTCATATATGATGTCAGGACATTATCAAAGTCATCATAGTCATCATTTGCCACTTAACTCATATTATACATAAATCAGCTTGTCACCACCACTTACAGAGGCACATAATGGTCTCAGGAATTGAACCCATAGTTCATTTAGCTAAGCAACTAACACTCTTTTGAAGCTAGTTACACAATTATTAATGTTATATATATATGTACATATATATACAATCATTTACACAAATACATATACATATCGATAATCTTTTTGTATCACAAGTGATTCAACAAGAGGCTCACAACAATCACTACTATACAAGGCACTTTACATCTATGGTGAATCCCACAGTTACTAGTCTTGCTGCACACCCACCCAACTGGGCGGCAGCTTTAGAGTCATGTGCATGCATTACCTACAGTAAGTAAATTTTGGATACTTCGCTAAGATTCCCGGCAGCACATCATTATGAATGAAGTACTTACACATATCTTATTACCTCATCCAGTTAGAAAATGTTTAGTTTAACCATAAAGTACTTTGAACATTTCAGAACCAGATGGTAAATCGCATTCTCGGGGAGCTGAACAGGAAAATAACGGCTCAAATTCATCAAAATGCTGAGGTCAGTATTTATAAGTATATAGGATCCGTGACTGTGGAATTGTGCTACCACCACACAACCACCACCTACCTCAAGCTTTATCACACAACCACCACCTATCTCAAGCTCTATCACACGACCACCTCTCTCATGAACCACTGTACACCCACCTGTCCTCTCACCCACAACCATGTATGGTGCCCATATCTTAACAACATCAACACACTAGAAAAGGTGCAAAGACATGCAACTACTGTACATGTCTACCTGATCTGAAAGCCAAATGCTATGAAGAGTGGTTAAAGGCATTAAATTTGCTAAAATTAGAAGATAGAAGAAAGAGGCGATATGATCACTACATACGAAATAGTAACGAGAATCGACAAAATTGATAGGGAAAAATTCCTGAGATCTGGAACTTCAAGAACAAGAGATGAAAGATTTAGCTAACTAAAAAAGTTGCCGAAGAAATAGAAGAATATTCACTTTTGCAAACAGAGTGGTACACGGTTGGAACAAGTTAAGTGAGAAGGTGGTGGAGGCCAAAAATGTCAGTAGTTTCAAAGCATTATAAGACAAGGAGTACTGGGAAGATGGGACACCACAAGCGTAGCTCTCATCCTGTAACTACACTTAGTTAATTACACAACCACCTCCCTTCTAACCAACTGTTACTCTCACCACCACACAACCATGTCCACACTCAGCCACCACCATAACCTCTCCTCCACTCTAGAGATCAGGGATGGTTTTGGATAGAAAACTGTCACCTGAGAACCACATAAAGAACATTGTATAAGGATTTATGCCATGCTTACGACTACTCGCCTTTAAGTACATGGATGGCGAAATATTAAAGAAATTGTTCATGACCTTTGTGAGACCAAAGTTGGAATATGCAGTAGTTTTATGGTGCCCATATCTCAAGAAGCACATCAATATACAGTACTTAAAGAGGTGTAGAGACATGTAACCAAATGGATCTCGGAGCTGAAACAAATAGCTATGAGGAATAGCAATAGTGCCATTAAATATATAAAAGCTTGAAGATAGAAGAAAAAGAGATGATATGATCACTGTGTACAGGTATAAACAAAATTGACAAAGAAAAATTACAAGTTCAAATGAAAGTAACAAACTGCCAAGGAAAAATTTGAAAATTCAGTTGTGCAAACAGAGTAGTAGATGGTTTGACCAAGTGAGACGGTGGTGGAGACCACAAACCGTCAGCAGTTTCAAGGCGTTATACGACAGTGCGCTGGGAAGACGGGACACCACGAGCTTAGCTCTCACCCTGTGACTACACTTAGGTAATTACCTGAGTAATTACACCCCATACACTCACAAATACCCACACACTTGCAACCCCACACACACACATTATCACATACTCAAAACCACCATTGCACCTGTCTATCAATCTCTTCATTTACACAGCTCTCTTAGCTACACTTAAGAATATGCCATTGATGTACAAACTTTATTTTAAACTAAAACGTTGAAGCAAATTTAACATAAAATAACTAAAATAAGATCAAATAATAATAATATGTACAGTATTTGATTTCACATCTATATTAATATGGACTTTATTTTTTAGATTGTGGATAGTTTTGTCAGTGCTCTTAGAGCACAACTGATGAATTCTCACGGCACACTACTGTCTAAAGCCAATATCATGCACAGTGGAAGTGCCTATGAGACACTTTCTGTTAAAGTCAAGACCGACTTTGATATTGTCCTTGTCTTGCCCACTCCTTACCAAGTTGAAAACTTTAAGGTGAGTATTGTTGTTACTGTAAATGATACATTACAAATTATTGGTGATAAGTGTGAGAGTTTTGAGCTTGGTGGAATATTGCAAGGGTATTTGAAATTTGGATAATTCCTAAAAAAGAATTTCCAGAACTCCTTTAACCTTATTCCTGTCGTGATATTCATATATTTATTTTTTTATTTTTATTGTTAAAACAAAGTAATTACAGCGTACAGTAACCATTGAAACAGGAAAGCACAGAATAACAAGAACACAGAATAACCAGATAACAAGTAACACAGATCAACATAACACAAAAGTGAAAACAAGGAATAACAGAAAACACATAAGAACCACATACACACAAAAACAAAAGCAGCACAACCCAGATGGGGCGTGCCAAAAGCGTCAGTGCACACAACATCAGATAACACACCACAGAATCGAGAACACAGGAACAGAACATGGTAAATATAACACGGGAAATACAACATAGTAAGGAAAACACATGAAAACAACAAGGGAATACAACAAAGCAATACACAACACAGAACATAGAACATAGGAAACAGAACACAGTAGCATCACATAGTAAAATAACCAATTAAAAAACAAAAAAATCGTTATAGTACAAACCAACATAGTAACATATATAACATAGTAAATAGGACACAGATAAGAGAAAAATCGAAAATTAGCATAAATAACAGGAAACATAATGGAAAACACATAACACAAAGCAGCAAGACATAATGACATGAACACAAGCTAAGCAATAAAAAATGGAACACGCAGAACTGAAAAACAAAACCCCCCGACCCAGACACACACATGCAACCCCACCCCACACCCACGCACCCAGGTGCAAGCAACCCCACAACACACAACAGTCAACAAGGAGGATATTTCTCAGGAAACTTCCACGACGGATACTGTCGCTTATAAGCCTCCCATATCAAATACTCCAGTTCGGTAGGGGAATGGCCCTCACGACACCGTGGGTACTCCATGTACTCGAGGATCACCACATGCGGCGGAAGCGGTTGCACCGAACCACAGGACACCAAAGACAAAGAACCCGACTTGGGATGCAGGAACACCGACGCCGAGGAAGCAGGAGACGCCTGAACAGTGGGCGGGAGCTGCCGAGGTGGCAACACCGCCTCCGACAAAGCAGGAGACACAGAAGAAATGGCCGGAGACGTGTGGGGCGGCAGAACCGCCGCCGTCGAAACAGGGGACGGGGGAGGGGGCACGGAACCCTCAGAGCGAGCAGGTTTCTTCAAGACCACCACCAGGTCGCCACGTCCACTTTTAACCTCGCATGGGGGAACCACCCCCACGGGGAACCTGAACCATCCGACGCGGGCGACGCACCTGAAGCAAGAGTATCAGCTCCACACGGGTACCCACAGCAGGAGCCACACCAGGGCCCACACCATCCACCGGACCCACACCAGCACCAGATGCATCATCCTCGCACTCCACAGAGGAACAGCTCTCAGAAGAAACATCAACACTCGCCACATCCTCACATGCCTCTGCCCATGAACGAGGAGGCAAAGCACCTGAATCCGTACGCGATCATCGGAGCTGTCACCCCCTGCAAGAGGCACCCAAGAGGGGCCGGCGGTAGGCCGCCCCACAACTGGGGTAGCTCGACACCGCTGAATGTCAGCCTCAACAACACGGGGGATGAGACCGCCACCCACAGAGGAGACAGGAGAAGGAACAGGCACGGCCGCAGGAGGGGAAGGGTCCAACACAGGGGAGGGAGCCTGCAGAGACGTCGAAGGCGACAAAGGCGCAGAGTTGGAAACAGGTGCAGAAGCCGTTGGAAGCAACGAGACAGCCTGCGGGGCCGGAGCCGCACACACCACCACCTCGTCGTGTACACCACTATCCACACATGCCGGGCCAACAGCCACCACCGGGTCAGCAGGCGGCAGGGGAACCTCTCCACCCACTCCATCACGAGGCGACAGGTCCTGTGCCACCAATGGGAGAAAATCCTCGTCCCAGAACAAATTAACAGGTGTAGCCGCGACCCCAGTACAATCAGCTGCCAGATGCCCCTCAATGCCCATGTTGCATCGATTTTACTCCCTGGAGCTAAGGACTCCAACCGATCCAGAATCTGAAACAACAGCTGGACCAGGGGGCAGAGGTACAGGTAACCCTACCTCGACCAGTCCTGCCGAAAGGCATCCATCGCGATAGCCTTGCAGTCGGGGAAGGACGCTGAGACCATGCCAACGCAAAGAAGTCCACTTCCGGGAGACCGTAAGTCTGGCATTACCAACTGAAGGAGTCGACATGGACCATCCATTCCATGGACAGGGGAATGAACCGGGACAGGCCATCCACCAGGACTTTGGGCACTCCCCGTATATGAACAACATGGAGAGCCAAACCCTGAGATGCCAGCAGATGAGCCACTCGTATCGTCCAGCCCCAAAGAGGAAAGGAACGAAGGGAACCTCCACAGTTCAAGCAATGAACCACCAGAGAACAGTCCGAATGGAGCCAGATAACCGAACCCCGAGCGACCCAAACCCTCCGAAGTGACAGCCAAACTGCTGTGAACTCCAGCACCGTGCTTTGAGCCCGACAGAAGGATGGACCCCACCACCCCTGGCCGGCCTGGTGAGCACTGGTCACAAAACCCCAGTCGAGAGACGACGCATCCATGAACACATCGAGCTAGGGCGTGGGGAAGGTGCCAAGCACACAACCCCGACAACCCTGAACCCAGAGATCGTGAGAGAAGCAGGAGGAACGTCCCCGAAAGAACCAGAACAGATGCCGAAGCCAAACCCGACCCAGCAGATAGACCAGCACGGTGAAGTTCAAGCATTCACACAACTGCTCGAGCAATCGCCAAGTGACCTCCCTGGAAACACAAACCGAAACTGTCTCTATTTTCCGCTTGTTACAACTTGAAATAAAGTTGTTACATCTTGGCTTAACGTGTTTATGACGTATTAGAACGTTGTTACAACTTGCTATATTAGTTGTTATAACTGGTTAGGTGGTGTTAAAACTTGCTCGAACGTTGTACCAACGTCGTAGTTTCGGTGTGTGTTTGGTGGGCTGAGAACCCCTCCCCCCCCCCCAGAAACAGCCAAAGGCAGGGTTGCAGCTGCAGCAATGCCTCTAGGGGGAGAGACATGGAAGCGGTCCGAGAGTCCCAAACAAGACCCAGCCAGGTCTAAACCTGGGACGGAACTAAATGGGACTTCCTCCAGTTCACCAGGAACCCAAATCCGGCGAGCTGGGAAAGAACCACATCCCTGGCAAGCAGGCAAGCAGACCAACTGGGAACCCATACCAGCCAGTCATCAAGGTAGGCCAGGACCCGAACCCCTAGCAGACGCAGATGGGTCACCACAACCTGGATAAGACATGAAAACGCGAGGTGCCAGACTCAAACGAAAAGGAAGGCAATGAAAGCGGTAAGCCTGACGCCCCACCACGGAACCTAGCCAGTCTCTAAACCCCGGATTAATAGGAATGTGTCAATATATGTCCTTGAGGCCCTGGGACATAACCCAGGCACCCGCTTCCAAAAGAAGCCGAACCTGAGACAGAAAGAAAGGTCATCCGAAAGGAGGGGCAAGGAATCCAGGGGTTCAGACGAGACAAGTCCACAATGAACCGAGGATCTCTGCACAGTCCCGTTTCAGCATTGGAAACAGCCAAGAAACCTACCTGAGGGATGGGGGCATTTCGACCACGCCCAAGCGCACCCACTCCAAGAAGACCTGATGAAGCACAGGGGAAAAAGCCTGACCCATCAGCCTCGAAATGAAAATGCCCACAAATCGTGACCAAACGCAAGAAAACAGAGCGAGCTTCCACCCCATCGCCCTGTCAATGGGGCGAACCGCGAAAGGGCCGATGCCTTTTATGAGAAACCGACCAATGAACAGAATGATCACTGCGATAACCACATGATGCCAGCTCTGAAGGCAACGTCGGCTCAGAGGCTGGCACCAGTGGCCCACCTCGACCAGCAGAAGCACAACCACCTCGACTGAGACCTGGAACAACCCTACCAAGAAGGCCGAGAACAGCCGCCCCGGAAAACCAACAAGTCCGACATAGGACAACTAGTTGAAGCCGCCTGCAGAAACTGCATGACAGCAGACACCGCAAACAGTAACGGACAAAACGAGCCGACGCCTGAGCCACTGAGGCCAGCACACCAGATGAAGGCCTAGCATTTAACACCTCCACATCCTCGTCTAGCCAGGCTTGAGAAAGGAAAAGAAGTGCAAGACTGAAGCCAAATGCCCACAGGCACACAAATCCTCAGCAACGAAGGAAGTCAAAAGGGTAGGAACCTGCACGTGCAACTGCATAAGGCCAACATCCCGAGAAAGCACAGGAGGCAAACAAGCATGCATTAATTTATTTATTTATTTATTTATTTATTTATTTATTTATTTATTTATATATATACAAGAAGGTACATTGGGTTTGTGAGAATACATTGGATAGTACAGTATTTACATTCTTGTAAAGCCACTAGTACGCACAGCGTTTCGGGCAGGTCCTTAATCTAGCAGATAATTTTAAGTAGGTAATTTCAATCAGAATTGATAAATGATAAAGATACATTACAAGAGAAAAATGAGATGAGAGAGATAAGTAGGTATATTAAAGCACATTGTTATATTAAAGCTCTGATTGATTACATTGACAGCTTGATTAGTAATTTAAACAAGGTTAATAGACACCATACAGCACATTGACAGCACATATAAGACAGCAATGATCACAATGGTAAAGATGTTCAGATTGGGTACATAAAGATTGGGAGACTGGGTAGCAAAAGATACAGATAAACAAGATTTATAAACACCATACAACAGATTGGCAGCACATATAAGAAAACAGCAATGATCACAATGGTAAAGATGTTCAAATTGGGAACATAAAGGTTGGGAGATTGGGTAGCAATTGATACAGTGCAATTTTAAGGCAAAAAGTGAAAAACTATGAAGATGAAATTAGGTACTTTTTAGTATTGATTTTGAATGATGTAAAAGTTGGACAGCTTTTCAATTCAGTAGGGAGTGAGTTCCATAAACTGGGTCCCTTTATTTGCATAGAGTGTTTACACAGATTAAGTTTAACTCTGGGGATATCAAAGAGATATTTATTTCTGGTGTGGTGATAATGGGTCCTATTACGTCTGTCCAAGAAGAGTTTCAGACAAGGATTTGCATTTAAGAACAAGGTTTTGTAGATGTAGTTGACACAAGAGAATTTGTGGAGTGAGATTATGTTTAGCATGTTTAGGGAGTTAAACAAGGGGGCTGTGTGTTGTCTGAAAGCAGAATTTGATATTATTCTGATAGCAGATTTTTGCTGGGTGATGATGGACTTGAGGTGGTTGCAGTGGTTGAACCCCATGCACAGATACCATAGTTGAGATAGGGATAGATTAGTGCATAATATAGAGAGATGAGAGCAGAGTTAGGAACATAATATCTGATTTTGGAGAGTATACCAACTGTTTTAGAGACTTTCTTAGTTATGTGTTGTATGTGGGTACTGAAGTTGAGTCTCTTGTCTAGGAATATGCCAAGAAACTTTCCATCATTTTTATTGCTAATGTTTACATTGTCAATCAGAAGCTGAATTGCATTTGTAGATTTGCTTCCGAATAGGATGTAGTAGGTCTTTTCTATGTTAAGTGTTAGTTTGTTGGTTGACATCCATAAGTGGACTTTTTTTAGTTCATTATTAACAACACCATTTAGTGTATGTGGGTTGGGGTTGGAGTAGATGAGGGTAGAACTTCTACCTGCAGAACAGTAGAAGTTCCTGTCCACTCAAGCGTACGGATCCAACAGAACCTATGCCACACCCCAACGTAAAGAATGCGCAGTCTGCCAGTCAGGAAGAGTCAGGAACCTCCAAACGCACCCAATATGGGGAAGAAGAACTGAACTCAAATAAGAAACAGATCCATCACGGAGGTGGAATCCGGGTCTCGCAGGAGGTATGCAGCAAGAGCCTCCCGAACCTCCGTAGGTGAGATTCGAGAGGCAGAAAACCTCTGGAAGGATGGGGCCGAGGAACCCAAGGGAGCGTGGAACTGAACCTGGGGAGGAGCTGACCCCAAATCATACTCATACAGGGAAGGGGGGATAAGAAAATCCCCTCCCCCCTACAACAACAAGACCTGTGAAGAGGGCACCAACACCCAAGCAGGGTCAAAGGGGGCTCCATGGCCTCCAGGTCGACTCCTCCCCAGCCCCAGGATCCCCCGAGTCGGGACCTAGCACAGAGCAGTCCTCCATACCCTCTATCCTCCATACCTGGATGAGCCAGTGACATCACACCTTATCCCGTGAGCCACCGACGTCAACAGAAAACGAGGAACCCCACCATTCAACTCCAGCACAAGCACTTAAGAGCAAAAGTGTAAGTGGCTGGTGATTTAGATGAAATTTTCCTCCGGGAAATTTTATCTTTTTGGTGGGAGGTTGATGTGAGGGGGATGGTTCACCAGCTCACTTACAATGGTGCTCTTCTGCCTGTGGAGGCCAGTACACTTGCTAAGTGCGTGGACCTAAGTTTGGTAACCAGTACCCGAAACATCTTGTGTTTGGGCTCGTGTGAGAGCCCCAGTCATCAGCATTCCAGAAATGTAACCCTGGTCGGGGTAGCACGTCTGTGGACAAAGTTATAGCAATAGCATCATTTCATTGTAAGCTTGTAGGGACTCAAGATTTCCGCAGGAACAGCCAGGCTGCATGCTAGTGCGAGCATGGGCTAAATGCCAGCCACTTGACTCGTCGTCATGGCAACAGCTGACATCTTAAGCAAACATCTGGGGAGTCTGCCATCTTGAAGTTTTCCCTGGGCCATGCTACACGCCATCTCTGATTGGTTTTGTGGGGTGGTTGGCCGCTGTGTGCCTACCTCTGATTGGTTCTTTCGAGGAGACGCAGGATCGCTGGTGTGTTTCTCACCCAAGGCATCATTCTGCTACAGTCACCACCATAGCCTGATGTCTACCTCTTGCCCGTTCGGCCAAATTGGGCAAGACGACGTCGTGGTGACTGCCTACTCTGCTACTCCACCTCCTGCCTCATCTACGTCGACGACGAGCGTCAGAATCCCGCCGCCTTTGTAGTTCGAGGGGGAGAAAGATAGGGAGTGCTTTGGGTAGAAATCTTGGATTGTAGGTAATTTGCATATGCGCAGTAACAGACTCGTGGGTCCCCCATTCCAGTGATTATAGAAGTTCTAATTCCTGGTAGTGCTCTGTAGCAGTCGATGGGAACGGGGAAATTCGCGTTAGTGTTTTAAGGCAGATTTCCCATGTTTGTGTAAGACGCTATACATTGTGTGAGTCATCTGAGTATGAACATCCACTTCACCAGTGGGTCGAGGGTGCGAACCGGGTCATATGTTGAGGGAGGGTTTGAAAGACGCGCCAAGTCATCTTTATATGATCAATACCACGTGAGATACCGCTCCAGCCATCTCCACTTCAGTGAGCAGCCACCTGCCAGCTGGGTGCCTGATGTATGGTAATTGTGTGAGTGTGTGAGGCCGGCTGTATAAATGGGTAAATACTTATGTGTGTATTTCTGGTGATTTATTAGTCTCTAAACCTGAATTCAAAGTCAGGTGTTCTGTCGCATTGTCACTAAGAGCACCTGTAGAGGTGATAGTGGAGTGAGGACGAGTGAGAGTATCACCCTTGTTGACATCTTGTCAGTCCAGTGGGACTTGGTCTGGTGTAGAAAGACATATAAGTTGTGTGTGTGTGAGTGGTACACACGGGAACAAGTTCACATTAGAATATTTATATTCCATTCTGGTAGAATTTTGATAATTCAATCATTGTTGTTGACTTCGTTCCATGTGATATAACCTTGCAGGTGTGAAATTCCAGTACTGAGCACTCAGGTTAGTGTCAGTGTGTAACGTCAGGGATTCCTGGCAATTGATTATTGTGGAGTGATACCAAATTGGTTATTTTCTGGTGTGTTCCAAGGGCTATACACACACACACACACACACACACACACACACACACACACACACACACACACACACACACACACACACACACACACACACATATATATATATATATATATATATATATATATATATATATATATATATATATATAAATATATATATATATATATATATATATATATATATATAAATATATATATATATATATATATATATATATATATATATATATATATATATATATATATATATATATATATATATATATATACAACTTTAGAACACTTTCCCACCAGGAGACTCGAACCCTAGCCAGCACAGAAGCCTTCCAGCAACTGGCATAACAGGTACGCCTTAACCCTCTCCACCACCTGCTCAGACCCTTAAAAGAGATGGTAATTTCGGAGTATTTAAATACCCCAAAGATCAACACCTCCCAAAAGCACCAGAGCAAGTGAGGGGTCATTTATACGTAAAATGACCCTCACTTGCTCTGGTGCTCTTGGGAGGTGTTGATCTTTGGGGTATTTAAATACTCCGAAATTACCATCTCTTTTAAGGGTCTGAGCAGGTGGTGGAGAGGGTTAAGGCGTACCTGTTATGCCAGTTGCTGGAAGGCTTCTGTGCTGGCTAGGGTTCGAGTCTCCTGGTGGGAAAGTGTTCTAAAGTTGTATACTTGACTCTCGTGTTTAGGAGAGTTGTGCCTTAAGCAGAGACACTGTGTCTTCCCATATTAACAGGGACTTGATGAAATTAACGTATAAATGACCCCTCACTTGCTCTGGTGCTCTTGGGAGGTGTTGATCTTTGGGGTATTTAAATACTCCGAAATTACCATCTCTTTTAAGGGTCTGAGCAGGTGGTGGAGAGGGTTAAGGCGTACCTGTTATGCCAGTTGCTGGAAGGCTTCTGTGCTGGCTAGGGTTCGAGTCTCCTGGTGGGAAAGTGTTCTAAAGTTGTATACTTGACTCTCGTGTTTAGGAGAGTTGTGCCATATATATATATATATATATATATATATATATATATATATATATATATATATATATATATATATATATATATATATATATATATATATATATATATATATAACTGAAAACTCACACCCCAGAAGTGACTCGAACCCATACTGCCAGGAGCAACGCAACTGGTATGTACAGGACGCCTTAATCCACTTGACCATCACGACCAGACAAAAACTGATGGTAGCCAAGGCTATTTAGCCCATCAGCTCGCCGGGACTCTGATGGTAAGCTTGGGCATAGAATTTTATCCATTCACCTCATTCTTTGGGGCACACGTGAGGAACACAAATGCGAACACGCCTGAATGGTCCCCAGGACTATATGCAACTGAAAACTCACATCCCAGAAGTGACTCGAACCCATTCTGCCAGGAGTAATGCAACTGGTATGTACAGGACGCCTTGATCCACTTGACCATCACGACCGGACAAAAACTGATGGTAGCCGAGGCTATTTAGCCCATCAGCCCGCTGGCACTCTGATGGTAATCTTGGGCATAGCATTTTATTAAATCACCTCATTCTTTGGGGCACACGTGAGGAACACAAATGCGAACAAACCTGAAAGGTCCCCAGGACTATATGCAGCTGAAAACTCAAACCCCACAAGTGACTCGAACCCATACTGCCAGGAGCAACGCAATTGGTATGTACAAGACGCCTTAATCCACTTGACCATCACGACCAAACAAAAACTGATGGTAGCCGAGGCTATGCCGGTGCTATGCGAGCTGCCGGAACTCTGATGGTAATCTTGGGCATGGTGTTTTATCAAATAACCTCATTCTTTGGGGCACATGTGAGGAAGTTGCAGTGCTTCTGGCAGTATGGGTTCGAGTCACTTCTGGGGTGTGAGTTTTCAGTTGCATATATGCCTGGAGACCGTTCAGGCTTGTTCGCATTTGTGTTCCTCACATGTGCCCCAAAGAATGAGGTGATTTGATAAAACAGCATGCCCAAGATTACCATCAGAGTGCTGGCGGGAGGATGGGGAATTAGCCTCGGCTACCATCCTCTTTTGTCCGGTCGTGATGGTCGAGTGGTTAAGGGATCCTGTACATCAGTTGCTGGCAGTATGGGTTCGAGTCACTTCTGGGGTGTGAGTTTTCAGTTATATATATATATGTATATATATATATATATATATATATATATATATATATATATATATATATATATATATATATATATATATATATATATATATATATATATATATATATATATATATATATATATATATATATATATATATATATATATATATGCAGGATAACCACATGTGAAAAATAGAAAATGCTGTAGCATTTAGAAAATAATAGAAAAATAGAAATAGAAAATAGCATTTTCTATTTTTCACATGTGGTTATTCTGCATACTTGGATCAGTATTTTTGTGATCATTATTGCATATATATATATATATATATATATATATATATATATATATATATATATATATATATATATATATATATATATATATATATATATATATATATATATATATATATATATACAATGGCTGTCTGTTCCCAGCACAAAAGAATTAAAAATTAAATGCTTGTTTTTAAAGATATACAGTATACACATCTGGGGACTGCACATGAGCAATATATAGGTTATAGGATACATGCCGGTATATGCTGCTGGGCCAAAAATAATTTGATTCTAAAATGCCTGTTTTTGTTTTCCATGTATGTATTTTGTAAATAATAGGTTGCAACTCGCTTTCAGGTGGAGCGTGATCCAAGTCACTTCCTGAGGTTAATAATGAACCCAAATAGCACAGCCAAAAGTTACCTGGATGCTGCCAAGCTTCAAAGTCAACTTTTTGAAGAGTATGCATGTCACAGTTATACCTCACACACTCGACTGTCTTTCTGCTTTGTTCATTATTGTTATTATTGGCAGCATATCTTCCCTTTCATTTAGAGTTTTTTCCATATTATATATTTATGATACAATTATTTATTGTAATGTGATTACTTCCATTAATGCCAAAAGCCTTCTAAACTGCAATAGATAATATGACCACGTATCCATCAGCCATGAAGACAAAATCACACACCAGAAGATTTATTTATTTGTTTATTTATTTATTTATTTATTTATTTATTTATTTATTTATTTACAAGACGATACATTTGGTTTATCAGAGTGCATAGCATTGATGTTTTTTCATTCTTATTAAGGCACTAACACTCATAGCGTTTCGGCCAGGTCCTTAATCTAACACATAATTTTAAGTAGGTAATTTGTAGCATAATTGAAAAAAGTTAATAGGTACATTGTAAGAAAATTAGTAGGTGCATTTTAGTAAAATTTGAGGATTATCGACAAATACATTATAGCATAATTTGAGGATTATGTCTAGGTACATTGCAGTAAAATTTGCGTTCAACGTAACAACCATAAAATAAGATGATGGCAGAGATTGCGTTCAACAGCATGCCATTTTTTGTGTGTGGTTTGGTCAACATGGCAGTGATTACAACGGGGAAGTTGTATGGCTTAGGCATATTTTTGGTAGCCTGTCTCAGTTCATTACCTTTTCCACGGAATGGCCGGTCGACACTGACTCCAGTTGGCCCTGCCGGACGTATGGGCTTCTGGAGGTGGATCTCTTCACGTCGGCATGGTCTCGGCTTCTTCCGATATATCTGGTGCCCCGACCGCGAAGCGATTATGGTGGATGCCTTTCGGCAGGAATGGTCGAGTTGGGGTTCCCTGTACCTCTTTCCCCCGGTCCAGCTGTTGCTTCGGGTTCTAGCTCTGTTAGAGTTCTACCACGGGAGAGTCGTCCTAGTGGCTCCTTGGTGGCCGGCCCAGCCTTGGTTTCAGGCACTGCTTGCTTGTATACAAACCCGGGGTGTTTTCTGCGGCTCCGCCTCTTCTAGCAGATTGAACCAGTCCGGTACAAGACTGATTCGGTCTTCTCCACTCTTCGCGTCTGGTCTTTTTAATGCGGGTTTATCACTATCTATATGGTGATAAGGTGTCTTTGTTAATGGTGTTACATCAAAGACACACTCATCTGTACTGAGCTGCTAAACACCTCAAATGATATGGTGGAAGTGCTGATAGTCAAAATAGAGATCCTAAATGTAGATATTGTCCTTGTATATAAGTCACCGGAGGCAAACCCTCAGCAGTTTAAAGACCAACTAATGAAAATCGAGCACTGCTTGGAAAACCTCACAAATCCAGCTCCGAACATCATCCTGCTTGGGGACTTCAACCTACGGCACCTGAAATGGAAGCACCTGGCTAATACAGTAATATCAGAAAGAATACCAGGAAGTAGCCTAAATGAACAGGCACATGCAAATGACCTGCTACGGATGTGCGATAGGTTTTCCTTAAACCAGCAAATAGTAAAACCAACTAGGAAGGAGAACACGCTGGACCTCATTTTCACTAATAATGATGAATTGATCAGGAACATAATGATTAAAAATACCTGTTACTCAGATTACAACTTAATTGAAGTTCTAACAACCATGGGGAATGGACCTTCAAAACCAGTCCAGATTCCCAGTGGAGGAGATTTCAACAAATTCAACTTCAATAATAAACGGATAAACTGGGAGCAAATAAACCAGGACTTCACTGAAATAAACTGGGAAGAACAGCTAGAAAATGCAAACCTGAACCAGTGCCTGGAAAAAATAAGCTCAGTAGCACTAGAAATATGTTCAAACCGCATACCCCTAAGAAAAAAGAGAAAGAGATGCAGATTGGAACGGGAACGTCGTTCCCTATATAGGCGAAGAAAACGAATCGCGGAACAACTTGAGAGTCGCACCCTATCTCAAGAACGGCGAAGAAGGTTAGGTAAAGAAATAGAAACAATTGAACTCAAGCTACAAGAATCATACAAAACCCAGGAGAGGCAAAGAGAGCAAAAGGCCATCAGTGAAATAGAGAGAAATCCGAAATATTTTTTCTCCTATGCAAAATCAAGATCAAAAATCACATCTAGTATCGGGCCCCTGCGAAAGGGAGATGGAACTTTCACCGATGACAACAAAGAAATGAGCGAGTTACTGAGGAAGCAGTACGACTCTGTTTTCAGCGAGCCATTAAATGCACTAAAGATTGATAACCCAAATGAATTTTTCATGGATATGATACCAACATCAAATCATATATCAGACGTCGCCCTATCCCCACTAGATTTTGAAGAAGCCATAAACAGTATGCCTATGCACTCTGCACCAGGCCCGGATTCTTGGAACTCCATATTCATCAAGAACTGTAAAAAACCACTATCGCAGGCCCTTCACATTCTGTGGAGACAAAGCCTAGATACTGGCGTTATCCCTGACATACTAAAAACAGCAGAGATAGCACCAATCCATAAAGGAGGAAATAAGGCAGAGGCAAAAAATTACAGACCGATAGCACTAACATCGCACATCATAAAAATTTTTGAGAGAGTGCTAAGAAGTAAGATCACAAAATACATGGAATCACAGCATCTCCATAACCCCGGACAACATGGTTTCAGAACAGGGCGCTCTTGCCTGTCGCAGTTGCTGGACCACTATGATATGGCATTAGATGCTATGGAAGACAAACAAAACGCTGATGTAATTTACACAGATTTCGCAAAAGCTTTTGATAAATGTGACCATGGTGTTATTGCACATAAAATGCGTTCAAAAGGAATTACCGGGAAAATAGGCAGATGGATCTACAATTTCCTGACTAACAGAACCCAATGTGTAATAGTCAACAAAATAAAATCCAGCCCATCAACCGTGAAGAGCTCAGTCCCCCAGGGTACTGTGCTTGCTCCAGTACTTTTTCTCATCCTCATATCGGACATAGACCAGAACACAATCTATAGCACTGTATCATCCTTTGCAGATGACACTAGGATTTTCATGAGAGTTGGCAACATAGAGGACACGGCAAACCTCCAATCAGATGTAGATCAGGTCTTTCTATGGGCTACAGAAAATAATATGGTACTTAACGAGGATAAGTTCCAGCTCATGCGCTACGGAAAAATTGAAAATATACAAACAGAAACCACGTACAAAACTCAGGCAAATCATAACATAGAACGAAAAGGCAATGTAAATGATCTGGGTGTACTCATGTCGGAAGACCTTACCTTTAAAGAACACGATAAAGTAGCCGTCACAACTGCAAAAAAAATGACAGGTTGGATAACAAGAACTTTTCACACTAGAGATGCTATACCGATGATGATACTTTTCAAAACGCTTGTGCTCTCTAGAGTGGAGTACTGCTGCACAATGACAGCCCCTTTCAAAGCTGGAGAAATTGCTGACCTGGAGAGCGTGCAGAGATCCTTTACTGCTAGAATCCACTCAGTAAAACATCTAAATTACTGGGACCGACTAAAGAGCCTAAATCTGTACTCCCTTGAGCGCAGGCGGGAGAGATATAAAAATAGAGATATAGATATTTTCCACGTGTAAATAATAATTTACACGTGGAAAATAATTGAGGGGCTGGTCCCAAACCTGCACACAGAAATAACATCACATAAGACCAGAAGACATGGCAGGATGTGCAGAATACCCCCGTTGAAAAGCAGAGGTGCAACAGGTACTCTGAGAGAGAACTCTATCAACATCAGAGGCCCGAGACTGTTCAACACGCTTCCACTACACATAAGGGGCATAACTGGCCGACCCCTCACAGTGTTCAAGAGAGAACTGGATAAGCACCTCCAAAGGATACCTGATCAACCAGGCTGTGACTCATACGTCAGGCTGCGAGCAGCCGCGTCTAACAGCCTGGTTGATCAGTCCAGCAACCAGGAGCCCTGGTCGACGACCGGGCCGCGGGGACACTAAGCCCCGGAAGCACCTCAAGGTAACTTCAAGGTAAGGTTCCACCTGAGAGCTTCGTCTTGGCGACAGTATGAAGTTTTTTGGCATTCTTTCTGCTATTTTCTCACTTAGTAGGTTGTCTTCTATTTCTAATAGTATTGTCTATTCCTTTCATTCTTGGCATTTCAGAACTGTCATTTGATGCCAAATACTGTATTATTAAGGGGACTGTACTGTATTAAGGGGACACAGGTGGAAACTTAGTACCCAGATGAGCCACAGCTAGAGACGTTAGAAAGATTTTTTTTCAGTGTCAGAGTAGTTAATAAATGGAATGTACTAGGAAGTGATGTGGTGGAGGCTGACTCCATACACAGTTTCAAATGTAGATATGATAGAGCCCAGTAGGCTCAGGAATCTGTACACCAGTTGATTGACAGTTGAGAGGCGGGACCAAAGAGTCAAAGCTCAACCCCCGCAAGCACAATTAGGTGAGTACAATTAGGTGAGTACTGTCGCCTCATATAGTGTGGCGCTGGTGGGGCCACTCCAGCTTGCATTTGGGGTGTATGCCACTTCTGCCTCATTCAGTAAGCTTTCTCGTGCTTTGTTTCACCTCCGGCCTGCTTATGTGCCACCTGAGTCGTCCTGGTCTTTGGATAGGGTGCTCTCCTATCTCTCTTCTCCTGCAGTTTGTGGTGGTCCATTCAGTTCTGATTGTTTTTCCGAGGCTCGTTCTGTTGTCATTGGCCTCTCGAGGTCGGGTTGGTGAGCTTCATGCTCTTTTCTGGCGCAGGGGTTTCTGCTTGTTCGGTTCTGGTAGTCGGTTTACTCGGTTGCAGCCTTCCCCTTCTTTTTTGGCGAAGAATGAGATGGCTGCATTCCGGAGGGGTCCTTGGGTCTTTGATGCTTGGTTGGTCAGGCCGGGGTTGCATCGTGTGTTGTGTCTGGTTGTGGCTCTTTGTCGTTACCTGCACACCTTGGCTTCTGTGGCCGGGGATGTGCTTTGCTTTAATCCAGTTTCCCTTGTTCCCTGTTCCAGGGCTTGGGTCTCCCGGGTCATCCACAGGATTATTAAGTCTAGCCAGCCTGCAGTTTATTCTCGTGCCCATGATGTTCGTAAGTTTACTGCGTTGACTTCCCTCTTCGGCAGCATATCCTGGGCTGTTATTCGGGCATTTGGATTTTGGAGGTCAAACAGGGTCCTGGTTGCCCATTATTTGGTCAACATTCCTAGTCTGGCTCGTTTTTGTGTCATTTTGGGTCGCAGGTTGCAGCCAGTCTTCTCGACTTCGAGTTGACGAACGCATGGTAGCTGCCTCCCGGGTAGGTTCCTCTTTTTACTTATCTTTGGTTATGTAACTCCAAGGAGAAGAAGGAGCTCCCCACAGAAATCCAGTGTTGAATGTTATGAAAAGCCCTTTTCTGGATGAGCCCCAGAGGTTTCTTAGCTGGCACCCTCCCTCCAATAGGCAATTTAGTTTAGCTTTTACTGCTTAGCTTCTAAATTGAGGTTGGGTAGCTAGTGCAGTGGGTCCAGGGCTCCAAGGGGGGGGGGGGTGGAAACCAGCGATCCCGAGAGAAGCGTAAGAAACGTCCCCAAAGAAACCAGAACAGCTGCCGACGCCAGATCTGACCCGATGGGTAGACCAGTACGCTGAAGTTCGGATTCCCACACAGCCGCTCGAACAACCAACGTGTGACTCTGGTGCTCTCCAAAAACTGTTTTAGGCAGAACCACAGCCACAACAACGCTGCAGGAAGAACACAAGAAAGTGGTCCAAGAGTCCAACACAAGACCCAGCCAAGCCTGAACCTGAGAGGGAACCAAATAGGACTTCATCCAGTTCATCAAGAACCAAACCCGGCGAGCTGGGAAAGAATCAAATCCCTGGAAAGCAGACACAAAGACTGGCTGGGAGCCCAGACCAGCCAGTCGTCAAGGTAAGCCAGAACCCAAACCCCTAACAGTCGTAAATGGGTCACCATGACCCGGGTAAGCCATGTGAATTTGCGAGGTGCCAGATTCAAGCTGAATGGAAGCTAGTAAAAGTGGTAAGCCTATCGTCCCACGATAAAACTGAGCCAGTCCCTGAACCCTGGATGAACCAGAACGTGTTAATACATGTCCCAGAGGTCCAGAGACACCACCTAAGCACCCGGCATCAAGAGCAGCCAGACCTGAGACAGAATGATCATCCGAAATTAGGGGCAAATGACCCAGGGGTTCAGACGGGACAAGTCCAGAGTGAAACGCAAATCCGCACAGTCCCACTTCGGAACTGAAAACAGATGGGAAACACACCTGCAGGACGCTGTTGTTTCAACCACGCCCAAGCTAACCCACTCCAGGATGACCCAACAGAGCACAGGGAAAGAGGCCTGCCCTGCCAGCCCCGATTCCCCCGAAGGAGGAGGAACTACTCAACGCCACCACAGTACAGAGGAAAGACCCGAAACGCCCACGAATGCTGGGATGAGGCGAGAGCAAACAGCGCAAGCCTCCCCCCATCACCCTGTCAATGGGGCAAATCGCAAAACGGCTGACGACCCTTACAAGAGCCCAGCCGACGCTCAGAGTGATCACTACGCCGACTAGATGCCAACGGCTTTGCAGGAGGGGCCGGCCCCGAATCTGGAACTACTGGCTTACCACGACCGAAGGAACCCCTGAGCCCTGGCATGACCCTTCTAGGCTGGACCACCACGGCGTCCCCGGAGAACCAACAAGTCCGACATTGGCCAGCAATTAGACGAAAATTTAAAAGCCAGGGTCCCAAGCAGATTCCAAAGAGTAGACGAGCAACGTCTGTCAGCACACGAGGCGAGAAGCAAAGAACAGACACACCGCCTCCTTCAGAATTGGCGCATACAACTTCAACAATGCAGTCAACGCCCGAGCTGCCAAAGCAAGCACACCAGACACTAGCCCAGAGCCCAGCTCCTCCACATCCTCCTTGAGCCAGTCCGAAGACAGTTCCAGCAGGGATAAAAATGTGCAAGACCGAAGTCAAATGCCCCTGGGCGCACAAATCCTCTGCCATCAAGGACGCCTAAAGGGAGGGAACCTGCATTTGAAGATGCACCTGGTCAACATCACAAGGAAGAAGGGGGCTCGAACAAGCACGCATTGAAGTGCTCACACTCACCCCCCCAGGTAACCTGAATGACCGCAATCAATCCCCCACCATTCAAGCGTGTGGGCCTGACAAAGCAAATGGCAGGGGCCCCCAACGAAAAGAAAGGGCAGTCTGCCAGCTAGGAGGACTCCAGCACCTCGTAACGCACCCAATAAGGAAAAGAGGAGCCGAACTCAAAAACAAATGGCTCCATTATTGAGGCAAAATCAAAGTCTCGCAGGAGGTAAGCCGCAAGGGTCTCCCGTATCTCCCTCAGTGGGATGCTGGAAGCTGAAAACCTCCAGAAGGAGGGAACCGAAGAACCCAAGGGAACCTGGAACTGAACCTGGGGAGGAATCGAATTCATATCAAAATCGTACAGCAAGGGGGGGGGGGGATAGGAAAACCCCTTCCCCTGTAATAACAAGCCCCATACCAAGGGTACCAACACCCAAGTGGGGTCAAACATGACCCAAGCCCACCAAGTAAACTCCTCCCCAGCCCTGAGATCCTCCATGTCTGGACCCGGGGCCGAGCCGTCCTCCAAACCCTCTGCCTCTGGAGAAAAAGCAGAGTCCACTGGGAAAGCAGGGATGAAGGGGCCCCGCTGGCACAACCCAAAAGCTCCGGCAGGAGGAACAGGCTCAATGCCTCTGCCGCCGATCCAGATGGGACAATCCCTGAAGCCGCCCAAGTCTCACCACCAGGCAAACTCTGTCCCAGCTCCGAAACCCTCAGATGTTTGGGAGCCAGGAGGAGAGGGTGGGGGGGGGGAGCAGGATGAGTCACATCAGGGAAAGGACTAGGAGGCTCGGACGAAACCAAAGTCGAGGGGACAAACAACCCCCCAAGTCCGGGTTCCTATAACCAGCTGCGGGGCAACCAGAAAGGCAAGCAACCTCACGCGATGCAGTAGCCTAACCCTCATATGCAATGCCGAAGCTGCCTGCACCTCAATATCACTCTCAGTGGACTGGGTGAATTGAAGTACAAGCAAGGAATACCACTCACAGGACTCAAAGGTGTCAATGACCCAACAGACAGCTAGGTGGATGCAAAGACGGTCTGTGTCACCCTGAGACAAGGGGACAGAGCAACCTTCAAACGCGCATAAACTGAGGTGGAACTCAGAGATCTCCTCCAGCAGACCAATGAGCCCCAATGGGGGTTTCCAGGGCGCTTAGGCTGACTGCTAAGGGAAGCCCAGGCAAGGAACTGCTAACCGGTTATCCCAGAGCTACCATACAAACAAACTAAAAGCTGAACCCCTGCGACGTGAGCAAGCACAGAGACCTAGTGGAGGGCCACCAAATTCATACAACTGGTTCTACAGTCACATCAGGCAGACCCCTGTCAGGCAAAACCAAACAAAAACAAAAGAAAAACCCTGCAAAAACACAACGTCTCCTGGGAAACAGAACCGGTCGCTATGCGTATATCAGACAGCTGCACAGACCTTGCGCCCCAGCCAGCGACAATACTACCTTCCACCCAAGGGCAAACAGGAATAAGAACCACCTCAGCTGAACCCCAAGGGCGGGCAATCACTGAGCAACGGAACAACACGGAAGTAGTCTCTCCTGAACGCTCATGGAAGATAACCCTAAGCCGCAAAGGCAGCACTTACAGGGCACCTAGGGAAGGTAGCCCTAGGTGCATGCAGCCCGGTACTCTTGTGTTACGCCTGGCTCACAAACCACCAGCACAGAACCACTCTGCAGCACTGCTCAAAAGATGGAGCCAGAGTCGATCAACCGCCACCAACACAACAGCCTTCCGAACTGAGTAGAGTAGCCGGCGTGGAGGTCTGGGTCCCCCCCACCCCTTCCCCCTCCCAGGGAGAAGGGGGGGGGGGGGGGTTGCGCGGCAGTTGTGGTGGCTTCATGCTTGTTTGCTTGTTTTTGTTTTGTTTAGGGAATTCTGCTTGCTAGTTCGCCTTTTGGTTTGCAATATTTTGACCAGCTGTAGCTTGTTTTGGAATTCCTACCTTTCTGGGTGCATGACCCAGTAGACGGCAGACATAGACTGCTTCCAATTATACGGGGGGTGTCTATAAACCATTGCTCATCGTGCCTCTTCTTGATGAGGCCAGGTTCTGGTTCTTGTCCCTGGTAGGCCTAGAATTCCATTGATTAACTGTTGCCATGTTCTAATATATGCACACCAGCCCAGTATAGCTCCTGGGAGACGACGAGGCTCTCCCCAGAAATTATCATTATCAAACAAAGCTGCCGAAGAAATATGAGAAAATTAACTGTCGCAGACAGAGTAATTATTTTTTAATTACCTAAGTGTAGTTACAGAATGAGAGCTAAACTCATGGTGTTCCGTCTTCCCAGCACTCTTTGTCATATAACTCTTTGAAATTACTAACGGTTTTGGCTTCCACCACCTTCTCACCTAACTTGTTTCAACCATCTACCACTCTGTTTGCGAAAGTGAATTTTCTTATATTCCTTTGGCAGCTTTGTTAAATTAGTCTAAATCTATGAGCTTTTGTTCTTGAAGATCCATGTCTCAGGAATTCTTCACTATCAATTTTCTCGATTCCCGTTACTATTTTGTACATAGTGATCATATCGCCTCTTTTTCTTCTATCTTCTAGTTTTGGCATTTTTAACGTGCCTTAACCTTTCCTTCTAGCTCTTGTCCTTCAGTTATGGGAGCCATTTAGTTGCATGTCTTTGCACCTTTTCTAGTTTGTTGATGTGCTTCTTAAGATATGGGCACCACACAACCGCTGCATATTCTAGTTTTGGCCTAACAAAAGTCGTGAACAATTTCTTTAGTATATCGTCATCCATGTATTTAAAAGCAATTCTGAAGTTTGAAAGTGTAGCATAGGCTCCTCGCACAATGTGCATTATGTGGTCCTCAGGTGATAGATTTCTATCTTGAACCACGCCTAGATCTCTTTCTTTATCAGAATTATTTAAAGATTCCTTCATAATGTATAGATTGTGTGTGGTCTATGTTCTCCTCTTCCACATTCCATAACATGGCATTTATTCACATTAAGTTCTATTTGCAAAGTGGTGCTCAATACTTATTGTGTCCAGGTCCTCTTGAAGGGCATGACAATCATCTAAGTTTCTTATCTTCCCTATTATCCGTGTCGTTCCTTAGCAGTCCCCGTGGTGTAGTGGTTAAGACGCTCGCCTGGTGTTTCGCGTGGGCTTTGTCCTGGGTTCGTATCCTGGCCAGGGGGGATTTACTGGGTGCATGGGCGCAAATCCTTAACTGTAGCCTGTGTTTAACTCATCAATAAAATGGGTACTTGGTTGTTAAACGATTTTTCGTTGGGTCGTATTCCAGGGCACATAGGATTAAGGACTTGCCTGAAACGCTATGCGTATAGTGTCTGTACAAGAATGTAAGAACTCTTGTATATATAAATAAATAAAAAATAAATAAACAAATTATCATAGCATCATCAGCAAATATGTTCATATAATTCTGTATTCCATCTGGTAGATCGTTTATGTAGACAATGAACATTACCGGTTCAAAAACTGAACCCTATGGTACTCCGCTCGTGACATTTCTCCAGTCCGATACATTGCCTCTGATTACTGCACTCATTTTTCTGTCAGAAAAAACTTGTCATCCATGCTCGATGCCTACCTACCTGTCACTCCACCAATATGTTCCAATTTCCTGAACCTCTTATGTGGAACTCTGTCAAAAGCCTTTTTTAGGTCCAGATAAATGCAATCAACCCAACCATCTCTTTCCTGTAATATCTCTGTGGCTTGATCATAGAAACTGAGTAAATTCGTTACACAGGATCTTCCAGATCGAAAACCATACTGTCTATCTGTTATTATATAGTTTGTCTCCAAGTGTTCTACCCATTTAGTTTTAATTATTTTTTCCAATATTTTGACTATTATACTTGTCAATGATACAGGTCTATAATTTAGTGGATCTTCCCTGCTGTCACTTTTGTAGATTGGAACTATGTTAGCCTTTTTCACACATTTGCTATGACTCCTCTCCACAGGGATGCCCAAAAAATCAGAGCGGTAGACAGTTGGAACAAGTGGTGGAGGCCAAAACCGCCAGTTCTGTGTAATTACCAGAAGGAATACAGAATTATATGAACATGCTTGGTGATGATCCTACGATACTAGGGAAGATAAGAAACTTAGAATTTTGTCATGCCCTTTACGAAGATCTGAAAAAAATAAGTGCATGGAGCACACTTGACGAATGGCATTTAATGTGATTAAATGGCATGTTATGGAATGTGGAACAGGAGAACATAGACCCAACACAGCCTACAAATTTGTGAAAAACTACATCAAATTCTGATAAAGAAAGAGATCCAGAGAGTGGTTCTAGATAGAAAACTATCACCTGAGGACCGCACAAAAAAAAACATTGTGCGAGGAGCCTATGCTATGCTTTCCAATTTCAGAATTACGGCAACAGAGCTGCTGAAGACATATAAGAAAAATTCACTTTCGCAAACATAGTGGTAGATTGTTGGAACAAGTTGAGTGAGTAGGTGGTGTAGGTCAATACTGTGAGCAGCTTCAAAACATTAGATGGCATTGCTGGGAAGACAGGACACCATGAGCATAGCTCTCATCCTGTAATTACACTTGTGTAAATACACACATGTACATAAATAATCTTATGTTCTAACACATTCACATTATAACATTGTTCTGTTTCTTATTCATGTGAAATTTAGAGCTAATATAATTCTGATATAAAATTTCTATCAGTAACTATGATAGATAAATAAATGTTAAAATAATCAAACCATTAATGCTGTGTTTGTTTTCAAGGCTGCATATGTGTTTGAAGAGAGTGAGTGTTCCTGGAGTGAGAAGCGTGAGTGGGAAGAAGGGACTGGCAGCCTACACGGTGGAAATCATCACAACATCAGGTACCAAAATCAGTGTTGATTTGGGACCACAAATTGCAGGTGCAGTATGAGTTTACTATTGTAATTTTTATTTTAAAATACCTTTAATTTGTTTTAAAGCAGATTCAGTAACGTTTCTACTAAAAATGCTTTTAACATTTTTTATTGAAGAAGACCTCTTCCAATCAATTTTGTGAATTATTTTGACACATGAATAAATAGAGGATCAGATAATTGGCCATTACTTAAAGAATATTTATGCTGTGAAATTTGAAATTTCAAATCTTTGGATGTTTGACCTATATAAAATGTATATTCACAGCATATAATTTTTGTAAGAAATTGCCAATTATCTAATATCAAAAATATTTGAAAAGTTAATCTACAAGTAGCTAGCTCTATTCCTATCTAGCAAAACAATATGCTTTGCTCTTGCCAATATGGCTTCAGACCCCATAAAAGTACCAATGATTCACTAAGTCGTATGATTAAATTGATACATGCAGCTCTTGAGAAAGAGTACCCTGTTAGTTTATTTGTTGACCTTTGTAAGGTTTTTGACACCATTAACCACAATAACCTTCTTCTTATAATAATAATAATAATAATAATGTAATAATAGTAATACTAATAATAATAATCTGTATTCACAAGAAGGTACAATGGGTTGGTGAGGTTACATAAGATTTGTATTTTTACATTCTTGCAAAGCCACTAACACGCATAGCGTTTCGGGTATGTCCTTAATCTAACATATCACGTAAGATTAAAAGGTACATTGTAGCAAAGTTATATATCAACATATTTATACAATTTAGATTGACGGAAGTAATTACACTGATGAAGATATATGTGTTAAGTACTAATATTACGGAAGTGGGTAGTACAAGATACAGTGTGAGTTTGAAGCACAAGGTAGGAAACTATATGGATGAAATTAGATACTTTTTGGTTTTACTTTTGAATAAGGCATTGGTTAGACAGTTTTGAAATTTGTTGGGAAGTGAGTTCCAGTTCCATAGACTTGGTCCTTATATTTGCATGGCGTGCTTGCACATATTTAGTTTGACTCTGGGGATATCAAAGAGATATTTTTTCTATTCAGTGAGAAAAACTCGTGCCTAGTATGTGGGTACTTATTTATTATATATAAATAGATTTTAATACATATTTATATAATAAAATATATATTATTATAAAATATTATTATATTATAAAATATAATATATATAAATATTTGTAAATATTACATTTATGAATAAGTATTATAAACGTAACTGATAAGTAGGTACATAGGAGTAACTATAGATGCAGGTATAAGTATTACATAAGTAAATGTAAGTATATAGTTATTGCTAAGTATGAAGGTAAGTATTACTTAGTATGTAAGTATAGCAGTCCATAGGTATAAATAAATATTTACATTTACATTTTTCTCCGGTTAATGGTCGAACTTAATTTTGCCTTTATTAGTACATTTATGAATAATGAATTAAGCTTTGTTATTTCCGATTTGTATGTTCCTAGCATTCGTACTTTCTTGGTTTTATGCTTAGTACCATTAAACCTACTCTTGAATAATTATGTACTAGCTGAGTTACCACAGCTACGACAGCATATCACTTTAGGGTTCCGGCGGAGCACCCCCATCCGTCAGGATAGCGGCGCGGAACCCCATCCCAAAGGGCAAGCTTTAGCTGGCTGCTGTATAGGGGTTTATGACGGTAGCGTCCCTTCCAATGTAGGCATCGTATGCATGCCAGGATGGGACAGAGAGGCTAGAGATATGTTAGAATAACGTAGGCAATAATCCCGCTACATCAGGATTAGCCGCCTTGCCATGTGACGTCACTTGCTTCCTTGGCCATTGGTGCTTGCCTGCTCTGTGTCCACATCCGTGCCCGTACACCCATTATTTCTACCGTTAAAAAAACAGTTAGGATTTCCTGAACTGAAAAAGTTACAGAGTCGGGCATACGAGGTTGATGCTGCTAGTTAAGCAGTATCTGGGATGGGACCAGTGGAGCACCATCTGGGGTAGGTATAGGCAAGGTGGACTACTGGATGTTCTTGTTAAGCGGATGTACTGCGGCACGTTTGCTGTGTATCATACCTTAGTACACACGCCAAGTCGTCCTCTTGGATGTCGTTGTCGCTGTAGCCCACTCTCGCAGAGACTAGCCCTGCGAGGCTGGCCCCAGGGCGGGTGCGGGAGATGGAGACCCTTCTACACAGAGGCCGACTTCCCTGGGTCGACCGCGTGGCTGGCGTCGTCTCTGCAGGACCGCCCGCAGTGACCAGCCCTAGGGTACATACTGAGTGGCAATCCGTCCGCATATAGGCTGTCTCCCCAGGGTCTTTCACACGGCGGCTGTGATTCTGAAGCCGTCCCGCAGACTTCATCCCGTTCAGTTCACCGTTCATCAAGAGTGATCTTCGGGCTGCATCCAATGTTCACCGTTCATCAGGTGGTCCTTGGGCGGTCTGTAGCCGTTCTAGAAGTATTAAGGCAGTAAGGGTGGGCTGGAGTGGGCATCCAGTATAAGTATGACGGCGTGCAGAAGCAGGGGCCTCTAGAAGACTTGCATAGGGAAGAAAATAATTAACAGGTGGAACTATGCCAGCGTCCTGTCACCTGGGTAAAACCGGAATGTCAGGTCGGGCCACATCAGAGGCTACTACCTACTTTATCGAGGGGTGTATTTATACGCATCGTGGAAATTACCGTAGCTGAAATCAAAGCGCTAGTAGAGTCAGTAATAACTGCATTAAATTACATGGAGAAGTTCCCGAATGTATGCTACAAATTGCGAGAAATAAATTCCCGGGATATGTCTGGCTAATTGAGGGCTAGATTATTCGCCCCAGCAATCAAGCCTAATAATTCAGGTAGGATTTAGATCGCAGCATACTCGCGGTAGAGAGAATGTAGCCATAATGCTGAATACTAACACTGCGTGCCTGCAGAAATGGTTTAATATTAAACGCACGTATAACAATGTTGCAGTTAAGCAAAGCTGCAGGGGAGGTGTAAGAAGTTAGTGCAGAAAAAGTTGTTCCCCAATAACTAGGGAGAAAATGAATATGCGGCACCTGAGGGAGGGGGTGAGGAGCATGGAAGGACCAATCTGAAGACATTGGGAGAACTAGGAAACGTAGCATGCTGGGAGTAGTCCTGAAGCGTCGAAAAGAAGAGGTAATATTATACGGATAACTGTGTTGCAGCTTAAATGGAAACTAAAGTGGCGTAAATGCTACACATAAGGTGGATAAATTTTAGATAAAGTGCATCCAATAAAATTCCAGGAAGCAGAGCATCAAGAGCGTCGATATACTAAGAAAATATGTGTCCAGAGTTCCGCAACAATTGGTGAATAAGACTCGGGATGACTATGCTGTAGATAATGTAAAGAGGAACCGTGTGGGCTAAGTTAAACGCCCTTGCAAACTAGCCAAACAGGACTACCGCAAGTGGAGAAGGCAACAAATGCCGAGTAATGTTATTGTGGTTAATCAAGAATAAATATGGGCAATATCTCAGTTGTGTGGGCGGACCCACACTTGAAGGCCACTGCTGGTGAATTAGGCTGAAAACGAAGCGTAAATGTCATCAAGGCCGGCTGCATTAAATTATGGATGCGAAGCTGTGGATAAATGTCAATAATGGATAAAGCTTGAATAATAAACGCCAAGCTGTGGATAAATAAATAAATAAAATAAACATATAAAGTAGAAGCAAAACCACAGGCACAGAGGATGTCAGCTTTCTAGTACAAAAACTCAGGGCAAGATATGAAGGTAATACATGAGAGGGCCTCTTTAAAATGACAGCACCGGAAAGCGAAGCGTAAAGATCATCAATGACGGCTGCATTAAATTACATGGCTGAAGTTCTTAGATGAAACGCTATAAGCTACAGGAAGCAAATACTGTAAAGTGGCTAGTCGGAAGGTAGGAGGACGAACTGTATCACCCAGGCGATCAAGGCGAAGTGAACTGGTTAAACTTAGATAAAAAGGAATACATTAGGACTAGAATAAATGAAGACAGCCGATTAACATTCAGCAGTCGATGACAC
The DNA here is from genome assembly GCF_040958095.1 of Procambarus clarkii. Classification (NCBI taxonomy): domain Eukaryota; kingdom Metazoa; phylum Arthropoda; class Malacostraca; order Decapoda; family Cambaridae; genus Procambarus; species Procambarus clarkii. The sequence goes on from NC_091168.1 coordinate 17,697,216, forward strand.
CGTGGGTACAACCCGTCCTCTTAAAAATAACGTCACTTTTGGCTGGTATGCGCGCTATGGCCAAATTTGGACGTAATTTGAAATGAAATCGACTCTCAAAAGTGACGTTCTGTTCCGTTTTCTGTTTGAGTCGTCCGGCGTACGCGCAGAGGTTATAAGAGGACACTTTAAATTAACGTTTTTCATAACGTTTTGAAACTTTATAAGAATTTCCTGCCCACCTAACCTATCAGAGGACCCTTAACTTACTGTTGTTGAAAAAAAAACTCCAAATTTATTTTCAATTTTTTTTTCATTTTCAAAATACGTCCAAATTCAGCCATACTGGCAAACGGCCAAAAGCGACGTTCTTTTTAAGAGGACAGGTTGGTGGGTAAGGCAGGCTGTAAACAATGCAAAGCTGTGGATAAATGCTAATTATTGGATTGGTAAGCCGAACTTTAGGCAAAGTATATAAGCAGGCAACCCGTTCTCGCAAATTTAATAAGTCAATATTGACTTATTAAATATGTGCATAGGTGACATACTTAACATAATAGTTTCCCTTGAAAAGCTTCATAGAAAACACCGACCTTACCTAACCTACTTAGTATGTTAAGGTAAGCATCTTATTGCTTCGTAATTACAATTAGTACCTAACCTATACCTATAATAGGTTAAGTAACAATTGTAATTACGAAGCTATAAGATGCTTATTTTAACATACTAAGTAGGTTAGGTAAGGTCGGTGTTTTCTATGAAGCTTTTCAAGGGAAACTATTATGTTTAGTATGTCACCTATGCACGCTACTAATAAGTCAATATGGACTTATTAAATTTGCGAGAACGGGTTGAAGTAGGATCCTAGAGGAAGAGGGGGCAAAATCCATAAGATGAGTGGTAAGCAATCGGCTAAACAGTTGAAGTCGGGTGGGAGCAGGCTGGCGCCAGCAGAGTCTCCAGGTTGCCAGAACAAAATTCATGTGATTATCGCCGACGTCTGCCATCGCAAATGCTGCGTCGTAGAAAGGGCGTAGCTCAGACGTAGAAGGGAGCACGAAGGCCGTGGAAACACGAGGCCAAGGGTGAGAGCACGTTGCTGGGATAAAGGCACAAAGAGCATTACGCACCACTTCGTCCAATGGATAAAGCTCGTAATTCGAAGAGGGAAAGCACGTGGCCCGTGGACCAAGGCGCATAGCCTGTATATTGAAGCTCGAAATCGATGAATAAGGTCCATAGACCGTTGAGTCCATCCCAACAAGGGGTAGGAGCACCGTCAGGGGCAGTCTCCATCACACAAGCGTGTGTGGTGGAGGATATAGGGATCAAAGGACATTGGACAGAACATCTGCAGGACATCGGAATCGAAAATGAGGTACCTAGACCGATGAGTCCAACTCAACATGCGGCCACCGCCAGGGGTGCGCATGTTGTTTTGCACGCCCCAGCATGCTGCATGCACGGGTGCATGCAGCCGCCTGTGCCCTGGGCGGCTGCGTGCTAATGCCGCTGCGTAGTCATCCCCTCATAGCCATGGGCCGCGCCCTCTTCCTTGTCCCAGAGGGCAGGGGTGTCCCCCGCCTTGACGTTTCTGTGGAGATGAGGGCGTTAGCATAAGTGAACTCAGGCATGGGCGGCAGAATGAATTCTTGACTCAACAATGTACTTACACTTAAAATTCAATTAAGAGTGGTACACAGGAATAACGCCACAGTCGGTAGAGAGGGTGACCTAGACGCCCGGCATTTGTACGGCAGTGGAAGGAAGAAGGAATTGCAGAAAGAGGCAAGCATCACACCTCTGCAAAGCAGAACAAGGATAGCGAACCAATGCCAAATATGGAATGTAGCACTGTGCACGGCGTCGGCAAAATGCGGTGAATTACCCAGATAACAGTACTGCGGTGAAAATGGAGACCAAAGTGTCATGAATAGTAACGTAAGGATGTTAGCTTTCAAGAACAAAGCAAAGAGTACAAAGCTGGGAAAGACGCCACCGCTAGTGTAGATGGTGAGCAATTTATTTTACAAATTATTGTAAAATTTATATACAATTTATTCCCATAGTATTTTGTTGATACTTTAAATACCTTATTATTATTCACTGCCCATTCATCCACTTGCACACCTCTATCATGTTACCCCAAATCTTTGCCTTACTGGGAATGTAGATTAAGCTTTTTCAATCTTTCTTCATATAACAGGTTTTATATAACAGGTTTTTTCTTCATATAACCTGCTAATTAGTAACCTTCCTTATGCCTATAGTAATGGCACTGCTGATAAACAATAATTAATCGCGCAAGAGAACAAGCATTAAGCCCCCTCAGGAGAGGCAAAGATAAATAGGCTACAACATGTAGTCAAAATGAAGGTAGCTCCAGCAAGTCTATTAACAAAATTATTAGGGCAATAAAGTAAAAGGCATTAAATTGCAGTAGCTGAAGGCGAAACGTGAGTGAATGCTAGACGCCAGACGACTCAAATAGAAAACGGAACAGAACGTCACTTTTGTGAGTCGATTTCATTTCAAATTACGTCCAAATTTGGCCATAGTGCGCATCCGAGCGAAAAGTGACGTCATTTTTAAGAGGACGGGTTGAACAGAGTGAAATGAGATATAGCCTGCTCCCAGGGCGAAGCCTACTCACTCACCACTGCCTCCTCATCTACTCTCTAAACGAATTCGCTCCAGACCACACAGTTCTTGTGGATATTTGCAATATGAGGATATTTTTGCCGACGAGTCAGAAGAAGGTGACTCTTTTTCTGGTTTTGGTGACATTGAATCAGAAAATAGTATTACGACGCCTGTTGCTAGTGCCAGTGGAGTGGGTGGTGTTACCAAGCAATGTTTTGTTGTGTCTGCGTCTGACCCAGTCGGCGCTTGATTGGGCGCCATGGAGACAATGAAGAACAAAGCCCCTTCATGTTTTCGTGATTTTACCTCATCTTCAGTTCGCACCCTTACTGTGCATAGACGGGCTTCAGCTCCTGGTCCACTGTGTGCAACGATTCCTCGCCTTGGTGCGGCTCTTGTGTCTCGCAAAACATCGGGTGTACTTGTGTGGAGTGATGGTGAAGATTTTGTTCCACCAATCCCTGCCTTTGACAATAATGATGTTGGGTTTACAGACCTTTTTTCTCTGATACTGGTGAGGACATGCGTGAAATGAACTTTTTTACTGCATATTTTGATGAGCCGCTCATGGAACATATTGTTCAGGAAACGAACATTTACGCTGCTCATCTCATTGAACATGAATTAACAGATTTTTCACGATTACAGCGTTGGAAAAACACTGATTTAGGTGAAATGTATGTATTTCTTGCACTATGTATGTTGATGAGACATTGTGTAAACACGACATCTCAGATTATTGTAGCAAAGACCATTGTGTTCCAACACCTATGTTCGGAAAATATATGTCTCGAGACAGGTTTCAGATACTCCTCAGGTGTCTTCATTTTGCAAGTAATGAAGACCGGACAGACGATGATAGACTTTGAAGAGTGAGGCATGTTCTGAATGAATTGATTGGAAAGTTCAGATATTTCTATGTACCAGCTCAGAAGCTGGTGATTGACGAATCCCTTGTGCTTTTCAAAGGACGTGTTGCTGTCAAGCAGTATATTCCCTCCAAACGCCACAGATTTGGATTGAAATTTTTTGTTCTCTGTGACTGAGCTATCAGTGTGCTTTACTGTGCCTACTAATCTTTATCATATTATCAATCAAGCTATCAATCAAAGCTTTCAATGTGCTTTAATGTGCCTATTTATCTTTGTCAAATTTTCTTACAATGTACCTGTTAACATTTTATAAATTTTGCTAGAAATTACCTAGTTAATATTATTTGTTAGATTAAGGACCTGCCCGAAAAGCTGTGCATACAAGTGGCTTTCAAGAATGTAAACACAACATGCTATGTACTCTCATAAACCCAATGTAACTTCTTGTATATAAATAAATAAATAAATAAATAAATAAATAAATAAATAAATAAATAAATAAAAAATAAATAAATAAATAATATCTGATTTTAGTGAGTATACCAACCATTTTTGAGACTATCTTGGTTATGTGTTATATGTGGGTGCTGAAGTTGAGTCTCTTGTCTAAGTATAGGCCAAGGAACTTTCCATCATTTTATGATGGAAAGTTATGATTAAAATAATTTTATGATGGAAAGTTATTATGGAAATTATGATACCATATGAGAGTATATACATCAACAAGCAAAAGTATATTCACAGTAGTCGTCTCTATCACTAATAACACTGTTGCAGATGAAGGTATCTTTCTAATATATGGCTGTGTCACCTCCTTTTTTGTTAGGCCTTCAGTTGTGAATGGCTTTATAACCAGCTACACACAGAAATCACAATAGCATGATGCATTACACATAAGGGCGAAGAGGTAGAACAGCCTATTGACATAGCTCAAGTGCATGGGGGATTGATTGTTGCCGCCGAAGGCGGCTAGTTTATTGTGCACCCCATACTCATCCTGTGAGCGGTAGCGCAAAAGCATTACAGAGGGCACAAAAGGTCTTTATCAGACCTCATCTTAGATTATTACATAAACAATTTCTTCAATCCTTCACACCTTATAGATACAATGTCAGCTAGTTACAGAGAAAGTGCTATTACAAGAGCTACATATTTACAGTAAGTCAACATACATTAATGGTAGGTTTTATCGTTAATACATAATAGTTTGGCCAATGGGGATATTACAGAGTCGTAGGGGAGCTTCTGTTTATTATTAGTCCTCACAATACACTACTTGTTTCTGAATCTCATATGTCGTTCATCTACTGGAAGCAAAATGTGGGTACAGTGCAAGGATTTCAGGTAATTTATCCATGGTAATAAGATAGGTTGCCATATCATACAGAGTGAGCTTAGACCTATCTCTAAAAGGCTCAATTTTACAACAATCCAAGATATAGTGTTCGAGTGTGTGTCCCTGCCTATGTCCACACACTTTACACTTTACTTCATCTAGATCCCTATACAAGCCGAACTGCCAGAGATACTTGTAGCCAAGTCTTATACGAGCTGTGACAACATCTGTTAGTCTACTGACTTTGTTACTTGCCCCATACACATGTTTTACTTCACACATTTCATTGTGATGAACAATGGACCTACTAGTTCCAGTTTGCACTGTTCTACTTTCTTCAAATCCATCTAGGAGTTCTCGTCTAATGACACTTTTAAGGGACCTATTTGATAACTCAAGATTCCATTCAATACTGTCTTTATTTACTGCAGCCTTAGCAAGGGCGTCAACTTTGTCATGTTCCTGCATGCCAATGTGAGAAGAAATCCACAACATTTTTATATTTACCCTCTTGCTAAGTATTCTTACATATCTACGTCTAGCTTCCAAGACAAGCACGTTATTACTTGATTGCAAACTGTTTATTGCTCGTAGTGAGGATAGGGAGTCAGAAATAATTAAGCTGTCAACTGCAGTGTTGTCAATAATTTCGAGTGCTACCAGTATCGCTACCAACTCGGCCTGCATTGTGGGCGCCCAGTTACTAATTCGGATATTTCTTTGAATTGTGCTGCCATCAGGCTGATGAGCAATAACAGCACTTCCTGCCCTCCCTGTAGCTGTATTGAGTGATCCGTCAGTGTATATGGTCTGTGCAATGTTGTTTTCAGCTTGTATATTGTGAATGTGCTCTATGGTGCTTAATTTAGCAGCAAGCTGAGCATGAGGGTTGCTTGTGATTAGTTTCTTGGTGGGGTATGCAGGGGTCAGGATGTCAAAAGGTACTATCTGCCAGGGTGGAAGGAAGTGCTGTACTCTTTCATCTGTATATACATCGTGCAGTCCCATCATTTTAATATGAGTGGCAGTTCTTTGAATCCATTTAGACTCGCTAGTTCCATTTCGTATGTCTTCTAACAGTGCAACTGACACAATGTTGTTTTTGTTATCACGCAGCAGCTTTAGTCCCATCATAAGATTAATTTCAAATATTCTATCTCGAATGCTAAATGGGGGAATTGTGTAAAATCCTGGTTTGTGTCTCGGAGAGGCTGCAGGATCCAAGTAAATTCAGTTGAATTTCTGGTTGCAATTCTTATACCATGTCGTAGCTCAGTCGATTAAGGCAGCGTCTGGGATGCTCTCGGACGCAGGTTCGAATCCTCGTCACAGCCCTTGTGGATTTGTTCATAACCAGCTAAGTTGTAAAGTTGGGTATGGTCTTTACTTAATCATGTTTCTGTTAAAATAATGAACGATAGTTTAGTACCTAGTGCTGTGAGTAATGCATTTATGTCATCAAAATGTTTTCCAAGTGATCTGACATTTTGGTTGAAAACTGATAGGCAAGTGTTATTTTGGAGTTTTTTTGCAAGGTGTGCTGTGTAATACCTGCAGTAGTGATGATCAATTTGTTAGTTATTGTAAATTTGTGACAGCATATTTAGTTCAGGGTCAGTATCAGCTTACATGTAGATGCACTGGAGTCAAGATACAATAAGGTAAGCAATTACAGAACAGTAAAATGCTAAATCTGCTGTAAATATAAAATAACTATATAAAATAACAAAATAAATATAAAATAACTATAGTAAAAAATTAAAAAATGCAAATATACATATAATAGAAACAGGTAAAAATAAAATAAAAATCACTGTACTGTGACAGTAATAGCAAAATAACAATACAGTAAGCGACAAATGAAGAAATGAACAATATAAAATGGTGGGATAAACAAGAGAAAAAACAAAAACAAAAATGTCAAATATAAAACCTTTTGAAAGAAAAGGCAGAGCTATAGTTCACTTTGGTTCTTAGATGAAACTATAAGTTACACTCTGGGGTTGAGAGGGTTCTGTGGTAAAGGGGACCCCAGAGATAGGGCTCACTTGGCATCTGATTATTCACCCATTATCCCAGGCACTAAGGGAAGGTCTGAGGGGTGCCTCAATGGTTATTTCATAGGGTTTCCCGGTGTCAGACTTCTTAGCTAGAATTTTACCACCTCTTACAAAACAATGTTTGTGTTTGTTTGACCAATTTGAATTTTTTACGGCTTCACACAGTTTAAAGAAGAGAATTTGTCTGTTCCTGGTAAAAAATTCATTCGCATAAACCGTTTTTTCTGGACACTGCAACTCTGATAAGGTCTGGACCATCATGTAATTACACACTACAAAGGGTACCGGCGTCTCTCCACACTTCCCGACTCCCACTCTCTCTCCTAATCTCCACATCTTTCTCCTCCAAGATCCCCTCTCTAACCCCTGTCCTCTCCTCTCCTCCTCTTCCAATTTCCACCCTCTTCACCTTTCTCCCTTCACATCACTATAATCATTTTCACTACTCAGGCACTAATAGGTATATATCAACCCAACCAGAAAGTCTAAATGGAACAGATTCTAAAGACTGTAAAATACCAAGACATGTGTATCTATGCATTTGAATTTTTTCAATATCGCAGTAATCTTGTCAGTTGATTACATGAACCTCCCAAAATTATAAAATTAACTTTGTTTAAATGTTGGAGTATCTTTCTGACACATTCAGGTTTAGTTTTTACTCATACAGCAACTGCCAGTAACATCAATTTATGATTTAAGATATTAGATATTATTTACAAACAATTTATAATGCCAAAAATTGCAGCTCGAGCTTGGGGTGAGTACCTCCGGCCACTGAAGGAGCTCTCAGCCAAACTACAAGATTATGTCAAGATGCTAGAAAGGAATGCTTCACCTATTTATCTCCTCATTGCAGCAGTACCTGGAAATCATCCAAATCAAAATTTTCTCTTCAGCATTTCTTTTTCCATGCTGGAGAAAGAGTTTTTGAGGTCAAACCGTAAGTTTTGTGTCAATACTATTAAAATTATGAAATCATACATTTTTTGCAGGGTCATGCTAAAGTATAATACAGACATATAAAATGAATTAAACATATAGTAATGAAATGCCCCTCTCTGGGTGAGTACCGGTGGCTGACTAAGGCTAGGTCACAGAGATAGGGTCCCAGTACTAAGAACATAAGAACAAAGATAACTGCAGAAGGCCCTATTGGCCCATACGAGGCAGCTCCTATTTATAACCACCTAATCCCACTCATTTACATGTCCAACCCACACTTGAAACAATCGAGGGACACCACCTCTACTACGTTTCATGGTAATTGGTTCCACAAATTACCAACCCTGTTACCGAACCAATATTTATCCAAGTCTTTGTTGACCAGACCACACACTAGAAGGTGAAGGGGTTACGACGTTTTGGTCCGTCCTGGACCATTTTCAAGTCGATTGGACCATTCTCACAATCGACTTATTCGGGTCTGACTTAATCGGGTCAGTCAGGTGCTGTCACAGTGAGAGGTTGTGTTAGCTGGAGCTCTGGAGTAACATTATTATTGCAATAATGGAAGGATTAGTTAATGATTTGGTGAGTTTGGTTGGAGCTCTGAGAGCAGAGATGGATTCCCTGCGGGAGGAGGTACGACGGCTGAGACTTCAAGAGGAAACGAAGGAGGAGACCAGTGTTGACGAGACCTCATCGTGGAGAGTAGTGAAAGACAGGGGTCTTAAGAAGACCTTGACAAGGCCGCCTACAGACGCCCTAAGGACGGCAAATTCATTTGCCGTGTTGGAGGACGAGTGCTGTAGTGCGCCTGCAGCGAGGAACGGCGGAGCGCAGGCCCCTCAGGCTGCTCAGAAAGTTAGGGCGGTATCGAAGTGAATTTTGGTTGTGGGAGATTCCCAGGTGAGGTATTTAGACAGAACGTTTTGTGCCAGAAATAGGGGGAACAGATTAAGGGTTTGCTATCCGGGAGCTGGAATTGGTGATATTGTTGAAAACATGAATGATATTATGACGGGAAATGGGAACAAACCCATTATTTGTATTAGTGCAGGGGGTAATGATGTTGGGCGAGTTAGGAGTGAGGAACTAATACAGAGATTTAGGACAGCCATTGAATTAGTTAGGAGCAAGGGAGGAATCCCGATCATATGTGGCATTCTTCCAAGAAAGGGAGTGGGAAATGAATGGATGTCGAGGGCACTTAGTGTCAATTGCCGGCTGGAAAGATATTGCAAATCAAATGCAATATCTTTCATAGAAAACTGGGAACGCTTCTATGGAAGAAATGAAATGTATGCTCGTGATGGGGTGCATCTATCGAGGGCTGGGGTTGTTGCTGTTGCGAACTCGTTGGAACCAGTGGTTAGAGGTGTTTGTTTGGGTTTAAACTGTTAGTTGATAGTGGTATGGGAATTGATTTGGAGGAAGGAGGTAATAAAAGTATGTGTTTGTGGGAGAAAAGAATTGGCAAAATGATCAGGGAAAGAAAAGAGCCTCAAAATAACAATTCACTTAGGATATATTACACTAACAGTAGAAGTCTAAGAAATAAAATTAATGAATTAAATGCTCTTGTCTGCACAGAAAAAATAGATATTATTGCACTTACCGAAACGTGGATGAACGTAGAAAATAGAGAACTATTAGCTGAATATCAGATAAATGGATTTAAACTATTTCACACAGATAGATATATTAGACGAGGAGGGGGAGTAGCCATATATGTTAGGGACAATTTGAAATGTAGTCTCAAAGAGGGAATCAAAACTGAGCCACACACAGAAACTATTTGGATAGAATTTAACGAAAAAGCAAATAATATTATAATAGGAGTTATATATAGGCCACCAAATTTAGACAGAATGGAAGCAAAGCATATATGGAATGAAATATCTAGAGCATCTAGATCTAACAGTATTTATGTCATGGGTGACTTTAATTTTAGTGGAATAAACTGGGTGAACAAAACAGGGAATAGTGAAGCAGAAGATTTTCTAGAATTAATTGACGATTGCTTTCTTACGCAACACATTAAGGAACCAACGCGGGAAAATAATATTTTAGATTTAGTGTTAACTAACAGGGAAACACAAATTAATGACATCGAAATAGGGAGTGAGCTAGGGAACAGTGATCACAAAGTAATCAGATTTAGCATAGAATGGAATAGACCTGTAGGAGAAAATTCTGTTAAAGTACCTGATTTTCGAAAAGCTGATTTTAATAGCCTAAGAAATTTTTTGGGTCAAATAGATTGGAAACTCTTGGGTATGGGGTGTGGGCCGGTCTTAGAGCGAGATATGAACCCAGCGATAGGTGACGTAAAAGGGGATTTCAATATGGATTTAATATATAACTTATTTAAGAATATTCTAAACAAAGCACAGGAACGTAGTATACCATACAAATTGAATAGGTCGAATACTAATGACCCAAAGTGGATAACAAATAATTTAAAGAACCTTATAGGTAAAAAGAGAGCTTGGTACAAAAGGATTAAGGATGGGGAAGTCAGGTTAGAACAGGAATTCATACAACTGGTTAGAAATGTTAAAAAAGAGATTAGGAAAGCAAAAAGAAACTATGAAGTTCACATAGCAGAGCAAGCAAAGTCAAATCCTAAAGGGTTTTTTCAGTTATATCGAACTAAGACTAGGGAAAGGATAGGTCCATTAAAATCTGAGACAGGTCAAATAACGGATAATGACAAGGAGATGAGTAGTATTTTTAACAAATATTTTATATCTGTATTTACTAAAGAAGAACTTAACAATATGCCTTCAGCCGAACAAGTCTATGTGGGTGGGGATGAGGACAGGTTGACTAGTTTAGCAGTTACCAGGGAGGATGTAATTAAACAATTAGAAAAACTAAAACCAAACAAATCCCCAGGGCCGGATGAAGTGTTTGCCAGGGTGCTTAAAGAATGCAAAGAGGAGCTTTCCGAGCCACTGTCTACCATATTTAATAAATCAATAGAGTCAGGCAGAGTGCCAGAGTCATGGAAGGTAGCTAATGTGGTACCAATTTTTAAGAAAGGAGATAGATCACTTGCGTCTAACTATCGGCCAATTAGCCTAACGTCTATTGTGGGAAAGTTACTTGAATCAATAATTGCAAATACAATTCGTCTCCATCTTGAAAAACATAAATTAATAAATGAGTCGCAACATGGTTTTACAAATGGCCGTTCATGTTTAACAAATTTGCTAACTTTTTATTCCAGCATAGTTGAGGCAGTTGATAGTGGTAAGGATTGTGATGTTGTGTACCTTGACTTTAGCAAAGCTTTTGATACAGTGCCACATGAAAGACTAATTAAAAAAATAGAAGCTCATGGTATTGGGGGTGCTATATTAAGCTGGATTAGGGCATGGCTATTCCAAAGGAAACAGAGTTAGTATAAATGGGGTTAAGTCAGAGTGGGATAATGTTGTTAGTGGAGTACCTCAGGGCTCTGTCCTGGGACCTCTGTTGTTTATAATATATATAAATGATTTAGATTCAGGTTTGAGTAGCAACATTTGCAAATTTGCCGATGATACGAAAATCGGTAGGGAAATTAATTCGGAGGACTCACTATCACTTCAAGTTGATCTAGATAGAGTTTTGAAATGGTCAAAGGATTGGCAAATGCAGTTTAATGTTGATAAATGTAAAGTTCTGAGGCTAGGTAATGATGATAGAGTTACAAGATACGAGCTAGATGGTGTTGAGATTGCGAAGTCGGATTGCGAAAGGGATCTGGGAGTTATGATTAGTAAGAATTTAAAACAAAAGGATCAATGCATGAATGTTCGTAATAAGGCGAATAGGACACTGGGATTTATTAATCGAAGCGTTAGTAACAAGACACCTGGTGTGGTTCTTAAGCTATATCTTGCTCTGGTTAGGCCCCATTTAGATTATGCAGTTCAGTTTTGGTCGCCGTATTATAGAATGGATATAAATTCACTTGAACGTGTCCAGCGTAGGATGACTAAGTTAATTCCAAAAATTAGAAATCTTTCATATGAAGAAAGATTAACAAAGCTTAAGTTGCATTCACTGGAAAGGCGAAGAGTTAGGGGTGACATGATAGAGGTTTACAAGTGGATGAATGGACATAACAGGGGGGGGATATTAATAGGGTATCAAAAATATCAACACAAGACAGAACACGAAACAATGGGTATAAATTGGATAAGTTTAGATTTAGGAAAGACATGGGTAAATACTGGTTCAGTAACAGGGTTGTTGATTTGTGGAACCAATTGCCGCGTAACGTGGTGGAGGTGGTGTCCCTCGATTGTTTCAAGCGCGGGTTGGACAAGTATATGAGTGGGATTGGGTGGTTATAGAATAGGAGCTGCCTCGTATGGGCCAATAGGCCTTCTGCAGTTACCTTTGTTCTTATGTTCTTATGTTCTTATGACTTGAGAATGGTCCAGGACGGATAGAAACGTCGTCGTCCCTTCAATTTCTATTGTGTGGTCTGGTCAACATACTTTAACCAGGTTATTGTGACTCATCGGCTGCTTACCCAAGTCTTTCCTAAATCTAAACTTATCCAGTTTATACCCATTGTTTCGTGTTCTCTCTTGTGTTCGTACTTTTAATACCCTATTAATATCCCCTTTGTTATGTCCATTCATCCACTTGTAAACCTCTATCATGTCACCCCTAACTCTTCGCCTTTCCAGTGAATGCAATTTAAGTTTTATTAATTTTTCTTCATAGGAAAAAGTTCTAATTTGGGGAATTAACTTTGTCATCCTACAATGGACACGTTCAAGTGAATTTATGTCCATTCTATAGTACGGCGACCAAAACTGAACTGAATAATCTAAATGGGGCCTAACCTGAGCATAAGAACAAAGACAACTGCAGAAGGTCTATTGGCCCATACGAGGCAGCTCCTATTTATAACCACCCAATCTCACTCATATAAATGTCCAACCCACGCTTGAAACAATCAAGGGACCCCACCTCCACCACGTTACGCGGCAATTGGTTCCACATATCAACAATCCTGTTACCGAACCAATATTTACCCAAGTCTTTCCTAAATCTAAACTTATTAAATTTATACCCATTGTTTCGTGTTCTGTCTTGAGTTGATACTTTTAATACCCTAAGAACATAAGAACATAAGAACAAAGGTAACTGCAGAAGGCCTATTGGCCCATACGAGGCAGCTCCAATTTATAACCACCCAATCCCACTCATATACATGTCCAACCTATGCTTGAAACAATCGAGGGACCCCACTTCCACAATGTTACACGGCAATTGGTTCCACAAATCAACAACCCTGTTACTGAACCAGTATTTACCCAAGTCTTTCCTAAATCTAAACTTATCCAATTTATACCCATTGTTTCGTGTTCTGTCTTGTGTTGATACTTTTAATACCCTATTAATATCCCCTTTGTTATGTCCATTCACCCACTTGTAAACCTCTATCATGTCACCCCTAACTCTTCGCCTTTCCAGTGAATGCAACTTAAGCTTTGTTAATCTTTCTTCATATGAAAGATTTCTAATTTGGGGAATTAACTTAGTCATCCTACGCTGGACACAGTCAAGTGAATTTATATCCATTCTAAAATATGGCGACCAAAACTGAACTGCATAATCTAAATGGGGCCTAACTAGAGCAAGATATAGCTTGAGAACGACACCAGGTGTCTTGTTACTAACGCTGCGATTAATAAATCCGAGTGTCCGATTTGCCTTATTACGAACATTTATGCATTGATCCTTTTGTTTTAAATTCTTGCTAATCATAACTCCCAGATCCCTTTCGCAATCTGACTTCGCAATCTCATCACCATCTAGCTGGTATCTTGTAACTCTATCATCATTACCTAACCTCAGAACTTTACATTTATCAGCATTAAACTGCATTTGCTAATCCTTTGACCATTTCAAAATCCTATCTAGATCAACTTGAAGCGATAGTGAGTCCTCCTCCGAATTTATTTCCCTACCGATTTTCGTATCATCGGCAAATTTGCAAATGTTGCTACTCAAACCTGAATCTAAATCATTTATATATATTATAAACAACAGAGGTCCCAGGACAGACCCTTGAGGTACTCCACTTACAACATTTTCCCACTCTGACTTGACTCCATTTATACTAACTCTGTTTCCTTTGGTATAGCCATGCCCTAATCCAGCTTAATATAGCACCCCCAATACCATGAGACTATCTTTTTATTCAGTCTTTCATGTGGCACTGTATCAAAAGCTTTGCTAAAGTCAAGGTACACAACATCACAATCCTTACCACTATCAACTGCCTCAACTATGCTAGAATAAAAAGATAACAAATTTGTTAAACATGAACGGCCATTTACAAAACCATGCTGCGACTCAATTATTAATTTATGTTTTTCAAGATGAAGACGAATTTTATTTGCTATTATAGATTCAAGTAACTTTCCCACAATAGACGTTAGGCTAATTGGTCGATAGTTAGACGCAAGTGATCTATCTCCTTTCTTAAAAACTGGTATCACATTAGCAACTTTCCAAAACTCTGGCACTCTGCCTGACTCTATTGATTTATTAAATATGGTTGACAGTGGGTCACAAAGCTCCTCTTTGCATTCTTTAAGCACCCTGGCAAACACTTCATCCGGCCCTGGGGATTTGTTTGGTTTGAGTTTTACTATTTGTTTAAGAACATCCTCCCTGGTAACTGCTAAACTTGTCAACCTGTCCTCGTCCCCACCCACATAGACTTGTTCGGCTGAAGGCATATTGTTAAGTTCCTCTTTAGTAAATACAGATACAAAATATTTATTAAAAATACTACTCACCTCTTCATCACTATCTGTTATTTGACCTGTCTCAGTTTTTAATGGACCTATCCTTTCCCTAGTCTTAGTATGATATAACTGAAAAAAACCTTTAGGATTTGTCTTTGCTTGCCCTGCTATGCGAACTTCATAGTTTCTTTTTGCTTTCCTTATCTCTTTTTTAACATTTCTAACCAGTTGTACGAATTCCTGTTCTAAAGTGACCTCCCCATTTTTAATCCTTTTGTACCAAGCTCTCTTTTTACCTATAAGGTTCTTCAAATTCTTTGTTATCCACTTTGGGTCATTAGTATTCGATCTATTCAATTTGTATGGTATACTACGTTCCTGTGCTTTGTTTAGAATATTCTTAAATAAGTTATATATTGAATCCACATCGAAATCCCTTTTTAAGTCACCTATCGCTGGGTTTATGTCTCGCTCCAAGACCGGCCCACACCCCATACCCAAGACTTTCCAATCAATTTGACCCAAAAAAATTCTTAGGCTATTAAAATCAGCTTTTCGAAAATCTGGCACTTTAACAGAATTTTCTTCTACTGGCCTATTCCATTCTATGCTAAATCTGATTTCTTTGTGATCACTGTTCCCTAGCTCACTCCCTATTTCGATGTCATTAATTTGTGTTTCCCTGTTAGTTAACACTAAATCTAAAATATTATTTTCCCGTGTTGGTTCCTTAATATGTTGCGTAAGAAAGCAATCGTCAATTAATTCTAGAAAATCTTCTGCTTCACTATTCCCTGTTTTGTTTAACCAGTTTATTCCGCTAAAATTAAAGTCACCCATGACATAAATACTGTTAGATCTAGATGCTCTAGATATTTCATCCCATAGGTGCTTTGCTTCCATTCTGTCTAAATTTGGTGGCCTATATATAACTCCTATTATAATATTATTTGCTTTTTCGTTTAATTCTATCCAAATAGTTTCTGTGTGTGGCTCAGTTTTGATTCCCTCTTTGAGACTACATTTCAAATTGTCCCTAACATATATGGCTACTCCACCTCCTCGTCTAATATATCTATCTGTGTGAAATAGTTTAAATCCATTTATTTGATATTTAGCTAATAGTTCTCTATTTTCTACATTCATCCACGTTTCGGTAAGTGCAATAATATCTATTTTTTCTGTGCAGACAAGAACATTTAATTCGTTAATTTTATTTCTTAGACTTCTACTGTTAGTGTAATATACCCTAAGTGAATTGTTATTTTGAGGCCCTTCTCTTTCCCTGATCATTTTGCCAATTCCTTTCTCCCACAAACACATACTTTTATTACCTCCTTCCTTCAAATCAATTCCCATACCTCTATCTACTAACAGTTTAAACCCAAACAAACACCTCTAACCACTTCTTCCAACGAGTTCGCAACAGCAACAACCCCAGCTCTCGATAGATGCACCCCATCACGAGCATACATTTCATTTCTTCCATAGAAGTGTTCCCAGTTGACTTAGACTAGCAATTCAGAATATTAACTGATATTAAAAACTTCATATTTCAGCTAACATCCGGGACATGGTTCGACTGGTGAGGCTAGTTGGTGAAGTTCGTGGATGGCCAAAGAAATATGGTCTCAAGTCTTTTTGCATCAAGCGCCTTGCTCTTAAGTTCTCTGATGATCTACAGAATAAACTAGTTTGTGAGTTTAAAACCACTATACAGTTCACAATAAAATAGCCAATGTGTATTGAATACTGTAATTGCATTTCAAACTGATTTAGGATATAAACAAATATTTTTTAAATCTTGCCTTTTTGACCTGAAATTGGAATTCAGTTTAAACATAATATTTTAATTAGACATTTTAACCTGTGGTAATGCTGGACATCAAAGTTTTACATTTTTAATTGATGATGACTCTCCTGATGACCCCACAAGCTTAAATATATTGATTGATAATGTCTGATGACCCCACATGCATATTGATTGATAGTGTCTTATATTCAAAACACGTATAGTTAACATAGTAAAAATTAAACTCGATGGAGCAATAATAATTTTCTATTAAAAAAATAGTTGATTTCAGGTTTAACTATACATTAGAATTTCAGGAGCTTGTTACAGATCATTCATGAACTAAGCCAGCTCCCATACCAGGAATGATTGAGAGCCACAGGGTTGGGTCACCTCATTCATTGGGGCACAAGTGAGGAACACAAATGCGAAAAAGCCTGAATGGTCCCCAGGCATATATGCAACGGAAAACTCACACCCCAGAAGGGATTCGAACCCATACTGCCAGGAGCATTTGCAACTGGTGTACAGGACCCCTTGACCACTCGACCATCACGACCAGACAAAAGATGATAGTAGCCGAGGCTAATTCCCCATCATCCCGCCGGCACTCTGATGGTAATCTTGGGCATGGTATTTTATCAAATCACCTCATTCTTTGCTGCACACATGAGGAACACAAATGTGAAAAAGCCTGAATGGTCCCCAGGCATATATGCAATTGAAAACTCACACCCCAGAAGTGACTCGAACCCATACTGCCAGGAGCATTTGCATTTGGGTCATTTCCTCTGGCCTGCGGTGGCATTGGGTGGCTCCTCCATCGGGGCTGGTGGGGCAGGCCTCTTTCCCTGCACTCTGTTGGGTCATACTGGAGAGGGTTTGCTTGGGCGTGTTCGAAACGACGGCATCCCTCAGGTGGGTTTCCCCATCTGTTTCCAATTCCGAAACGAAACTGTGCGGATCAGTGGTTCATTCTGGACTTGTCTCATCTGAACCCTTGAGTTTTTTGCCCCTCCTTTCTGATGACTACTCTGTCCCAGGTCTGGCTGCTTTTGGAGCCGGGCACTTGGATGGTGTCCTTGGGTCCTTGGACCTCTGGGACACGTATTGGCTCATCCCAATTCATCCGGGGTTCAGGGACTGACTCGGTTTTGTTGTGAGGCGACAGACTTACCGTTTTCGTTGCCTTTCTTTTGGATTAAATATGGCACCTCGCATGTTCACACACCTTACCCAGGTCATGGTGACCCGGGTAAGGCTGACTGCAGTTGGTCATGGTCTGTTTGGGGTTCAGGATTTGTCTGGTCTGGGCTCCCAACCAGTTTGTGAGTCTGCTCGCCACGGATTTGGTTCTTTCCCAGCTTGATATCAGAGACAATTCTATAACGAATGTTCCAGCAATGTGTAAATGTTTCATTCAAAATGATCTGCTACCAGAAATTTTAGCCAAATATCCCCTAGTTTGCTAACTGTAAGTAGTAACTAAGTGACTGTACCCTATCCACCGCTGCCCACTGGATGGGGGGGCGGTGTGCAGGACATACATATCAATTGTGACACTAGCTCTCCACATATGTCAGTTGCTTAACTTAGAAACTGTATTTGTGGTTGATCTCGAACCCATTTATGATGTGACGACTTATACTGAATTTTGCAACTAGCTCATCAAGATTGTAACTTGCTTAGCTAAATGAATTGTGGGGTTCAGTCCCTGAGCCCATTATGTGCCTCTGTAACCCTTTCCCCTACCGCCTACAAGAAGGATATGGGGTGCATAATAAATGAACTAAACTAACTTCCAAGCTAGCCGGGTTCGGGTTCTTGATGAACAGGAGGAAGTCCCATTTGGTTCCCTCTCAGGTTCAGACTTGGCTGGGTCTTGTGTGGAACTCTCGGACTGCTTCCTTGTTTCTTCCTCTCGCGCCGTTGTTGTGGCTGCGGTCCCGTCTTCGGTTGTTTTTGGAGGGCACCCAGGTCATGCGTCGATTGTTCGAGATTGTTCAAGCAGCTGTGCGGGAGCCTGAACTTCGCCATGCTAGTCTACCCATCGGGTTGGATCTGGCTTCGGCAGCTATTCTGGTTCCTTCGGGGACATCCCTTCCTCCGCTCTCGTGATCGCTGGGTTCGGATCCTGAGGGGCCTTGTGTGGGCTGCTGCATCGCCGACTTCCTTTTTAGATTTTTCGGGGTTCTCTGCTGTAGCGCCTACCCGAGCCCTCGCTCGATGTGTTCACGATGTCTTGTCTCTTGGCTGGAGCTTTGTGACCAGTGCTCACCAGGCTGGTCAGGGTCGGTGGGGAGTCCGTCCTTCCGTCGGGCTCACAGCAGGGCAAGGGAGTTTGCGGCGGTTTGGCATTCGCTTCAGAGGGTTCGAGTCGCTCGTGGATCGACGATCCGGCTCCATTCGGACTGCTCTCCTATGGTTCATTGTCTGAACCGCACAGGTAGTTGTTCGGCTGTGGTGACGTCATGCTTGTTTACTTGTTTTCGACTGGGGAGTTCTGCTTGCTAGTTCGGCATTCGGTTTTCAATTTTTAACTAGCTGTAGTTTGTTTTGAAATTCCTACCTAATTTTTGGGTGCCTGACCTGGTAGATGGCAGACACTGACTGCTTCCAATTACATAGGGGTGTCTATAGGCCATTGCTCCCCGTGCCTCTCTTGAGGAGGTCAGATTCTGGCACTGGTCCCCAGTAGGCTTAGAACTCCATCAATTGACAGTTGCCATGGTCTAATATATACATATCAGCCCTGTATAGCTCCGAGGAGCCTCTGGGTCTCACAAAAAAAAAGGAGTTTCATTACATTCAACGCTGGTTGTTTTACATCTTTTACAGACATTAAATGTACTTGAGATGATTTATTTTTCCATGCTTTGATGTTTACATTATTTTAGATGAAACATTCTCTCACTGTGACAATGCACTGGACATGTGCAGATCTAGCCACTATACTGGTGGGAATTTCAAATGTATTTTCCTTATGACTAGCCACAGTTTGAAGTGTTCACTTCAAATTATCAACACTAACACATTCTTCTAAGAAAATACCCCTTCCATATAACAGATACCTTAGGTGATATATCCATATATATCATAGATGATAGGTGATATATCCATATATATCATAGATGATATATCATATATAGATGATAGAATAATAGTTACCAAAGAACAACAGCCAGGAATCTGGCACCCACGAGGACCTACCCTGACCAATTGCAGGTGTGGCCCCAACCCAACCAGACTGCCTCCAAGCATGAGGAACAGAACCTCTAAGGCAAAAGTTGGGAAAAGAGACAGCAGGAAGTAGATTCCTTCAAAAGGAAATGTACAATGTCCTAAGGAAAGAGAAGAGGCAAAAAAGGGGAGGCAGACAAAAGGGCTAAGGACAAAGCCGACTCTAAAGAACATGCAAGGATGGCCTGCCAACACACGAGGCGAGGCGAGTAAAATGCTGCCACTGCAAAGTCTCCGCACCCTGAATCAAGCCAAGTGCATCCGTGTCCTCATGGAGGTGATCAGAAAAAAGCTCCAAAAGGGGCCAAAAAAATACCTAACCATGCATCGTCAGGTGCATACGCACCCTGTAATCTTCCGTAATAAGGGCAGCAAACAGCACAGGTAGCTGAATATGAAACTGCCACTTCCCCACATCCTTGGCGAGAGCAGGAGCAAACAAGCAATCCTTGAGTAGGGAAGCTGTAACACCCAGGACCTCCCCCCCCTCCTTAGAGTTCACACCCAGGGAAGCCTTCTCCAAGAGGTCAGCCCAGATGACCTCCGGTTTATCTTGTATATTGATTAAAAATTCCTGGGTTAGTCTTAGTCAGCATAGTTTCAAGTATGTAATATTTCATGCAAGGGAATTAGACTCCAGATTCTTCTGTGTAAACATCCATGGATCTCCCCCTTTTGGCCAGGTCAGAGGTCAGTCACACACGTAATTAATAACTCCTCTCTTGAAGAGTGTATGGTGAATGTCAAACAAGCTTATTGAAATATTTCTTGAGTGTTTGTACACGTGTGGCCGATCTCTTACATTCTTGGTGTAGGTAGCAACAGCAGATCTCCCCCCTCCCCCCTGTGGGGGTTGTATATAGAGGTCCTGTAGGGACTTAGTAAGGACAGAGTGCCGGACACCGGGGTCCAGAGAGGGCTGTGAAGAACATCTCAGCCAGGGAGAGACAGAGGTCTTAAGGTAACGTGTGTGATCTCTGAGGTTTTGTTCCATGTCCAAATTTCTTAACTTTTTGCCAGTGTTAGAGTAGGATTTATAAGTGGTGATTGACATAATTTTGGTCTCAATAAACTCATGTTAAATTTCCCGTCTGTGTCAATTGTTGAATCCTCTTAGCCTTTTTGGATATAGTGGCTGACAACCGTTTTCATAATTAATGACAG
Source organism: Procambarus clarkii (assembly GCF_040958095.1). Lineage (NCBI taxonomy): Eukaryota > Metazoa > Arthropoda > Malacostraca > Decapoda > Cambaridae > Procambarus > Procambarus clarkii. Next base: position 17,718,011 of record NC_091168.1, read on the forward strand.
TAATAGAACGTACTCTCCAAGTCAAGCAATGTTTCTTGCCTCGTTGCTTGACATAGTCTCAATGGTCAAAGGCAGATGGTGGCAGTGTATTTAATCCTGTGTTAACATTTCCTTGTTGGCAGTGTACTTTTTAGTTCCGGTGTAACCATCCTATGTCAGCTCATAACAGTGTTACCAAGTGCAACCGATGGGGAAGTGTTACTCAGTGTTTACATTATTAGTTTAGTATCCATTATAGTGGTGTTACAAATTGGCATTGTTACAAATGGGTGGTGTTACAACTTCATGCCATTCAAACGTGCGGGCGTGAGAGAACCCCTGTCAAGCCCCCAAGGAAAACATGAGGGTTGTCAGGAAGCCAGGATGAGTCTGAAACCTCATAAAGAGGTTTCGGCATCACCTAAAAAGGTGATGCCGACCCTAGCTCAAAGGAAGCATAGTCCATCAAGGAAGCAAGGTCCAAATTCCACAGGAAGTACTGCGAAAGAGAAGCACAAGCAATCAAAGGGTTAAAATTAAATAAATGTTACATGTGTTTGGTGGGTTTGTTATATCTGGGCTATATATGAGATGAGCACATTAGTGAGGAAATATATATGTATTTATTTTTGTATTTATACAAGAAAGTAAATTGGGTTTATGAGAGTACATAGCGTAGATTTTTTACCTTCTTGTAAAGCCACTAGCACGCATAGCGTTTCAGGCAGGTCCTTAATCTAACAGATAATTTTAAGCAGGTAATTTCTAGCAAAATTTACATAAAAAATTTACAGGTTTATTGTAAGAAAATTTGACAACAAATTAGTAGGTACATTAAAGTAAGATTTGAGGGTTATCAGCAGGTACACTGTAGCATAATTTGAGGAATATTTCAAGGTATGATTCAGTAAAAATGCATTCAATGTTGCAACCATGATATAAGGTGATACCAATGATTACAATGGTAAATTTGTATGGCTAAGCCACATATATTGGGGGACTGGGTAACACTAGATACAGAGCGAGTTTAAAACACTAGGTAGGAAACTATGAAGATGAATTAGGTATGTTTTGGTTTTATTTTTGAATAGGGCAAAAGTTGGACAGCTTTTCAATTCGGTACGAAGTGAGTTCCATAGACTAGGTTCCTTTATTTGCATTGAGTGTTTACAAAGATTAAGTTTGACTCTGGGGATATCAAAGAGGTATATATTTCTGGTGTGGTGATTATGGGTTCAATTGCATGTGTCTAGGAAGAGTTTCAGAACAGGGTTTTGTAAATGTTGATGGCACAAGAGAATGTATGGAGTGAGTTTATGTTTAGCATGTTTAGGGATTAAAACATGGAGGAAAGGGGGGGGGGGACTGAGTGTTGTCTGAAAGCAGAATTTGTTATTGTTCTTATAGCAAATTTTTGCTGGGTGATGATGGGCTTGAGGTAGTTTACAGTGGTTGATCCCCATGTACAGATACCATATGTAAGATAGGGATAGATTAGCGCAAAGTATAGTAAGAGAAGAGCAGAGTTTGGAACATATCTGATTTTAGAAAGTATACCAACTGTTTTTGAGACTTTCTTAGTTATGTGTTGTATGTGGGTGCTGAAGTTGAGTCTCTTGTCTAAGTGTAGGCCAAGGAACTTTCCATCAGTTTTATTGCTGATGTTAACATTGTCTATCTGCAGCTGAATTGCATTTGTTGATTTGCTTCCAAATATATTAGTAATCGGGAATATACATCACACGGTAGTGAAATATTTATTTTTTAACATTTGAAAGGGGTTAATGAAGTCATTAAAGTAGTAAGGGGAAAGGAAACTTGAACACAGCACGTTCATGAGAGTATTCTTGTGGAGGCTACAAATGCTCAGAGAGAGAGAGTATTTGCCTACCTATTGGATAATAAGAGACAAAGAGCATAAGTGTAAATCCATAAATTCTCATATTTTCCAAGTAAATCCATAACCGAATTGTTAATTCCCAATTAATCCTTAATTCTGTTCAGCTATGCAATTAATGTAAGTCATTCTGTAATTACAGGGGATGGATATAGAATTCTACTTGAGCGCCTGTTTAATGAGTTAAAGTGCAACAGTGTCATTGGGGGATATTTCATTCCTGAACCACCCGCCTATAAGAAAAAACCTGAGATGATTCAAGAGCTCTGTAATGAGATAAGAGAAGTGTACCATTTGAACTCGTCCCAGGTATACATGGAAGTCAAGGAATATATTGGGTGTTAAACCCCACTTACATAGAGCAAAATTAAATTTTGCATTGTATTACATAGTCCACATATGTATTTAAAAATATATATATACTACATTATTGGATATTTGAAATATAACACATAATGAGAATAGAAATATTTTTGCAGCTCTTCACAAGTGTTTTCAATGTAAGCCTGTAAGGTTATATATATATATATATATATATATATATATATATATATATATATATATATATATATATATATATATATATATATATATATATATATATATATATATATATATATATATATATATATATATATTAGTATATTTTGGTAGCAGTCTTTCCTGTAGACATATATTATTAAATATGACCGAAAAAGTAAGATTAATAATTCTAACACGAATTTTCTCAATCTTTCGTACATTTCGTTTCACTGTTGGAGGTAAATCAAAAATCAATTCTCCAAAATTCATTTTTATTTCTAGTCTGACGCGACACGAGCGCGTTTCGTAAAACTTATTACATTTTCAAAGACTTTAGTTCACAAATACACAACTGAATAGAACTTACGTATCTCCGATTTTATATCTACATTTGAGTGAGGTGGAAGGGGTGATGTGGCATTAACACAAGACAGAACAAGATGTGGTATTAATAGGGTATTAATTTCATCAACACAAGACAGAACAAGAGTATTAATAGGGTATTAATTTCATCAACACAAGACAGAACACGAAACAATGGATATTGAATAGAAGTGTTTGTAGAAAGCCTATTGGTCCAATATTTCTTGATGCTTCTATATTGGAGCGGAGTCTTGAGGTGGGTAGAATATAGTTGTGCAATAATTGGCTGTTGATTGCTGGTGTTGACTTCTTGATGTGTAGTGCCTCGCAAACGTCAAGCTGCCTGCTATCGCTGTATCTATCGATGATTTCTGTGTTGTTTACTAGGATTTCTCTGGCGATGGTTTGGTTGTGGGAAGAGATTATATGTTCCTTAATGGAGCCCTGTTGCTTATGCATCGTTAAACGCCTAGAAAGAGACGTTGTTGTCTTGCCTATATACTGGGTTTTTTGGAGCTTACAGTCCCCAAGAGGGCATTTGAAGGCATAGACGACGTTAGTCTCTTTTAAAGCGTTCTGTTTTGTGTCTGGAGAGTTTCTCATGAGTAGGCTGGCCGTTTTTCTGGTTTTATAGTAAATATATTTACTATAAAAATATAGTAAATATAGATTTACTATAAAACCAGAAAAACGGCCAGCCTACTCATGAGGTGATAGCCGAGGCTATTTGAACCACCCCACCGCCGGCACTCGGATAGTAATCTTGGGCATAGCATTTTACCAAATCACCTCATTCTTTGGGGCACACGTGAGGAACACAAATGCGAACAAGCTTTCAGTTGCGAGTTTTCAGTTGCATATTGTCCTGGGGACCATTCAGGCTTGTTGCCCCAAAGAATGAGGTGATTTGGTAAAATGCTATGCCCAAGATTACTATCCGAGTGCCGGCGGTGGGGTGGTTCAAATAGCCTCGGCTATCACCTCATTATGTCCGGTCGTGATGGTCAAATGGATTAAGGCGTCTTGTACATACCAGTTGCGTTGCTCCTGGGAGTATGGGTTCGAGTCACTTCTGGGGTGTGAGTTTTCAGTTGCATATTGTCCTGGGGACCATTCAGGCTTGTTCGCATTTGTGTTCCTCACGTGTGCCCCAAAGAATGAGGTGATTTGGTAAAATGCTATGCCCAAGATTACTATCCGAGTGCCGGCGGTGGGGTGGTTCAAATAGCCTCGGCTATCACTTCATTATGTCCGGTCGTGATGGTCAAGTGGATTAAGGCGTCTTGTACATACCAGTTGCGTTGCTCCTGGGAGTATGGGTTCGAGTCACTTCTGGGGTGTGAGTTTTCAGTTGCATATTGTCCTGGGGACCATTCAGGCTTGTTCGCATTTGTGTTCCTCACGTGTGCCCCAAAGAATGAGGTGATTTGGTAAAATGCTATGCCCAAGATTACTATCCGAGTGCCGGCGGTGGGGTGGTTCAAATAGCCTCGGCTATCACCTCATTATGTCCGGTCGTGATGGTCAAGTGGATTAAGGCGTCTTGTACATACCAGTTGCGTTGCTCCTGGGAGTATGGGTTCGAGTCACTTCTTGGGGTGTGAGTTTTCAGTTATATATATTATATATATAAAGAAGGTACAATGTGATTGGGAGATCACATAAGATTGGTATTTTTACATTCTTGCAAAGCCACTATTATGCATAAGGTAGGAAACTATGAATATGAAGTTAGGTACTTTTTGGTTTTACTTTTGAATAAGACATAGGTTGAACAATTTTGTAACTCATTAGGTAGTAACTTCCATAGACTGGGTCCTTTTATTTACATGGAGTGTTTGCACAGATTTAGTTTGACTCTGGGAATATCAAAGATATATTTATTTCTGGTGTGGTGCTCATGGGTTCTATTACACCTATCAAGGAAACATTTTAGATCAAGATTAGCGTTTAGGAACAAGGTTTTGTAAATGTAAATAACACGTGAGAATGTGTGGCTTATTTTGATGGTGAGTGCATTTTTAGCATATTAAGGGACTTAATCTGAGGGGCTGTGCATTGTCTGAAGACAGAGTTTGTTATAGTTATGATAGCAGATTTTTGCTGAGTGATGATGGGCTTGAGGTAATTTGCAGTGGTTGAACCCCATGCACAGATACCGTATGTAAGATAGGGATAGATTAGCGCATAGTATAATGAGAGGAGAGCAGAGTGGAGGAACATAATATCTGATATTAGAGAATATACTGACCGTTGTTGAGAGACTTTTTGGTAATGTGTTGTATGTGGGTGCTGAAGTTCAGCCCTTGTTTATGTATGGGCCAAGGAACTTTCTCTCATAGTTTTTACTAGAGTTAACATTATCAATCTGAAATTGAATTTGATTTGATGATTTACTACCAAATAGAATGTAGGTCTTTTGAAGATGAAGATGAAATGGGGTATTAAGGGTTGGTCTAGACGTTAGTTTCAATTACATTTGGGTCACTGTGGACTTAGCTACTTAGCTGCTTCCTGGAGATGCTACATCATCTGTGGGTAGATGTGGGCTCAAGGAGCAGCTAACAAATTTTGAGGAGTATCAGAGTTGTTTCGTTACGCCGCCAACAACGTCCAAATGAAAAACTTGACTATTTGCTTATGATACTACCTTCATCTATCTGTGCAAACACTCCTTGCAAATAAAAGAACCCAGTCTATGGAACTCACTCCCTAATGAATTAAAAAAATCAACCTATGTCTTATTCAAAAGTAAAACCAAAAAGTACTTAATTTCATCCCCACAGTTTCCTACCTTGTACTTCAAACTCAAGACTGTATCTTGTACTACCCACTTCACCAATATTAGTACTTAAGACATATCTTCACCAGTGTAATCATATCTGTCACGTTATATTGTAGTTTTAGGTTGATAAAAAATTTTGTTACAATGTATCTTTTCATCTTACCTGATAATGTTAGATTAAAGACCTGCCCGAAACGCTATGCGTGTTCGTGGCTTTGCAAGAATGTAAAAATAAAATTTTTATGTAATCTCATAATCCCATTGTACCTTCTTGCGAATAAAAATTATTATTATTATTATCATCATTATTATTATTATTATTATTATTATTATTAATATTATTATTATTATTATTATTATTATTACTACTACTACTACTACTACTGTATAGGGTTAAGAATGTTAGAAACATTTGGCAAATCATTGGTGTATACAAGAAATATGAGAGGTACTACTTAGATGCTGCCCTGGGGCACTCCTACTATTAATGGTAGAGTGCGGGAGGTTATGTTATTGATGACTACATATTGGTGTATCACTGAGACAGGAACGAATATAGCTCAGAGCAAGGCTTCAGATACCATAGTGGCAAAGTTTAAGCAAAATATAGTTATGGTTTACAATATCAAAAGCCTTTCTTAGGTCAATGAGGAGGCCAAATGGGAACTCTTTTTTTTTCTCAAGGGCTGTGTAGATTATACTAAGTAGACTAGTAATGGCATCATTGGTACTCTTTTGGGAACGGAAAACAAACTGGCAGGGACTTAATACTTTGACTTTTACAACGAAGGAATAGAGCTGTTTGTAAATACATTTTTCAGATTTTTTTCAAAGCATAGGTAGATGTGATATTGGTCTGTAATTGTTTATGTCAGCTGTCTCGCCTCCTTTATCAACTGGCGTTACTCGTGCTTTTTAAGGATACTGTATTAGGAAAAGTATGACACTAGAGATTTGTTGAGCAGCAGAGCTATGGGTAGTGCAACAGCAGGGGCAGCACTCTTAGATGGTAATTTAATAATGATAAATAATAATTCAGGGATGTTAAATGGTAAGAAATTCATAGCATAGACTTTATATATTTTTTGCAAGTCACTAATCACGAATAGTGATTCAGACATTAAAATTAATGTTTGGGTTTAGAAAATAAGTTTTATAGTAAATAAATATATACAAATTTAAGCTAATTTTTAATAGGTTCAAGTTCATATTTAATGCCAGAGGTAAATTTTTGGTGGTAAATATTGTTTAATTAGTGAGAATTTCTACAGCCGTATGCTTCCAGTATTTAAGACCAGTTGTGGGAGGAAGCAAAAATTCACAGCAAAAATTATTAGCATATTGAGTACGAAAACTCTTTGGGAAAACTTGCACCATGTAGATTGTTATATTAATAAATTGGACAATATATGTCAATTGGTATTTCTTTGTGTCCTTTTAAATTTATTAATGAGAGTACAGTATTTTATTGCATTTAGGAGGCTATTCCACAATTTAGTACTTGTTATTTGCATGTAATTATGCTTTGTTTAGTAGGACTCTGAGGGCAGAGAAAAGATCCTTGCTTCTTGAGCAGTATCTCTAAGTTATGTTGTAACCTTGTGTAAAATGAAATTGGGATTATTATTATACAATTTAAAAGTTTACAAGATATAGAGCACACATTATAATGTGCGTAGTGTTTTTATATTTAGCTAATTCAAAGATTTAAATAAGGCTACTACATGAAGTCAGGTTAGTTTCTTATTATTCTGCTAGCTGACTTTATTTTAGCATTATATCTGAGGTAGTTTTGAGTTGTAGATCTCTTGATGCAGACACTGTTAAGTAAGATACAGAGAGATGAGTGAATCATATAGTGTAATCAGTGTAGAGTGACTTGAGTGAGTTATATAGTACCAAATTTTAAATTGCAAGGAAAATCTGTAATTTAGATCGACTTGAGAATGGTCCAGGACGGACCGAAACGTCGTCGTCCCTTCACCTTCTAGTGTGTGGTCTGGTCAACATACTTTAGCCACGTTATTGTGACTCATCGGCTGTAATTTAGATCCTTTGTCTTAGACATGATGAGGCCTTAAGGTATGGGAAGCTGTAGAGGCCCTGCTTGACAATTGTTAAGAGAGAATAAGGCTGTGCAATAACTAAACGTAGTTTGAATGCCACCAAGATGCCAAATAAATTCATGCAAGATTGGGAAAAGGGCTGATCACCCCTTTCATCCTCACCTTTCTTCCCTAACAACCCCTTCTCACCTTTTTCCCCCAACATCCCCCTCTCCTTCCCCCCCCCTCACACCTCTTGTAAGGTTGTTTACAAAATGCTAGTGTTAAAAGAGCTTCTTTTATACTCTTTTTTTCTTAATAAATGAGGTGAGGGTTGATATAATGACCGCTAAGGACAGTCAGCCTTCTCAAGGGCCAGTAAGACTGTGTTATACCTGGTGGTTCCAGGACATTCCTTATACAGAGGTTAAATTTCATTCAACAGGCTAGACACTTCAATATCAGGGAAAGGCTTTGGCAATTAGTAGCTCAGAGTTCATAAAGGGATATATTTCTATAGTCTTAAACTTAGATATATTGTAATTTGCACACACTATTGAAACAAGACATATTACCAAGTCCCAAAACTTTGACTCACCTAACAATCAAATAAATATATTCCCAAGCTCCACGAGATCACAACATACACAGATACACTGGAAAAGTTTACTTCATGGATTCTATTGCACAGTTATCTTTCGTACTCACTGGGACTTCAACGGTTTACAACACAGGACAGAAAACTCACAAACATTTGCCAGCTCTCACTGGAGGACATGCAAATGAACAATCCTAATCTTGTGCAGGCGATGAGTCACAATAACGTGGCTGAAGTATGTTGACCAGACCACACACTAGAAATTGAAGGGACGACGACGTTTCGGTCCGTCCTGGACCATTCTCAAGTCGATTGTGATGAGGACAGGTAGGGACAGGCATTAAATAGGCAAGAGAGAGCTGAGGAGGAAAGTCAGGTGTAGAGGATAGTAGTAATGAGAACTGCAGCAGGCAGTTTTATGGGCCAATAGGCCTGCTGCAGTTCTCATTACTACTCTCCTCTACACCTGACTTTCCTCCTCAGCTCTCTCTTGCCTATTTAATGCCTGTCCCTACCTGTCCTCATCACAATCGACTTGAGAATGGTCCAGGACGGACCGAAACGTCGTCGTCCCTTCAATTTTTAGTGTGTGGTCTGGTCAATCCTAATCTTACTCTTGTATAAAATAGTACCACAATTACCATAAGTTCTTGCACTAGTTACCACGGTGGCGATCATCCGACTTGACCTAACAAGTGGGGAATGAACGGGTCTGTATAATTACCCAAAGCTACCCAAATCTACCCAAAGCGTCCTCGCATTATAATAATAATAATAATAATAATAATAATAATAATAATAATAATAATAATAATAATAATAATAATTTATTTAGGAAAGGTACATACATAGATGCAGAGTTACAAACATTCTGATTGATTTATAGATAGAGGTAGTACATACAATACCTAAAGCCACTATTACGCATAGCGTTTCGGGCAAGGTGAGGTGGGGGAAAAAGCACATAGACTAAAACTTAATAGTAATTGAGCTTAAAGTATAAATTGCGTTGAAAAGAAAATAAAATAAAAGATTAAAAAGGGGGGGGAACATGGTAGAAAATAGCCAATATACAAGTTGGTCAACAAATAGCATTGTTTAAAAATAGTAAGACATGGTTTGACATTTAGGGGTAAGGTAGGTTACATGGAGTTAATTAGATAGTACTTAGTTTTCATCTTAAACTGGTTGAAAGAGGTTCAGCCTTTGACATGATTGGGAAGGTCATTCCACATTCTGGGTCCCTTGATTTGTAGAGCATTTCTAGTTTGATTAACTCGTACTCTTGGAATATCAAATAGGTATTTGTTTCTGGTGTGGTACCCATGTGTTCTGTTACAACCTTCTAAGAAGCTTTCAAGGTCAGGATTGACATTACAGTTCAGAGTTTTAAATATATAGAGTACACATGAGAGGTGCAGTGACTTAATATCTAACATATTCAGAGATTTGAGTAAGGGTACCGAGTGCAGTCTGGGGCCAGAGTTAGATATTGTTCTAATAGAAACTTTGTGTTGGGTAATTAGAGGACGTAAATGATTTTGGGTAGTAGAACCGCAAGCACAAACACCATAATTGAGATATGGATAGATGAGAGAGTAATAGAGCGTCACTAAGGCAGGGCGAGGTACATAATATCTGATCTTAGAAAGAATGCCAACAGTTTAAGAAACTGTTTTTGCTATATTTTGAATGTGTCCCTGGAAATTCAGTTTGTTGTCGATGAGGACACCAAGGAATTTACCATCAACTTTACTACTGATTTGTATATTGTTTATTCTTAGATTAATTTTATTTAAGGATTTATTACTGTGGTGTTTGTGTGTTACTGAGGAAGTCTTGATTGTAGGGTTGATGTAAAGCCATTGTTGGTTACTGACTTTAATACGTATATAAACAATTTCATGACTAGCTGCTTCCAAGCTGGTAGCATCCTGTGTGCTCTTGTTTACCTTCTCTGGCGTCTGCTCCGCCGCACATAGAAAATGGATGGTACCATTTTCTGTGAACATGACAATTACCAAACAAAATATAGAAAGTTTTGTCAATGTTAAGGGTGAGTTTGTTAGCAGTTAGCCAAAGATGGATTTTATTAAGTTCAGTATTCATAATGACATTTAGAGCAAGCGGGTCAGGACTGGAGAAAATGAAAGTTGTGTCATCAGCAAATAAGATTGGTTTGAGGTGTTGAGAGGCCTTTGGAAGGTCATTAATGTAGATGAGAAAGAGGAGAGGGCCAAGTATGCTGCCCTGAGGAACACCAATGTTGATGGGTAGGGTGGAAGAAATAGAATTAATCACAGAAACATACTGGTGCCTGTCAGTAAGGTAAGACTGAAGGTATTGCAGGGAGTGACCTCTGATTCCATAATGATGCAATTTAAGAAGGTTTTGGTGGTTGACAGTGTCAAAAGCCTTACATAGGTCCACAAATAGCCCAACAGGGAACTTATTTTTATCAAAAGCTGTATGCATCAAGTTAATCATACTAATAAGTGCATCGTTAGTGCTTTTATTGGGTCTGAAACCATATTGGCAAGAGCTAAGTATGTTGAGTTTGGCTAGATATGAATAAAGCTGCTTGTAGATTAGCTTTTAAAATATTTTTGACAAGGTTGGCAGAATTGAGAAAGGTCTGTAATTGTTGACATCAGTGAGATCACCACATTTGTGGACTGGGGTTACTCTCAGAGAGTGGGGAATCATGGCAGCTCCAGTGGGTGTGTGCACGTGACAACGAGGCTAGTGTTGGAGCTGCATCCCCTAAACGTGTGACGTTGAGCGCCTCTCCAAGTGTCAGAAGCATTCAGGGTGATCTCCTGGACAGAATAAGCACTCTACGGAATTTTGGGTTGGTTGTCCGAAAGGAAGGACGACCAACACTAACAACATCATCGTAATACCAAACACTGACAACATGTTATCATACATACAGATTCGAGAACTGCCATTGAAACCTTGCAACAAGAACACATACGTGACAACATCCGTCTGATCACAAATATCATATCATTAATCCAAACATTTAAAGGTCAAGGCCGTCGGGTACTTATCAACTGGGTGCCAAGTCATGTGGGAATAATAGGAAATGACATTGCAGATGAAGCTGCAAAACTTGCAACTAAGGGAAGAAATGTAGTCATTTACATATCACAGAGTCTATCACAGATTAAGAAAATAATTAGAAATAGAGCAATGCAAAAGATGTACAAAGACCACAACACAGTAGTTGCAACATCAGGATCTGCGGGTTGGTACAAGAATTCAACCAACTACGAACCACTTATTTTGATGAACGAGAGCAGTAGAACAACAGAAGTACACTTACATTGCATCAGGCTTGGATAACCATGTGCATAGGAAATAGGCTTACAGATTCCAGAAGATGAGAAGAAATATCAGCACTGTGGAGAAATGCCCAACAGACCACTAGAACATTATCTAACACAGTCCAGTGCAGTTACAAACCCATTAAGATTTCAACATAGATTTATGAAGTTGTTAAACACATGGGGCAAAATCTTACTGAAGCGAACATACGAGTCATAAATACTCATATTCCGCCTAAGTAAAACAGAAACAAGAAAATCTTAGTGGGCCAGCCAGAGGCTCAGGGCCCGTGCAGGAATTTCCCTGCAAAAAAAACAAAAAAATAAAAACAGGAAGGCTGGTGATTACTACTCCCCCCCCCCCCCCCGTCCAAGAGCTCGACTGGTGAGGAGCCCCCGCCCACCATCCCGGTGAGGGAGGAAGTATGCCTGACCTTCGCCCAATGAAGAGCTGTCTTACCGCATGGTCCCGATGGGCACTTGCCCGGGGGTCCACGAGCATAGTACACGTCCATTATGGAAGCAGAATGTTTAAATATTTAGGTCTTGTAAATTTTAGTTTCCTTCATTTATTATACACCCCATACCTATCTTGTGGGCTGTAGTGGAAAGGGTTACAGAGGCACATAATGAGTTCAGGGACTGAACCCCACAATTCATTTAGCTAAGCAAGTTACAATCTTGATGAGCTAGTTACAAAATTCAATACTCATCGTCACATCATCAATGGGTTCGAGATCGACCACAAGTACAGTTTCTAAATTAAACAATTGACATATGTGGAGAGCTAGTGTCACAATTGATATGTTTGTCCTGCACACCGCCCCCCATCCAGTGGGCAGCGGCGGATTGGTTACAATCACTTAGTTACTACCTACAGTTAGGAAACTGGGGATATTTGGCTAAAATTTCTGGTAGCAGATCATTTTGAATTAAATATTTACACATCTCTGGAACATTTGTTATAGAATTGTCTCTGAAGTCACGTTATCTTTTCGCACTCCATCACATAGTGACGGAGGGTGTGCGAATAATTTTGTTGACACAGTTTACATTTTGGTCAGGTCTACATCAGCAGAATATGAACATTCCCAGAGATACTTGTAACCGAGTCTAAGCCGAGAAGTAGTAATATCTATATGTCTGCTGATTTTATTGGATGATCCATAGATGTGTGGCTCCTCTTGCATGATAGTATGAGGATAGATGAAATTACTGGTGTTGTTTTTACTTTGCCTCGGATCTACAAGATTTTATTGAAGTTCTTGGTGTACTATTGCTCTCAAACAGCTTATTTTTTTTTCTTTTTTATTTATAAAACAAATACATGACAAGGAAAGCATTACAACATGAAGGCACCGAAGCACCAAAAGAAAAACCTTACACCAGCACACACCACCCAACAACATAACACCAATTAACATGCAAGCAACACAGAACAAGTATAATACAAATGTCACACCAAAAGCTGAACATATTGAACACAATAAAAACACAGTGGACAAATTTCATAAAGCAAACGTAAATGAGAACCCATGAAACAAGCAAAATTCATTAGAAAACACAATAAGAAACCGCACAACCCAGACGGGGCGCGCCAAGTGACATACATTAAAAACCACACAATGGCACAAAATAAACATCCAGAAGCAAAGGCACAAAATAATACAAATTTTCAATACACACACACAACCCACGGAACACCTGGCACACACAGTACAGAAACACGCGATCGTCCGACTGGAAACACAGGAACCGTGAAACAAACGGCAACCACAACCCAGACACACGAAAAAAATACCGGAACACGCAGGACCCGACAAAAAAAAAAAAACACACACATACCAGAAGCACACACACAGAACACCATTAGAAACACAACACAGAAGATAACAGTCTAACACACACGGAAACACATTTCAGTATGAACAAAACACAAAAATCTATTTACACAAAGGCCTACATTAGGCAAACAAAACAAACACATAGCAGACAATACAATAAGTTATAAACGTTCTGGGAGCATATATTGCAAGCACAAAACTACGCATATTTATCGGGAAACTCCCTCTTCGGAAACCGCAAGCAGTATGCCTCCCAAACGAGATTGACATCATCAGACACCGGTCTACCAGGCGATGCACAAGGCTGAGGCATCAGCTCCAGCACCCCATAAACAAAACACTTCACCCTTGGTACCCAAATAGTATAGGGGCACCATGGCGCCGGATACACCCGGCTATCCACAGTAAGTTCCAAAGCCTGGGACGCTTCGAGCGGGACCCCATTGGCCGGTACCACAGGGACGGGTGCAGCACTAGGGGTTCGAGCACCAGGGGACAGACAAGGGTAGCCAGAGGTCCGTACTGATATTCACACGATTTTTCACTCCAGGGGGAACCAAAGAGAACGCACACCTGCCAGGGCCCCTACCACCGGGCATAGGATCAGAGGCCTCCTGGCGCACAGTTTTCGTGAGGACCACCACGAGGTCACGACCACTAGGGGCAACCTCCCAAGGAGGGGAGGCACCAGCAGCAGGCAACGCAGGCGCCAAAGGAGGCCACACAGGCCCCTCCATCACATCATCAGCATTCACATCTTCACACTCTGCAGCCCACCCACGAGGGGGCGACACACTCCTAGTCCTCTGGGAACGCTTGGACAGAGGCCTCTGATCATCCGAACTGTCGCCCCCAGCAGGAGGCATCCCAGTAGAGCCCACGGCCGGCTGTAAGTCACCGGGCAACACACGATCCGGAAAAACATCAGCCTCACCCACATGGGGTACAACCCCACACCCTTCAGGCGACACAGGAGCTGGAGATGGGGCTGGTGGAGGTGAAGGAGCCGGTGGAGGCGAAGGAGCTGGCGGAGGCGACGGAGCCGGCGGAGGCAAGGAAGCCGACAGCAGGGGCGGGTCCGCAGCCCCCACCACCCCGACACCCACACCACCAACCGCACTTACTGGAGCGGCAGCCAACACACAAGGGGTACCATCCACAACCGAGACATCCTTACTCTCGGGCAAGGGAGGAAAATCCGCTTTACGAAACACATTTACCCGATCATACAACCGAGTGTCGCATGCAGCAGCCAAATGTCCAACGTGGCCACATTTAAAACACGTCCGAGTCTGCCCACGGTAGGAGAAGCAGACCGTAAAGCCAGCAAGCGCAAGAGAAGAAGGCACATTCCCATGAAGAACAATCTTAGCCGTTCTGTAACCATTACCGAGTCCCTTGACGTCCCCGGTTGTGTATCTACAGGCACGAATAGAGTCCACGCGCCCATACCTGGCAAGAGCCCGACGGAGAAGATCCTCAGACATTTCAAAAGGCGCATTCTTAATAGACATGTATGTGAACTCCACACTCAAGTTCGTCACAGTCACAGAGCCAAGACCGTTGCTCAGCCCCACCACCTTGTCCTCATACTGGTCGAGAAACCTCCGGAACAAGCCACTCTTGGCGAACTTCACAACTACTCTGTCGTCATGTGTTACGGCCCTCTCGGGACGCAACGGGGTCCTTACTCTGATGTTGTTAGAGGAAGATATATATATCCGTTCCCAAGCCAGTAGTGGCTATTAAGGGATGAGATCCGTGACGCAAGTAACTTAAAGGGAGTAGGGAAAGAAAGCTAAGAACTTAATATTATAATTATTACCATCACCGATTAAATATATAAAATAAATGAGTGCACAAGGGGGAGGGGTATTAACACTTGACAAGGGGATTCTTCACAATGTAGTCTTCTGCTGAAGACTCTGGATCCAGAAGCTAGGCGCTGAGTCCTCGGTGCTTTCTTTGTGGCCACACAACGAATTCTTCAAAGAAGCTGAGCCTACCCTGGCCACAGGTCAGCCAAAACACATGTCCACTGGGGGCACCGCCGTGGAGGCCGTCAACCACACGTCCAGCTGGTCTGCTGGCAGGTTCTGAGCCAACCAAGCTGGTCAGGCCACTCCACGAACGATAAAAGGGGAACGCCCTAGACAGGAGCCTCGTGTGACACCACAAATCACTCTCCTGTCTTCCGTACCCCAGTGGATGATCGTCTCCAACAGTCGGTCCCGGGTAAATCCTTTTACTGCCACTCCACTGGCAGGCTAACACACCACAGTGTTCTTCCGGGGGGACGACTTCACAACAGCTGCAGCAAGGTTCAAGGTATGGAGACTGGCTGCCTCGGGTAGACTGACTCAACCTTCAAC
Source organism: Procambarus clarkii (assembly GCF_040958095.1). Taxonomy (NCBI): domain Eukaryota; kingdom Metazoa; phylum Arthropoda; class Malacostraca; order Decapoda; family Cambaridae; genus Procambarus; species Procambarus clarkii. The sequence continues at coordinate 17,733,745 of NC_091168.1, forward strand.
ACAGCGGTCCCAGGTCGACTCTGTAAACAGACACGTCATCAATGACTGGGACACACTAAAACACCTCACTTACGGGCTCGGGCACAAACACCTGACGTATCCAGTCCATAGATGGCGCTGTCGTCGGAGCACCACCTCACCAGAGGTCAGGAGCGGCTGTATTGTGAGCTGCACAGGACTGGAAACTGGCCCTTGTGGCTGGTTCACCTTGTCCTCACCAGGTGTCGTCGTCCGTTTGGCGGGGGTTTCGGGAGCTGACCCACAGATGGCGTGGTCGTTACTGCTCCGTGCTCGGACGCTGGATCCGGGTTCGTAACATCACGAACAACCTGTAGACCGATGAGATCCTTCACTTTCACACCCATAACTGCAAACAGAGTGTTGCTGACGACGCCAATATTCACCCGACAGGTAATTGTCAGCCCAGATGAGTCCTTCCTTCTTAGTGGCGGCACGTAAGTCCCCATACTGAGACTGAAAAACAGTCACCTTGCAGTGGCAAACAACCTCCCGTCAGGGCAACCAACAATCGCCCAATGTAAACACCAGCAGGGAGACCAGTGGGACGTCCGACCTGGCTGGTTGCCACCACACTCCTCAAACAGCTTATTGGCAATCCAAAGTTATACTCAATTTCTCCTTTAATTTAAAGGCAGATTTTTTGGCTAACTCATCAGCTCTATCATGCATTTGGAGGCCAACATGAGATGGAGTTCACATGAAATGGACTCTGTTACCATCATTAATAATTTTGTTGTACTTGTGTCTAGCTTCAGACACGACCATGTTACGGTTAGGTCTTAAAGAGTTGAGAGCAATTAAGGATGATAAAGAGTCACTTACAATTAATGTATCAAGTTAGGAAACTTGTACACATTTCAGTGCAAGAAGCAAGGAAAATAGTTCAAAGGGTGTGAACATCCTTGTTACTACGAATCTTCTTGAGTCTATGAAAACCTATCTACAGGAAACTAGAGACAAATTTAGTGAATATGAATTCAAAGCCAGGAGTATGTGTCCAGATAAAAATTACAGTGATGGGGAAAAACGGGATCGAAAACGAGTGCGAGTCTTAGTAGATATGATGGATCAGCAGAAGAGGTACTTCTCATTACAACTGAAGAATTCAAGATGGAAACTTTCCTCCCTATTATGGACACTAATCTTTGAACTGACAAAACGTGCCGAGGCTTATTCACAGATTGAAATTTTTTTTTCTTACTTCAGTGAATTGAAATCCGTTGCTTCTGATGCACTAGAGAAAAGTTTGAACATCTGGCTAATATGCATCACAAAAACCTGAATTATGATGACCTTTTAAATGAAAGTGTGCAGCTCAAGCACTGTATGGCATTTGATGAAAATTGTGAGACTCTCTCTACACTGTACAGAAAAATAATTTCAGACAATTTAAAATCTGTATTCCCTAATTTCAGACAATTTAAAATCTGTATTCCCGAATGTTAAAACTGCACTCAGTGTTCATGTGCATGAACAGTGTTAACAAATAATATTATTGAAGAAGAAGGAAGGAAGAAATAGGGAAAGCGCCAAGTCACTGTGACTATATAGTAATAATAATAATAATATATTTGCAAGAAGGTACAATTGGTTGGTGAGATTACATAAGATTGGTATTTTTACATTCATGCAAAGCCACTAAGACACATAGCGTTTCGAAATTTCACATAAATCTATAGATAACAAACAAATCTATTTAGATAACAAACAAATCTATTTAGGTAACAAACAAATCTATTTAGATAACAAACAAATCTAGGAATCTAACATTTAGATTCCTGAATCTCACATAATAGCACTTGTAAGGGGTCAGGATACGGATTTGGGATGTGGGGGGGGGGAGGAAGGTATGGTGTCCAACCACTTCAACAGGCGGCGATTATGTAACACCATAAATGTGTTTTTGTATATTATTTTGCATACAACGAGAGTCAGCCACACATGATATTGGAAACGCCAGAAAGTCGCTCTATAATTATCCTAGAATCACGCCTTTCAGATGTTAAATGTAACAGGTTGCCTTCGGATCATGTAGTGTGAAGTGACCTTGCTTTCTGTTAAGCTCATAATTGCAGCTGGTTGGTTGTGTCTTTCCATCAAACAAGCCGCTGTCTAGGTGGGATTGGTAGATAGCTAGAGGATATCTCCTGGAAGGCGGAGCTTAGCTCCCCATATATACTTGTAGAACTGTACATTTGAGATATTGAAGACAGCGATAACTAGACCGCTGCTCCAGAGAGAGAGGTTCTCTCAGCCAGACTAGGCCTGTCAGGCCGGGTGGGAGACTCTGTCAGCCGTTCTACCCCTCCGCCCCTTTCTCTATCAAACTTAGTCTTAGAGACTTTGGTGAATGAACTTGTAAGGTGACGAATATTGTGTCTTCAATTTAGGTGTGTGATTCTCAGGGGCAGTGAGCCGTAGGTGTTCTCAATTTCTTGTGTGGTGACTCAAAATGTGTATTAATGTTGACATTTAACATCAAATGATATCGTTGAATTATGATATCCCTATTAGTGAAGATCTACTAGGAAATATATAATTGATTAACTTACTTTTTTAAATTGCGTTTAATTGTGATCCATAGATCTTGAATTTTCTATGATATATTGCAAGCTAGAGTGGAGAGCACTCTGAAGTTTACTGGCTTAAGATTATGACAATGATTCTTGGTTATACGAGCACATGCTTACAGCATACTCGTGATACCGTCAGATAATATTGTTGTGCAGACAAGTTCCATTCATTGTCTTATATTTAACTAACTTGAATGGATGGTAGCAGCAACCTTCTACCTTAAATTTGTCTACTATTCAAAGCACTTTTACTTTCTATTCTTCTTCTTTCCTTGGTCTCATTTTCTCCCTCTCATTCTAAACTTTCCCTTTCTCTTGACCACTTTTCCTCACATACCCTTTCCACCTCTCTACCTCCCTCACCCTGTCAGTTTCTTCATTTCTTTCCCTCATTTTCTGATACGTTACAATTGAACACCGACCTGCATTGCGCGAGACAGACGCTCGACCGACCCGCCCGTTACTGAAGAAGAGTTAGCGTTTAGGCAAACAACTGCTGATCACATGACCCGTATTTTTACCTTACAGTAGTTGACTACATTGTCGATATTCATACAATGATACATTAACCTCCAGCAGCACATTCATTCGCCTCTCAAACTCCTTTTCGTAAGTCTTCAGACCAGCAAATATTTAACCTGTTTTAGTTGTATACAATTTAAATACAAAAATTATCCTCTTGTATGATACAATAGGCGTCTTTAGGAGGCATTATACTGCTTTTGGCATATATGTAAATTTAATGTGTTTTGAATAAGTCAGACATGTTGCAGAAGTTTAGATTCTTCCTCGACCGAGTCCTCAGGTGAGGCTGGCGTGATCAGTTGCTGCAAGGTGTTGACGCAGCAGATGCCGAGAGCCATAAAGACAGTGAAGGCCACAGGGTAGAGCAGCACCCACGGTGTCCAGTGTTCCCTTATCAGCAGAAGCACTAGGTAGGACATGTAGGAGAGTCCCGCCACGACGGAGAGAAACAACATAAGAAGATGGAGGCGGACGATTATGGTCCTTTCTCGAGGAATTATGAACTTGCATTCTCCTCGACTTGGGGTTAAGGATTCTGAGACCGGCTTGGTGTACATTTTCCACCTGGGGGGCTGTTGTTCACTTAATTATAAATAATAATCACTTTTTTCGTTAGTTCCACGCTGTTGATATCAGATAACGTTGATATTGCTGTTGATAAGATATCACTTTTTGTTTTGGATATATATCATACATATTCTGCTTTGCAGAGAGTAACCTGTGCTCACTGGAGGTTTTTTTTCGGGTGGGAGGGGGGGAGGTGTGCGGATTTTGCGTTAACTTAATCGTTGAGCATTGTACACTTTACGGTCGTTAACAAAACTGCATATATCTTCAACACTCTGATATAGTCACTCACGAGGAAGACCCACTTAATTACCAGACCTCGTTTGCTGTTGAATCCTATGCCCTTGGAAGTGAACCAGTTGTGTGATGGGATGAGGATAATACATCACTTCCAATCCCAAATTTATCTTCATGGCAAGTCACCTATGGAAGAAAAAGATCAACACTAATTACAAGAACTCTAAGCTTCGCAATACTTCTCAATCACAACAAATCGTCAATGTTTACCTAAATTATTATGTTGCAAGACTTGCCGGATACGTTATGCACATTAATGACTTTGAGAGTATGTGCATCTTCCTGTCTTAAAACTTTATTCATATAAATGACAACTATTTTCTGTGTGGTAATATGAATATATTCTAAATACACCAGAATTGCAACAAAACCTGATGCATTTTCTTGTAAATCTATTAAAATAAAAATGAAATTGTTCATTTGTTCAAAATCGTTAATCTCCGAAAGTTCTTCACTGATTGATTTGAAATTTTCACGCAACGTTTCATTCGCATCCGAGCAGGTTTTTATTAACTTATTATATAGATGTCACGTCTGTGACGGGAAAAAAAAACATGGGTTTTTGGAAAAACTGTTTTTCATCTGAGGGAAATCTTCGAAACCTCTTTACCGATTGATTTGAAATTTTGACACAACGTTGCATTCGAATAGGCGTGTGTTCTTACATGCCTACTATATACGGGCCTCACCTGTGAAAGGAAAAAATGTTTTTTTTTTTTAAACAGTGCCATCTGTTGGACGTAAAAGCAACAAATGCTCTTACGTCCAACAGATGGACGTAAACTGATTGCTTTGAAATTTTGACACAATGTTCCATTCGAATACGCACGTGTTTTTATATACCTGCTATATAGATGCCACACCTGTGACAGGTAAAAACATGCGCTTTTTTTTTAAAGTGCCATCTGTTGCATGTAATGGCAACACACGCTATACTGAATATGTTATGATTCCACTTCAGTGTTTTCGATTCCATTGATAAATTTAATTTTCATATATTTTTAATTATTTTCATTTTGATTTAATTATTTTGTGTGACATTGCGTTGGAATTGAGCTGTGTTGCTTACCATACCATTCATTTCATAAAAATAAGTATAGATTCCACACCTGTGACAGGTAAAAAATTTTGTTTTTTAGAAACAGCTCCATCTGTTGCACTGAAGAGCAACACACACTATACAAAATATGTTACGATTCCATTTCATTGTTTCTGATTGCATTGACAAATTGAATTTTCATAGATTTTGATTTATTTTCATTTTGATTTAATTATCTTGTGTGACATTGCGTTGGAATTGAACTGTATTGTTTACCATACCATTCATTTCGGGAGTATAAGTACAGATGCCACACCTGTGACAGGTAAAAAACATGGTTTTCTTGAAAAAACAATGCCATCTGTTTCACGTAAGAGCAACACATGCTATACTAAATATGTTACGATTCCATTTCAATATTTCTGATTTCATTGATAAATTAAATTTTCATAGATTTCGATTTAATTATTTTGTGTGACATTGCATTGGAATTGAGCTGTGTTGTTTACCATACTGTACCGTTCTTTTCGTGAGTATAGTTTATTTTTTTTCATTTCGTTTTTTAACTGTTTTTCTTATATTTCAGTGATCGGAACATCAGATCATTTGATGTCCCCAATTTTCTGATGGAATCCTCAGATTATTTGCAAATACATCAGACGAGGTAGTGGGGAATGGTTGGGAGGATTAGGGAACTGGAGTTGGGGAATTGTGGGGAGGACGAGGGAACAGGGGAGTTGGGGACGAGGGGACAGGGAAATGGAGAATGGTGGGGAGGACAAGGGGACAGAGGAGTGGGGGATGGTTGGGAGGACGAGGGGATGGTGGAATGGGGGATGGTTGAGAAGACGAAGGGACGGGGGAGTGAGGAATGGTTGGGAGGACGATGGGACGGGGAGGGCGGAAAGGTGGGGAGGACTGAGAGACAGGGGAAGGTTGCTGTGGCTCAGCAACGCACATGCATTGCTGAGCCACAGCAACGTGTGGCCAGGTACAGCTAGTAAGTAATATAAAATGAAGTCAGACATAAGTTGACCAAACCACACACTAAAAAGTGAAGGGACGACGACGTTTCGGTCCGTCCTGGACCATTCTCAAGACAATCGACTTAAGAATGGTCCTGGACGGGCCGAAACGTCGTCATCCCTTCACTTTCTAGTGTGTGGTTTGGTCAACATATTTCAGCCACGTTATTGTGACTCCTCGTCTGCAAGTCAGACGTAACTTATGAAGGAAGCAAATGACACACAAAAGCTTCATTTTGGAGGAGATAGAGAGATGTGTAACACTGCAAGTGTATTACACTGTTCCATGTTGTAATTGTGAGTAGTAGTTGTGTGTGTGTGCATGTTAACCAGAGTGTGAGGTGGTGGAGCGCTCAGGAGAATGGGCGAGGCTGGCTGGCACTTGCAGGTCAGCAGTACTCATACGCTGTTAAAACCCCAGCATCTGGGTATGGTTCATGTTGCCAGTTGTAAAATTAGGTAAAATTGGCCTCACAATTATTAGCAAAAATATGTCTAGGGAAGTAAAACACAACTGTCTAATTAACAACATCAATATACTTCATGATTGGGAACAATAACACTCAACATAGATTAAGCACTGAACAATCCAAAAATAATCTTTATACTTCAATGGGGTGAAATAACACCTCTAAGCACTGATCAATGATTAATGCTATACAAGATAGATAGCATATAATATGATTAATATTCTAACCAGATATCTTATCAAGCACAATAAACATAAAACAGTAACCAAACAGTCTTATCTGTAACCCAGGTCCCATGAGCTCCATACAACTGACGCGACTGAGCTTTCCCACGCCTGCAAGCATGGCGTCCACACAGTTACCAAATTATATCAAATACGAATACTCTCAGACACTGACATACTGAGAATAATCACGCCAAACATAAATTTAAACATTATATGTCCGCTTTAAATAATATAGAAAATAATTCAGTAATATGAACACAATACAAAAATACATATTTATTATTATTATTTATATATACAAATTCTTACATTCTTTTACAGCCACTAGCACGCGTAGCATTTCGGGCAAGTCCTTAATCCTATGTTCCCCGGAATATGATCCGCCAAATTGTTTAACAACCAGGTACCCATTTCACTATTGGCTAAACAGAGGCTACAGTCAAGGATTGACGCCCAGTAAATCCTCCCCGGCCAGGATACAAACCCAGGGCAAAGCGCTCGCGAAATGCCAGGCGAGTATGTTACCACTTCACCACGGGGACTGTGGTGAATATAATTATAGGGTTGGTCAATAATGCCCAGTTGGTCACGACGCATGCACCACTGCCCGTGACAAAATTTCCTTATACGGTCATGTACACCAAGAGACGCCAGCTGACTCCTCTCAATCATGATAAACCCACAAAATATAGAAAAGAATAATGTAAATTCTGACAAATGACAGCATGATACAAAATCATAACAAAATACTCATATAATGAAACATAATAGTATGTAATTTCATCCTACAATTAAACTGAGAGGGGAAAATAAGAAATTATTGCATATATGATTCTTAGAATCAGGTAATTAACTGATTCGTAACATACGCCCTGGCAGGTTGAGCGTGGGCCTGTGAGTCAGAGAGGAGCCTTTGCAAGGGAGAGTACATTGTAGCGAGTAAATTATGTAAACAATTTTCTCGCTCCAAACTCATTAGCCAAATGAGAGACGCAAACCTCTCATTAGCAATAATGACACCAATCAAATCTTTTCCCTAATTACAGGTAACATTTCTTCCAACCTATTGGAGGAAGATGAGCTGTAGTCCAATAATATAAGCAAGCGAGAAGCGATTATTGATCAGTATAATTTCCACAGTGATTCAGTTAACTTCAGTACAGACGCTTCAGAGTTACCACACCTCTTCAACCTCAAGAATGTAGCACTCGGCATATGCAGTTCTAATCGAACCCAAGACGCTCCAGCTTGGACACAGAGCAGACAGCAAACTTCCGCATCAAGCTACTACGCTCTCGTTCCCCATCGAGTTCAGACACTCACGATTGCCCATCGAGCCGCCACGCTCTCCCGTATAGAGCTCCGCGATTCCGGCCTCACTCAGTTCTCTGCTCTACTCCAAGCTCCGTCTCAACGTCTACGACACTGCCAACAACCGACTGCTGTAATCAAGACCACTAAATAAATATGAAGCCCACTAAAAACACTGTGTATCTAATCTACCCAACAACGTAACATAATCGTACATTACAACATCAAAACAGCTCTTCCACCCAGGTGGGTGACCAGCTATCACCCACCCCTGTGTGAACTTAGTGAGGTAAGAGTGTTAGTATTACAATCAAGTACACCAGAGTGTTTTGATGAATAAGTATAGTCGGAGCCATTAAGCAAGTATGGTTGAATGTAACACTACACACAGAAATCACAATAGCATGATTTTGTGTCTGTTGAGCGTCCACAAGGGTCGTGATGAGGGCTCGAACCTATGTCCGAGAGGATCCCAGACGCGCCTTAATCAACTGAGCTACGACATGGTATAAGAATTGCAACCGAGAAATCAACTTGACCTACCTGGTCAAGACCTGGTTTGTGTCTTGGAGAGACTGCAGGATCCGTTGTAGGTCAAGTTGATTTCCCGGTTACAATTCTTATACCTTGTCATAGCTCAGTCGATTAAGGTGCGTCTGGAATCCTTTCGGACGTAGGTTCGCATCCTCGTCACGGCCCTAGTTAATTTGTTCATTTGATGCATCACGCTATTGTGATTTCTGTGTGTAATAAAGTAAAGACGAAGAGGTAGAATAGCTTATTGGCAGAGCTCGGGTGCATGGGGGAATTGTGTAAAAACCTGGTTTGTGTCTCGGAGAGACTGCAGGATCCGTGGTAGGTCAAGTTAATTTCCTGGTGGCAATTCTTATACCATGTCGTAGCTCAATTGATTAAGGTGCGTCTGGGATCCTCTCGGACGTAGGTTCGAACCCTCGTCACGGTCCTTGTGGATTTGTTCATGGTTGAAGGTGTGTGTGTGTGGAGTAATTGTATTCACCCCCCCCCCCCCTTCCTTTTAATCAATTCCAGTGTTATGGAATAAATACAGTGTTTAAAGATTTCATGATTTAACTAGTAAATTTTGAAGTATTTGGTAAATAAAGTGTTCTGTGAAAGTTTACACATGGAGTTTGTTCATCCTCTTTATTAATGTTCCATAGAATAAAATCAGACTAGGGAGCGAAACAGGTGTGGTCGCTCTCCCTTACCGTCACCCCAAGGCGGCACCCTCCACACCACGGGCTACGCGCGGGGTGTGCACTCGGTAAATTTATTAAACAGTTTTCCCTGTCACATTGTTTAGTATGTGTGAGGCTCTTCGATTGACAGGGTGGTGGCAGCATTTATTATTATCTCTTAAGCTATCTCTACCTCTTTCCATTCCTACTCCTCCTCCTTCTCTCCTCCCCTTCCCTCTTTCCGTTCGCCCCTCGTTTTCTATTCTCGCCCACCTCTCTTTCCCTCAGTTCCTTCTCCAACCTTCCCTGTTTTCTATCCTTTCCTCCTCCTTACTCACTCATCCTCATCCCACATTCCTTACTCTTTCTTATTTACTCTGTTTCCTTCTCACCACTAGGAGTTGTCGAATGGTAGAGAGGGTAGAACAGAACCACAACGTTACAACAACATGGTTAGTAGGCGGGACATAAAGAGCTAGACCACATTTGTTCGTAGTCACTGATAGATTAGTACTGAAATAAGTCCAAATGCCATTCTTATCAGGCTGTGGCACAGTCTTTACGATGTGCGGAGTCGGCCGGCCACCCCCGATGGGGTTTGATGGGGGGGGGAGCAAAGATGATAGACAGGCAAAGTTGTAGATATGTAGATTATAGTCAGCATTATAGTCTATCTTGCTGGTATGATGTGTGTTTATTATATAAGCCAGATTTGCTCTATTTTCTCAGAATTGCGAGTATTGTAAGGTTCTTCACGTGTATTTCAACATATATGGATATCTATAGATGAACGTTGTGTAGCCTTTCATATTATATTACATTGCTCTTTTATTCGTCATGGCATTGGGTGTGTGTTCATGGATCATGGATTTAGGTGTATGGGCCCCTTCTGTGGTGTCTAAACCCCTGTTATCTCAAGTTTTACCTTTGTTCGTCTTCCACGTACTTGACGAGTCCGTGGTTATTTATTTTGTAGAATACTTTGCCAGTATCTCAAAAAGGAAAACCAGTCTGCAATTTACTGTTTGAGTTCAGGGGATTTCCAGGCATTGGAATTAATCTGATAGTGACATTTTTTAAATAGGTGGGGAATACACACAGAAATCACAATAGCGTGATGCATCAAATGAACAAATCCTAGTCGACTAAGGCAGCGTCTGGGATCATCCCGGGCGTAAGTTCGAACCCTCATCACGTCCCTTGTGAATTTGTTCATAGGTGGGGAATAATCCTGATGCTAGGACTGCATTTAATATTCGCTTATATTAACGAATACCGTCACTGAAAGATTTGTCTATACCAATCAATTTATTTTGCTGATGCTAAGTGCATTCTTAAAACATCTAATTATTTTTGGACTTCTTCTGTGTTATGTGTCTTATAAGGTGGCACTTCTTGCATGTTACTAAGGTGCCTGCATCTTGCGTTGAGACCACTCCCCCCAGGGGGAGAAAGATCATGCGCCAGTATCATCCTTACCTGTTCGTGGGGTGTCAGGATGCGAGGAGGTTCCCGGCCCTTCTTAGTGTCGATCTGGTCACACTGTTAGGTGTAGTCGCTGGAGCTGACTGGGGCTGTTATTTATCACGCCAGGGCTAGAGATACGAGCATTACAATGAGCTGGATATCTGCTACAGAAATTTCATATCAGCATTCGTCAATTGTTGCACAGCTGCTTGGACTCTTCGACCTGACCCTGCTAAACCAACAGCCACGCTCAAAAGAGAACAGACAACAGTATTGTTGTTGGTAATGAAGTGTTTGTGCAGAGTGTGTTGCAGTAGGCAGAGTGTGTTGTGGTAGGCTGGGTGTGTTGCGGTCGAGGGTGTGTTGTGGTAGGTAGGGTGTGTTGCGGTAGGCTGGGTGAGTTGCGCTGGCAAGGTGTTGTAACATTAGATTATATTAACCCTAGAACATACTGATTAATACTGAGTAACACTTCCTACTGGTTGCACTTGGTAACACTTTATTGAGGTAAAACTTGGTGTTACTAGTAATTGAAACACTGGTAATTTAGATGCAATGTAATATGAACTGAAATAAGATGGTGTCACGGATGATAACAACCGGAACCAATGGTAACTGTCCAAGGAAATGCTACACACAGAACTTATTAATTAAACCACTGCCACCATCTTGCCTGTCACTTAGCTATATCAAGCAATGAGGAAAGAGGCATTGCTTGGCTTTGAGAGTCCATTTTTAACTGTCAATAACTACTGACCAGTTGTTAACAAAACAGAACTCGGAGGAATTAGGAGGTTTCATTAATTGACACATATGGAATGTTTAACTTAGGTTTAATTAGAACAAAATATGATATTCACCAAACTATAAGTCCCTCCCCTAACACTGCCAATTATTTAGACATCACACATGGAAAATATCAAAGATAACACACATTACCTTCTGGGTCCTGCTTCTACGACCTGGGTGAAGTCACTGTCTCCTGAGGCCCGCTTGATGACCTGCAGCCCACACTACCTCTGCCTCCAGCACTCTCTCTCTCTCTCCTAACTCACATATAGGGATATATATATATATATATATATATATATATATATATATATATATATATATATATATATATATATATGTATATATATATATATATATATATATATATATATATATATATATATATATATATATATATATGTATATATATATATATATATATATATATATATATATATATATATATATATATATATATATATATATATATATATATATATATATATATATATATATATATATATATATATATATATATATATATATATATATATATATATATATATATATATATATATATATATATATATATACACTCTTTTGCCATGCCCCGAATCAGGGGGAGGCGTTGCAACTCTTGTGGGAAAGTTTTAGTGTGGTCCTGTTCCCAGCTGATTCAGCCTACACAAGAAATTTTGTTTAGCACACCTAACCAGTTGGTCAGCACTTATAGGAGTCAGCTCCCCATGGAGTGTGCAAAAACACTCAAGATGTATCATTAAGTTTGTTTGCCAAGACTATCAGAATTATTCGTAAATATGAACAAGGTGACTAGGGTGTAGCCAGGAAATAATTCTAGGGTGTAGCAGGTGACCTTGGTAAGGTCACCTGCCTGACCTTACCAAGGAGGTTCCCATGGGGAGTCATGGATGTACTTTCTCTGGGCATTACAGTGTGTTGTAATAGGCAGAGTGTGTTGCAGCAGGCAGAGTGTGTTGTGGTAGACAGAGTGTGTTGTGGTAGGCAGAGTGTGTTGTGGTAGGCAGAGTGTGTTGCAGTAGGCAGAGTGTGTTGTGGTAGACAGAGTGTGTTGCAGCAGGCAGAGTGTGTTGCGGCAGGCAGAGTGTGTTGCGGCAGGCAGAGTGTGTTGTGGTAGGCAGAGTGTGTTGCAGTAGGCAGAGTGTGTTGCAGTAGGCAGAGTGTGTTGTGGTAGGCAGAGTGTGTTGTGGTAGGCAGAGTGTGTTGCAGTAGGCAGAGTGTGTTGTGGTAGGCAGAGTGTGTTGCAATAGGCAGCGTGTGTTGTGGTAGGCAGAGTGTGTTGCAATAGGCAGAGTGTGTTGCAGTAGGCAGAGTGTGTTGCAGTAGGCAGAGTGAGTTGCAGTAGGCAGAGTGAGTTGCAGTAGGCAGAGTGTGTTGTGGTAGGCAGAGTGTGTTGTGGTAGGCAGAGTGTGTTGCAGAAGGCAGAGTGTGTTGTGGTAGGCAGAGTGTGTTGCTGTAGGCAGAGTGTGTTGTGGTAGGCAGAGTGTGTTGTGGTAGGCAGAGTGTGTTGTGGTAGGCAGAGTGTGTTGCAGTAGGCAGAGTGTGTTGCAGTAGGCAGAGTGTGTTGCAGTAGGCAGAGTGTGTTGTGGTAGGCAGAGTGTGTTGCTGTAGGCAGAGTGTGTTGTGGTAGGCAGAGTGTGTTGTGGTAGGCAGAGTGTGTTGTGGTAGGCAGAGTGTGTTGCAGTAGGCAGAGTGTGTTGCAGTAGGCAGAGTGTGTTGCAGTAGGCAGAGTGTGTTGTGGTAGGCAGAGTGTGTTGTGGTAGGCAGAGTGTGTTGCAGTAGGCAGAGTGTGTTGTGGTAGGCAGAGTGTGTTGTGGTAGGCAGAGTGTGTTGTGGTAGGCAGAGTGTGTTGCAGTAGGCAGAGTGTGTTGTGGTAGGCAGAGTGTGATGTGATAGGCAGAGTGTGTTGTGGTAGGCAGAGTGTGTTGCAGTAGGCAGAGTGTGTTGTGGTAGGCAGAGTGTGTTGCAGTAGGCAGAGTGTGTTGTGGTAGGCAGAGTGTGTTGTGGTAGGCAGAGTGTGTTGCTGTAGGCAGAGTGTGATGTGATAGGCAGAGTGTGTTGTGGTAGGCAGAGTGTGTTGTGGTAGGCAGAGTGTGTTGCAGTAGGCAGAGTGTGTTGTGGTAGGCAGAGTGTGTTGTGGTAGGCAGAGTGTGTTGTGGTAGGCAGTGTGTTGCAGTAGGCAGAGTGTGTTGTGGTAGGCAGAGTGTGTTGTGGTAGGCAGAGTTTGTTGTGGTAGGCAGAGTGTGTTGCAGTAGGCAGAGTGTGTTGTGGTAGGCAGAGTGTGTTGTGGTAGGCAGAGTGTGTTGCAGTAGGCAGAGTGTGTTGTGGTAGGCAGAGTGTGTTGCAGTAGGCAGAGTGTGTTGTGGTAGGCAGAGTGTGTTGCTGTAGGCAGAGTGTGTTGTGGTAGGCAGAGTGTGTTGTTGTAGGCAGAGTGTGTTGTGGTAGGCAGAGTGTGTTGTGGTAGGCAGAGTGTGTTGCTGTAGGCAGAGTGTGTTGTGGTAGGCAGAGTGTGTTGCAGTAGGCAGAGTGTGTTGTGGTAGGCAGAGTGTGTTGTGGTAGGCAGAGTGTGTTGTGGTAGGCAGTGTGTTGCAGTAGGCAGAGTGTGTTGTGGTAGGCAGAGTGTGTTGTGGTAGGCAGAGTGTGTTGTGGTAGGCAGTGTGTTGCAGTAGGCAGAGTGTGTTGCAGTAGGCAGAGTGTGTTGTGGTAGGCAGAGTGTGTTGTGGTAGGCAGAGTGTGTTGCAGTAGGCAGAGTGTGTTGTGGTAGGCAGAGTGTGTTGCTGTAGGCAGAGTGTGTTGTGGTAGGCAGAGTGTGTTGCAGTAGGCAGAGTGTGTTGTGGTAGGCAGAGTGTGTTGCTGTAGGCAGAGTGTGTTGTGGTAGGCAGAGTGTGTTGTGGTAGGCAGAGTGTGTTGTGGTAGGCAGTGTGTTGCAGTAGGCAGAGTGTGTTGTGGTAGGCAGAGTGTGTTGTGGTAGGCAGAGTGTGTTGTGGTAGGCAGTGTGTTGCAGTAGGCAGAGTGTGTTGTGGTAGGCAGAGTGTGTTGCAGTAGGCAGAGTGTGTTGTGGTAGGCAGAGTGTGTTGCAGTAGGCAGAGTGTGTTGCAGTAGGCAGAGTGTGTTGTGGTAGGCAGAGTGTGTTGTGGTAGGCAGAGTGTGTTGCAGTAGACAGAGTGTGTTGTGGTAGGCAGAGTGTGTTGCAATAGGCAGAGTGTGTTGTGGTAGGCAGAGTGTGTTGCAATAGGCAGAGTGTGTTGCAGTAGGCAGAGTGTGTTGCAGTAGGCAGAGTGAGTTGCAGTAGGCAGAGTGAGTTGCAGTAGGCAGAGTGTGTTGTGGTAGGCAGAGTGTGTTGTGGTAGGCAGAGTGTGTTGCAGTAGGCAGAGTGTGTTGTGGTAGGCAGAGTGTGTTGCTGTAGGCAGAGTGTGTTGTGGTAGGCAGAGTGTGTTGTGGTAGGCAGAGTGTGTTGTGGTAGGCAGAGTGTGTTGCAGTAGGCAGAGTGTGTTGCAGTAGGCAGAGTGTGTTGCAGTAGGCAGAGTGTGTTGTGGTAGGCAGAGTGTGTTGTGGTAGGCAGAGTGTGTTGCAGTAGGCAGAGTGTGTTGTGGTAGGCAGAGTGTGTTGTGGTAGGCAGAGTGTGTTGTGGTAGGCAGAGTGTGTTGCAGTAGGCAGAGTGTGTTGTGGTAGGCAGAGTGTGTTGTGATAGGCAGAGTGTGTTGTGGTAGGCAGAGTGTGTTGCAGTAGGCAGAGTGTGTTGTGGTAGGCAGAGTGTGTTGCAGTAGGCAGAGTGTGTTGTGGTAGGCAGAGTGTGTTGTGGTAGGCAGAGTGTGTTGCTGTAGGCAGAGTGTGTTGTGGTAGGCAGAGTGTGTTGTGGTAGGCAGAGTGTGTTGTGGTAGGCAGAGTGTGTTGCAGTAGGCAGAGTGTGTTGTGGTAGGCAGAGTGTGTTGTGGTAGGCAGAGTGTGTTGTGGTAGGCAGTGTGTTGCAGTAGGCAGAGTGTGTTGTGGTAGGCAGAGTGTGTTGTGGTAGGCAGAGTGTGTTGTGGTAGGCAGAGTGTGTTGCAGTAGGCAGAGTGTGTTGTGGTAGGCAGAGTGTGTTGTGGTAGGCAGAGTGTGTTGCAGTAGGCAGAGTGTGTTGTGGTAGGCAGAGTGTGTTGCAGTAGGCAGAGTGTGTTGTGGTAGGCAGAGTGTGTTGCTGTAGGCAGAGTGTGTTGTGGTAGGCAGAGTGTGTTGTTGTAGGCAGAGTGTGTTGTGGTAGGCAGAGTGTGTTGTGGTAGGCAGAGTGTGTTGCTGTAGGCAGAGTGTGTTGTGGTAGGCAGAGTGTGTTGCAGTAGGCAGAGTGTGTTGTGGTAGGCAGAGTGTGTTGTGGTAGGCAGAGTGTGTTGTGGTAGGCAGTGTGTTGCAGTAGGCAGAGTGTGTTGTGGTAGGCAGAGTGTGTTGTGGTAGGCAGAGTGTGTTGTGGTAGGCAGTGTGTTGCAGTAGGCAGAGTGTGTTGCAGTAGGCAGAGTGTGTTATGGTAGGCAGAGTGTGTTGTGGTAGGCAGAGTGTGTTGCAGTAGGCAGAGTGTGTTGTGGTAGGCAGAGTGTGTTGCTGTAGGCAGAGTGTGTTGTGGTAGGCAGAGTGTGTTGTGGTAGGCAGAGTGTGTTGTGGTAGGCAGTGTGTTGCAGTAGGCAGAGTGTGTTGTGGTAGGCAGAGTGTGTTGTGGTAGGCAGAGTGTGTTGTGGTAGGCAGTGTGTTGCAGTAGGCAGAGTGTGTTGTGGTAGGCAGAGTGTGTTGCAGTAGGCAGAGTGTGTTGTGGTAGGCAGAGTGTGATGTGATAGGCAGAGTGTGTTGTGGTAGGCAGAGTGTGTTGTGGTAGGCAGAGTGTGTTGCAGTAGGCAGAGTGTGTTGTGGTAGGCAGAGTGTGTTGTGGTAGGCAGTGTGTTGCAGTAGGCAGAGTGTGTTGTGGTAGGCAGAGTGTGTTGTGGTAGGCAGAGTGTGTTGTGGTAGGCAGTGTGTTGCAGTAGGCAGAGTGTGTTGTGGTAGGCAGAGTGTGTTGTGGTAGGCAGAGTGTGTTGTGGTAGGCAGAGTGTGTTGCAGTAGGCAGAGTGTGTTGTGGTAGGCAGAGTGTGTTGCTGTAGGCAGAGTGTGTTGTGGTAGGCAGAGTGTGTTGTGGTAGGCAGAGTGTGTTGTGGTAGGCAGAGTGTGTTGTGGTAGGCAGAGTGTGTTGCTGTAGGCAGAGTGTGTTGTGGTAGGCAGAGTGTGTTGTGGTAGGCAGAGTGTGTTGTGGTAGGCAGTGTGTTGCAGTAGGCAGAGTGTGTTGCAGTAGGCAGAGTGTGTTGTGGTAGGCAGAGTGTGTTGTGGTAGGCAGTGTGTTGCAGTAGGCAGGGTGTGTTGCAGTAGGCAGAGTGTGTTGTGGTAGGCAGAGTGTGTTGTGTTAGGCAGAGTGTGTTGCAGTAGGCAAAGTGTGTTGTGGTAGGCAGAGTGTGTTGTGGTAGGCAGAGTGTGTTGTGGTAGGCAGAGTGTGTAGCAGTAGGCAGAGTGTGTTGTGGTAGGCAGAGTGTGTTGTGGTAGGCAGAGTGTGTTGTGGTAGGCAGAGTGTGTTGCTGTAGGCAGAGTGTGTTGTGGTAGGCAGAGTGTGTTGTGGTAGGCAGAGTGTGTTGTGGTAGGCAGAGTGTGATGTGATAGGCAGAGTGTGTTGTGGTAGGCAGAGTGTGTTGTGGTAGGCAGAGTGTGTTGCAGTAGGCAGAGTGTGTTGTGGTAGGCAGAGTGTGTTGTGGTAGGCAGAGTGTGATGTGATAGGCAGAGTGTGTTGTGGTAGGCAGAGTGTGTTGTGGTAGGCAGAGTGTGTAGCAGTAGGCAGAGTGTGTTGTGGTAGGCAGAGTGTGTAGCAGTAGGCAGAGTGTGCTGTGGTAGGCAGAGTGTGTTGCAGTAAGCAGAGTGTGTTGCAGTAGGCAGAGTGTGTTGCAGTAGGCAGAGTGTGTTGTGGTATGCAGAGTGTGTTGCTGTAGGCAGAGTGTGTTGTGGTAGGCAGAGTGTGTTGCAGTAGGCAGAGTGTGTTGTGGTAGGCAGAGTGTGTTGTGGTAGGCAGAGTGTGTTGTGGTAGGAAGAGTGTGTAGCAGTAGGCAGAGTGTGTTGTGGTAGGCAGAGTGTGATGTGATAGGCAGAGTGTGTTGTGGTAGGCAGAGTGTGTTGTGGTAGGCAGAGTGTGTTGCAGTAGGCAGAGTGTGTTGTGGTAGGCAGAGTGTGTTGTGGTAGGCAGAGTGTGTTGTGGTAGGCAGAGTGTGTTGCAGTAGGCAGAGTGTGTTGTGGTAGGCAGAGTGTGTTGTGGTAGGCAGAGTGTGTTGTGGTAGGCAGAGTGTGTAGCAGTAGGCAGAGTGTGTTGTGGTAGGCAGAGTGTGTTGTGGTAGGCAGAGTGTGTTGTGGTAGGCAGAGTGTGCTGTGGTAGGCAGAGTGTGTTGCAGTAAGCAGAGTGTGTTGCAGTAGGCAGAGTGTGTTGCAGTAGGCAGAGTGTGTTGCAGTAGGCAGTGTGTGTTGCAGTAGGAGTGTGTGTTGCAGTAGGCAGTGTGTGTTGCAGTAGGCAGAGTGTGTTGCAGTAGGCAGAGTGTGTTGCGGTAGGCAGAGTGTGTTGCAGTAGGCAGAGTGTGTTGCGGTAGGCAGAGTGTGTTGTGGTAGGAGTACCTACCTTCCGCAACCACCAAAAAAAAGTCTCTACCTCTACCAAAAAAATACCCAAAAAGAGAGTCTCTAGAGTCTTTGGGTCTCTACCGCAAAAAGAGAGACCATGTCCGAGAAATTCTTGCTGGTGCTTAGAGAGAAGGGAAGAAGAAAGGTTGGTGACACAGTCAGAGAAAGTGTTTAGCCCAAGTACTGTCGGAAACCAGACGTTGAAGTTTGTTGTGTAGTGTGGAGGAGTGGTGGGAAGAGTAGAGGTGAGCAGTGTTAAAAGCGAGAGGAAATAGGTTATTGCATCAAAGACAAACCTGGAATCCTTAATTTTCTAGACTTAGAAAAGCCTTCGAGTTAGCCAGTGCTCCAGCTACACTGTGCTGCCTTGTGGATAAGGAAATCAAAGGACACGCTTTTGCCTTTGCCAAAGGAAGCCTGCTTAACCGAGAAGCTACAGTCAAATCCCAAGGAAAAACATCGTCCTCAAAGAGGCTGGAAAATGGAACTCCGCAGGGAGGAATACTAAGCCCCTTCCTCTTCAACTGTCTCATGCAACAATTCCTGAAGCTCAATTTACCAAAAGCCAAACTGCTTAACTATGCAGACGACTTTGTGGTCATCATTAATGGCAAAGGTGCCAGGAACCATGGACAAAAATGCCTAGATATTATCAGTAGGGAAGCGGAACGCATAGCAGTGAAAATAAACAGCAATAAAACCAAAGCAATGGCTATTAAAATGAGAATTCAAGACATCAAACTCACAATATAAGGACATGAAATTGAGTGGGTTACCTCTTTTCAATACCTTGGAGCCATGATAGACAGTCAGTTGAAATTCACTCAAGAAATTGAATATCTTCGGCAACGTTGTAAAGCCAGAAACTCAGCTTTGCGCTCCCTGACAAGTCTTAGAGAGGATGCTCTCTACCAGTACTCAAAATGTACTACGTTCAAGCAGTTAGGTCACTCATTGTCTATGCTGCTCCTGCTCTTACATCCCTCAGTGATAACCAATGGGAGAAACTGGAAGTGTCTCAAAATGATGCTCTCTGAACAATGCTGGGAGCACCTATATGGACGCGTCGAGAGAATCTAAGAATGGAAACCAACTTACCAGCCTTAGAAAACATGATCAAACAAAGGATATCCACCATAACAGCAAAACTTGTTGGAACCACCGCCAGACTGTCAGTCAAAGATAGCATACACAGATCGATTCAAAGAAACCTTCACTATAGAACACGTGCATGGACGGATAATCTAGTGAAGATTCTAGAGAAAGTGGACTTGAAATTGACCATTAAAAACAAAGGGGAAGATAGACCATATCATCACTTTCGGAACCCTCCTCCATTGGAAGAATCGCGTCTAAAGATAATCATTGAAGGATTACTAGTTAAAAAAAAAATCAGCATGTGACTCGCAGAGGTTCAGAGCAGTCATAGAACGTCAAATGGAAATCATCTCAAGACCTACAACGACTCACATCTTCACAGACGGATCAGTTGATCAAGAAAGAGGTTCTGCTGGGGCAGCAGTTTACACTACAAACCATGAAGCTTTCTGGAGCATGAATAGTGGGTGCTCAACATTGCAAACAGAATTATATGCCCTGAAGGAGGCCATAAACTATACAGTTGAGAATAATTTACATGATGTCATCATTCATACAGACTCTAAATTTTCGCTCCAAGCAGTGTTATCCAGTCAGCACAGAGATAATATACAACTCCTCACAGAAATCCAACATATAGGAAAAGAAACCCATAATCTAGGGCTGTCAATCACCCTAAATTGGATAACAAGTCACATTGGCATAGATGGTAATGAAAAGGCAGACTCACTAGCAAAAACTGCCACTGCTCTACCTGTTGTACAGGTTCAAATACCTCCAAGTTTTTTCACAGATTAAGGAGCAAATCAAGAATAAAATACACCCAACTGTTAAATAAAAGTCGCCACGGAGCCAAAGTAGCGGAAGGAAGATCCACTGCGATATGGTACGAACAAGCCACCGGGTACTCCTCTTTCATGCCTGACAAAACATTCAAAGACATTAAAGTAGCCATACACAGACTCAGACTTGGTTACAGACTCAGACTTGCCGCTGGGAGGTAATAAGCCCAATAGTTAAAGAGTGTCATATTTGTGGAACAGAAGCAGAGGCGCCACTATTGCACTACTTACTGGAATGTGAAGCTACTGAAGCCCTGCGCATCAAACTCAGCATTAATCCAGCGACAGCAGCTGCATTAGATGCACATTCCACCGCGACTTCAATGATTAGAAAAGCCGTTGAAGAATGGGACTCACTAGTGAACATTCTGCACCTTCATCCGCCACCAAGACACTGTTATTAAAACAAGACTAAAACCAATGCACTAAAAGAGAAGAGAAAAAGAAACAGGAAAAAGGAGGAAACCCCACCTCCATTTAAAACTATGACTCAAATATTAGAGTAACAAGGTTATCGCGAATAACTGAACTCAATTACGGGCTCACCATAGCCCGTGCTACATGTACATTTCGTTCTGAGTAGCTAAATCTAAAACAACAACAACAACAACAAGTTATTGCATAGATCACTGGGAAGAGAAGAAGACGGAAAGTGTTGGTGTTCGGGAAAAGGAAAACCCGAAGTGTTAGATTGGAGGAAATAAGATAAGGAAAGAGGGAGAACTTGCTCTGCAAGACAAGTCTTTAAGAAACCTCAGCTGGTTCTTTCGACGTTTGGCAGTAAGAAATTTTACCGCCAAATGTTTTAGTGGAAACGTTTAAACAAAACGTTACCGCCTTCATCAATCAATCATCGTGTCATCACACTCGACTTGATAATGGTCAAGGACGGACCGAAACGTCGTCGTTTTTTCATTTTCTAGTGTGTGGTTTGGTCAACAATTGTTAGCCTCGTTATTGTGACTCATCATCTGCAGGATATAGAGTGTCAGACAACTGCCTGTGGTGAGATGCGCGGTTATCACCACTGGTGGTTGTCTGCCACACTACACAGGCTGCCTGTCAACTACCAGCCACCCGCGAATTGCAAATTGATTGATGTATTAAAAGTATCAACACAAGACAGAACACGAAACAATGTGTATAAACAAATCCACAAGGGCCGTGTTGGTGGTTCAAACTTACGCCCGGGATGATCCCAGACGCTGCCTTAGTCCACTAGGCCACGACATGGTCAACAGAATTGTGCCAGGCGTAAGTTCGAACCCTCATCACGGCCCTTGTCGATTTGTTCATTTGAAGCATCACGCTATTGTGATTTCTGTGTGCAATGGATATAAATTGGATAAGTTTAGATTTAGGAAAGACCTGGGTAAATACTGGTTCATTAACAGGCTTGTCGATTTGTGGAACCAATTACCGCGTAACTTGGTGGATGTGGGGTCCCTTGATTGTTTCAAACGTGGATTGGACATGTATTTGAGGGGAATTGGGTTGTTATAAATAGGAGCTGCCTGTTATGAGCAAATAGGCCTTCTGCAGTTACCTTTATTCTTATGTTCTTATGATGAAGAATAGGCCCACTCAAGAGGTAGCACGGGCATGAGTAGCACGTAGGTGGAAGATTTTTGGAGTGAATATGGTATTTGTTAGTGTAACATCTTGAAGTGTCTCTGGGTCAGCGAGAATTAAAAATCCAAATGAACTTGTAAGACAACTAATCCTATCATAATTCTAGCAAAATTGTATACGTTTACCTCAATATTCGTATACTGTCACCTGAATATATATATACCTGTTGTAGAATGTATGATGTGTTGACTTGAACTTCAGTGTGACTTCTGAAGTTTAACTCAGCCAAGTGCAAGGTAATATGAAGTCGGCTGCTAATAGCAGGAGACGCAAAATACCAGATGAGAGAGAAAACTCTCCTGGAACCGGACAGAAAAAAGACATTGGCGTTAATATTACACAGAAGCAGACAGCAAGCAGATATCATCAGCTACATAGGCTATGGTAGGTTGGCTACGTATGAGACGAGTGCCTGAGCTGAGAGGTATGCCCACCAGACTAGTCCCAGAGATGAGAGGTATGCCACCAGACTATAGTCCCAAAGCTGAGAGATATACCACCAGACTAGTCCCAGAGCTGAGAGATATGCCACCAGACTAGTCCTAGAGCTGAGAGGTATGCCCACCAGAATAGTCCCAGAGCTGAGAGGTATGCCACCAGACTAGTCCCAGAGCTGAGTGGTATGCCCACCAGACTAGTCCCAGAACTGAGAGGTATGCCCACCAGACTAGAACCAGAGCTGAGAGTTATGCCACCAGACTAATCCCAGAGCTGAGAGGTATGCCACCAGACTAGTCCCAGAGCTGAGAGGTATATCACCAGACTAGTCCCAGAGCTGAGAGGTATGCCACCAAACTAGTCCCAGAACTGAGAGGTATGCCGCCAGACTCGTCCCAGAGCTGAGAGGTATACCACCAGACTAGTCCTAGAGCTAAGAGATATGCCACCAGACTAGTAGCAGAGCTGAGAGGTATGCCCACCAGACTAGTCCCAAAGCTGAGAGGTATGCCACCAGACTAGTCCCAGAGCTGAGAGGTATGCCCACCAGACTAGTCCCAGAACTGAGATGTATGCCCACCGGACTAGAACCAGAGCTGAGAGTTATGCCATCAGACTAGAACCAGAACTGAGAGTTATGCCACCAGACTAGTCCCAGAGCTGAGAGGTATGCCACAAGACTAGTCCCAGAGCTGAGAGGTATGCCACCAAACTAGTCCCAGAGCTGAGAGGTATGTCACCAGACTAATCCCAGAGTTGAGAGGTATGCCACCAGACTAGTCCCAGAGCTGAGAGGTATACCATCAGACTAGTCCCAGAGCTGAGAGGTATGCCACCAGACTAGTCCCAGAGCTGAGAGGTATGCCCACCAGACTAGTCTCAGAGCTGAGAGGTATGCCACCAGACTAGTCCCAGAGCTGAGAGGTATACCATCAGACTAGTCCCAGAGCTGAGAGGTATACCACCAGACTAGTCCTAGAGCTGAGAGATATGCCACCAGACTAGTAGCAGAGCTGAAAGGTATACCATCAGACTAGTCCCAGAGCTAAGAGGTATGCCACCAGACTAGTTCCAGAGCTGAGAGGTATGTCATCAGACTAGTCCCAGAGCTAAGAGGTATGTCACCAGACTAGTCCCAGAGCTGAGAGTTATGCCCACCAGACTAGTCCCAGAGCTGAGAAGTATGCCCACCAGAATAGTCCCAGAGATGAGAGGTATGCCCACCAGAATAGTCCCAGAGATGAGAGGTATGCCCACCAGACTAGCCCCAGAGCTGAGAGGTATACCACCAGACTAGTCCCAGAGCTGAGAGGTACGCCACCAGACTAGTCCCAGAGCTGAGAGGTATACCATCAGACTATTCCCAGAGCTGAGAGGTATTTCACCAGACTAGTCCCAGAGCTGAGAGGTATACCACCAGACTAGTCCCAGAGCTGAGAGGTATGCCGACAGACTAGTCCCAGAGCTGAGAGGTATACCACCAGACTAGTCCTAGAGCTGAGAGGTATGCCACCAGACTAGTCCCAGAACTGAGAGGTATGCCGCCAGACTAGTCCCAGAGCTGAGAGGTATACCACCAGACTAGTCCTACAGCTGAGAGATATGCCATCAGACTAGTCCCAGAGCTGAGAGGTATGCCACCAGACTAGTTCTAAAGCTGAGAGGTATGCCACCAGACTGGTCCTAGAGCTGAGAGGTATGCCCACCAGAATAGTCCCAGAGATGAGAGGTATGCCCACCAGAATAGTCCCAGAGATGAGAGGTATGCCCACCAGAATAGTCCCAGAGATGAGAGGTATGCCCACCAGAATAGTCCCAGAGCTGAGAGGTATGCCCACCAGAATAGTCCCAGAGCTGAGAGGTATGCCCACCAGAATAGTCCCAGAGCTGAGAGGTATGCCCACCAGACTAGCCCCAGAGCTGAGAGGTATACCACCAGACTAGTCCCAGAGCTGAGAGGTATACCACCAGACTAGTCCCAGTGCTGAGAAGTATGCCCACCAGAATGGTCCCAGAGCTGAGAGGTATGCCCACCAGACAAACCCCAGAGTTGAGAGGTATACCACCAGACTAGTCCCAGAGCTGAGAGTTATGCCACCAGACTAGTCCCAGAGCTGAGAGGTATACCCACCAGACTAGTCCCAGAGCTGAGAGGTATGCCACCAGACTAGTCCCAGAGCTGAGAGGCATAATATCAGACTATTCCCAGAGCTGAGAGGTATTTCACCAGACTAGTCCCAGAGCTGAGAGGTATACCACGAGACTAGTCCCAGAGCTGAGAGGTATGCACCAGACTAGTCCCAGAGCTGAGAGGTATGCACCAGACTAGTCCCAGAGCTGAGAGATATGCCACCAGACTAGTTCTAAAGCTGAGAGGTATGCCACCAGACTAGTCCCAGAGCTGAGAGGTATACCACCAGACTAGTCCTAGAGCTGAGAGATATGCCATCAGACTAGTCCCAGAGCTGAGAGGTATGCCATTAGACTACTTCTAAAGCTGAGAGGTATGCCACCAGACTAGTCCCAGAGCTGAGAGGTATGTCATCAGACTAGTCCAAGAGCTGAGAGGTATGTCACCAGACTAGTTCCAGAGCTGAGAGGTATACCACCAGAATAGTTCCAGAGCTGAGAGGTATGCCCACCAGAATAGTCCCAGAGCTGAGAGGTATGCCCACCAGAATAGTCCCAGAGATTAGAGGTATGCCCACCACAATAGTCCCAGAGCTAAGAGGTATGCCGACCAGAATAGTCCCAGAGCTGAGAGGTATGCCCACCAGACTAGCCCCAGAGCTGAGAGGTATGCCCACCAGAATAGTCCCAGAGCTGAGATGTATGCCCACCAGAATAGTCCCAGAGCTGAGAGGTATGCCCACCAGAATAGTCCCAGAGCAGAGAGGTATACCCACCAGACTAGCCCCAGAGCTGAGAGGTATACCACCAGACTAGTCCCAGAGCTGAGAGGTATGCCACCAGACTAGTCCCAGAGCTGAGAGGTATACCATCAGACTATTCCCAGAGCTGAGAGGTATTTCACCAGACTAGTCCCAGAGCTGAGAGGTATACCACCAGACTAGTCCCAGAGCTGAGAGGTATGCCACCAGACTAGTCCCAGAGCTGAGAGGTATGCCGACAGACTAGTCCCAGAGCTGAGAGGTATACCACCAGACTAGTCCTTGAGCTGAGAGGTATGCCACCAGACTATTTCCAGAACTGAGAGGTATGCCGCCAGACTAGTCCCAGAGCTGAGAGGTATACCGCCAGACTAGTCCTTGAGCTGAGAGATATGCCATCAGACTAGTTTCAGAGCTGAGAGCTATGCCACCAGACTAGTTCTAAAGCTGAGAGGTATGCCACCAGACTAGTCCCAGAGCTGAGAGGTATACCACCAGACTAGTCCTAGAGCTGAGAGATATGCCATCAGACTAGTCCCAGAGATGAGAGGTATGCCACCAGACAAGTTCTAAAGCTGAGAGGTATGCCACCAGACTAGTCCCAGAGCTGAGAGGTATGTCATCAGACTAGTCCCAGAGCTGAGAGGTATGTCACCAGACTAGTCCCAGAGCTGAGAGGTATACCACCAAAATAGTTCCAGAGCTAAGAGGTATGCCCACCAGACTAGTCCCAGAGCTGAGATGTATGCCCCAGACTAGTCCCAGAGCTGAGAGGTATGCCACCAGACTAGTCCCAGAGCTGAGAGTTATACCACCAGACTAGTCCTAGAGCTGAGAGGTATGCCACCAGACTAGTCCCAGAACTGAGTTGTATGCCGCCAGACTAGTCCCAGAGCTGCGAGGTATACCACCAGACTAGTCCTAGAGCTGAGAGGTATGCCCACCAGACTAGTCCCAGAGCTGAGACGTATGCCCACCAGAATAGTCCCAGAGATGAGAGGTATGCCCACCAGTATAGTCCCAGAGATGAGAGGTATGCTCAGCAGAATAGTCCCAGAGATGAGAGGTATGCCCACCAGAATAGTCCCAGAGCTGAGAGGTATGCCCACCAGACTAGCCCCAGAGCTGAGAGGTATGCCCACCAGAATAGTTCCAGAGCTGAGAGGTACGCCCACCAGACTAGTCCCAGAGCTGAGATGTATGCCCACCAGACTAGTTCCAGAGCTGAGAGGTATGCCCACTAGAATAGTCCCAGAGCTGAGAGGTATGCCCACCAAAATAGTACCAGAGCTGAGAGGTATGCCCACCAGAATAGTCCCAGAGCTGAGAGGTATGCCCACCAGACTAGCCCCAGAGCTGAGAGGTATGCCCACCAGAATAGTCCCAAAGATGAGAGGTATGCCCACCAGACTAGTCCCAGAGCTGAGATTTATGCCACCAGGCTAGTCCCAGAGCAGAGAGGTATGCCCACCAAACTAGTCCCAGAGCTGAGAGGTATGCCCGCCAGACTAGTCCCAGAGCTGAGAGGTATGCCCACCAGACTAGTCCCAGAGCTGAGATGTATGACCACCAGACTAGTCCCAGAGCTGAGATGTATGCCCACCAGAATAGTCCCAGAGACGAGAGGTATGCCCACCAGAATAGTCCCAGAGCTGAGAGGTATGCCCACCAAAATAGTCCCAGAGCTGAGAGGTATGGCCACCAGACTATCCCCTGAGCTGAGAGGCATACCACCAGACTAGTCCCAGAGCTGAGAGGTATACCTCCAGACAATTCCCAGAGCTGAGAGGTATGCCCACCAGAATAGTCCTAGAGCTGAGAGGTATGCCCACCAGAATAGTCCAGGAGCTGAGAGGTATGCCCACCAGACTAGCCCCAGAGCTGAGAGGTATATCACAAGACTAGTCCCAGAGCTGAGAGGTATACCACGAGACTAGTCCCAGAGCTGAGAGGTATACCACCAGACTAGTCCCAGAGCTGAGAGGTATGCCCACCAGACTAGTCCCAGAGCTGAGAGTTATGCCACCAGACTAGTCCTAGAGCTGAGAGGTATGCCCACCAGACTAGTCCCAGAGCTGAGAGGTATGCCACGAGACTAGTCCCAGAGCTGAGAGGTATACCATCAGACTATTCCCAGAGCTGAGAGGTATTACACCAGACTAGTCCCAGAGCTGAGAGGTATACCACCAGATTAGTCCCAGAGCTGAGAGGTATGCCACCAGACTAGTCCTAGAGCTGAGATGTATGCCACCAGACTAGTCCCAGAACTGAGAGGTATGCCGCCAGACTAGTCCCAGAGCTGAGAGGTATACCACCAGACTAGTCCTAGAGCTGGGAGATATGCCATCAGACTAGTCCCAGAGCGGAGAGGTATGCCACCAGACTAGTTCTAAAGCTGAGAGGTATGCCACCAGACTAGTCCCAGAGCTGAGAGGTATACCACTAGACTAGTCCTAGAGCTGAGAGATATGCCATCAGACTAGTCCCAGAGCTGAGAGGTATGCCACCAGACTAGTTCTAAAGCTGAGAGGTATGCCACCAGACTAGTCCCAGAGCTGAGAGGTATGTCATCAGACTAGTCTCAGAGCTGAGAGGTATGTCACCAGACTAGTCCCAGAGCTGAGAGGTATACCACCAGAATAGTTCCAGAGCTGAGAGGTATGCCCACCAGACTAGTCCCAGAGCTGAGATGTATGCCCACCAGACTAGTCCCAGAGCTGAGAGGTATGCCCAACAGAATAGTCCCAGAGATGAGAGGTATGCCCACCAGAGTAGTCTCAGAGCTGAGAGGTATGCCCACCAGAATAGTCCCAGAGCTGAGAGGTATGCTCACCAGACTAGCCCCAGAGCTGAGAGGTATGCCCACCAGAATAGTCCCAAAGATGAGAGGTATGCCCACTAGACTAGTCCCATAGCTGAGAGTTATGCCACCAGGCTAGTCCCAGAGCAGAGAGGTATGCCCACCATACTAGTCCCAGAGCTGAGAGGTATGCCCGCCAGACTATTCCCAGAGCTGAGATGTATGCCCACCAGACTAGTCCCAGAGCTGAGAGGTATGCCCACCAGACTAGTCCCAGAGCTGAGAGGTATGCCCACTAGACTAGTCCCAGAGCTGAGAGGTATGCCCACCAGAATAGTCCCAGAGCTGAGAGGTATGCCCACCAGACTAGTCCCAGAGCTGAGATGTATGACCACCAGACTAGTCCCAGAGCTGAGATGTATGCCCACCAGAATAGTCCCAGAGATGAGAGGTATGCCCACCAGAATAGTCCCAGAGCTGAGAGGTATGGCCACCAGACTATCCCCTGAGCTGAGAGGCATACCACCAGACTAGTCCCAGAGCTGAGAGGTATACCTCCAGACTATTCCCAGAGCTGAGAGGTATGCCCACCAGAATAGTCCTAGAGCTGAGAGGTATGCCCACCAGAATAGTCCAGGAGCTGAGAGGTATGCCCACCAGACTAGCCCCAGAGCTGAGAGGTATATCACGAGACTAGTCCCAGAGCTGAGAGGTATACCACGAGACTAGTCCCAGAGGTGAGAGGTATACCACCAGACTAGTCCCAGAGCTGAGAGGTATGCCCAACAGAATAGTCCGAGAGCTGAGAGGTATGCCCACCAGACTAGCCCCAGAGCTGAGAGGTATGCCCACCAGACTAGTCCCAGAGCTGAGAGTTATGCCACCAGACTAGTTCCAGAGCTGAGAGGTATGCCCACCAGACTACTCCCAGAGCTGAGAGGTATGCCACGAGACTAGTCCCAGAGCTGAGAGGTATACCATCAGACTATTCCCAGAGCTGAGAGGTATTACACCAGACTAGTCCCAGAGCTGAGAGGTATACCACCAGATTAGTCCCAGAGCTGAGAGGTATGCCACCAGACTAGTCCTAGAGCTGAGATGTATGCCACCAGACTAGTCCCAGAACTGAGAGGTATGCCGCCAGACTAGTCCCAGAGCTGAGAGGTATACCACCAGACTAGTCCTAGAGCTGGGAGATATGCCATCAGACTAGTCCCAGAGCGGAGAGGTATGCCACCAGACTAGTTCTAAAGCTGAGAGGTATGCCACCAGACTAGTCCCAGAGCTGAGAGGTATACCACTAGACTAGTCCTAGAGCTGAGAGATATGCCATCAGACTGCTCCCAGAGCTGAGAGGTATGCCACCAGACTAGTTCTAAAGCTGAGAGGTATGCCACCAGACTAGTCCCAGAGCTGAGAGGTATGTCATCAGACTAGTCTCAGAGCTGAGAGGTATGTCACCAGACTAGTCCCAGAGCTGAGAGGTATACCACCAGAATAGTTCCAGAGCTGAGAGGTATGCCCACCAGACTAGTCCCAGAGCTGAGATGTATGCCCACCAGACTAGTCCCAGAGCTGAGAGGTATGCCCAACAGAATAGTCCCAGAGATGAGAGGTATGCCCACCAGAATAGTCTCAGAGCTGAGAGGTATGCCCACCAGAATAGTCCCAGAGCTGAGAGGTATGCTCACCAGACTAGCCCCAGAGGTGAGAGGTATGCCTACCAGAATAGTCCCAAAGATGAGAGGTATGCCCACCAGACTAGTCCCAGAGCTGAGATTTATGCCACCAGGCTAGTCCCAGAGCAGAGAGGTATGCCCACCATAGTAGTCCCAGAGCTGAGAGGTATGCCCGCCAGACTAGTCCCAGAGCTGAGATGTATGCCCACCAGACTAGTCCCAGAGCTGAGAGGTATGCCCACCAGACTAGTCCCAGAGCTGAGAGGTATGCCCACTAGACTAGTCCCAGAGCTGAGAGGTATTCCCACCAGAATAGTCCCAGGGCTGAGTGGTATGCCCACCAGACTATCCCTGAACTGAGAGGTATACCACCAGACTAGTCCCAGAGCTGAGAGGTATACCACCAGACTAGTCCCAGAGCTGAGAGGTATGCCCACCAGAATAGTCCCAGAGCTGAGAGGTATGCCCACCAGACTAGCCCCAGAGCTGAGAGGAATACCACGAGACTAGTCCCAGAGCTGAGAGGTATACCACGAGACTAGTCCCAGAGGTGAGAGGTATACCACCAGACTAGTCCCAGAGCTGAGAGGTATGCCCAACAGAATAGTCCGAGAGCTGAGAGGTATGCCCACCAGACTAGCCCCAGAGCTGAGAGGTATACCACGAGACTAGTCCCAGAGCTGAGAGGTATGCCCAACAGAATAGTCCGAGAGCTGAGAGGTATGCCCAACAGAATAGTCTCAGAGCTGAGAGGTATGCCCACCAGAATAGCCCCAGAGCTGAGAGGTATGCCCACCAGAATAGTCCCAGAGATGAGAGGTATGCCCACCAGAATAGTCCCAGAGATGAGAGGTATGCCCACCAGAATAGTCCCAGAGCTGAGAGTTATGCCACTAGACTAGTTCCACAGCTGACGTGCATTAGTTATATTGTAACAAGTAATAAAGGAGTCAAACCTGGCCTCACTCTGAGACAAAAGTTGTTGGAGACAGTTATACGCTGAACTTGTTAAAGCTTCAGAGAATCGACAAGGCAGACGAGGACATTATAAAGAATGAGAAGCACTCGAACAAGGGAACACACCGTGAGACTAATTACTCAAAATAATCCAGGGAGACATTAGATTGATTGTTTAGTGTCAAGTGCTGTGAACAACTGCACTAAGAAGAGAAGTGGTCACGCCGGCCTCCTAAAGTGAGAGTACTCACAGTAACTAATGTGGTCGACAGTAGAAATATGTGGTGATGGACCAATAGAAAGTATACACTTGTGTATTATTGAATTTGGACAAACCTGAAAAGTTGTCATATTTATGTTACTAATAAAACTTAACCTAACTATCCTAGACCTAATATACTCTGAGGCCTAATATAATACACATGTGTGCAACACTAGGTCCTGGAATATTTATGTTTGCTTTTTAGCTTCATTTTTCCAGACTTTATAAAAAAAGTCCAAAAAGTGGCTTCCTTGGGCTCCTTCACTAAGATCGACCACAGTGTTACAAAGAGAACTGTCATTGCAGGAAGACGGGATGCGGAGCCCAGGAGTAAGCCAGCTTGTTGTGGAGTTGCATCCTTGGGGCGGGGTCAGTTTCATTCCACCTAGGGGGGGGGGGTGATGTTGATATAAGCCTAACGTATGTATATACACAGGCTGCCTGTCCCCCGACAAAATTAAATATTAAAGGTTGAGGCGCGACCAAAGAACTGAAGCTCAACTCAACTCTGCAAGCATAAATATGCGAGAACAACATGCACGCACGCGCGCGCACACACACAAACACACACAAACACACACACACACACACACACACCCACCCACACACACACACACACACACACACACACACACACACACACACACACACACACAAAAGGTTCCAGGAGGTCTTTACAATAGAACAGGGAGAAGTCTCGGTGCTAGGAGAGGTGGCAGCAAACCAGGTGACCTTGGAAAGGTTCGAAATTACAAGAGATGAGGTAAAGAAGCACCTATTGGAGCTGGATGCGAGAAAAGCTGTTGGGCCGGACGGAATCTCACCATGGGTATTGAAAGTGTGTGCAGGAGCACTCTGCTTGCCACTCTCCAAAGTGTATAGTAGGTCACTGGTAACGGGAGACCTACCAGAAGTTGGGCTGGACGGAATCTCACCATGGGTGTTGAAAGAGTGTGCAGGAGCACTTTGCTTGCCACTCTCCATAGTGTATAGTAGGTCACTGGAAACGGGAGACCTACCAGAAGTATGGAAGACTGCTAATGTAGTACCAATATTTAAAAAGGGTGACAGACAAGAGGCACTGAACTACAGGCCAGTGTCCTTAACTTGTATACCATACAAGGTGATGGAGAAGATTGTGAGAAAAAACCTAGTAACACATCTGGAGAGAAGAGACTTCGTGACAACCCATCAACATGGGTTCAGGGAGGGTAAATCTTGCCTTACAGGCTTGATAGAATTCTACGATCAGGTGACAAAGATTAAGCAAGAAAGAGAATAATGGGCGAACTGCATTTTTTTGGACTGTCGGAAAGCCTTTGACACAGTACCCCATAAAAGGTTGATGCATAAGCTGGAGAAACAGGCAGGAGTAACTGGTAGGGCGCTCCAGTGGATAAGGGAGTACCTAAGCAATAGGAAGCAGAGAGTTATAGTGAGGGGTGAGACCTCAGAATGGCGTGAAGTCACCAGTGGAGTCCCACAGGGCTCTGTGCTTGGACCTATCCTGTTTCTGATATACGTAAATGATCTCCCAGAGGGTATAGACTCATTCCTCTCAATGTTTGCTGACGACGCCAAAATTATGAGAAGGATTAAGACAGAGGAGGACAGCTTGAGGCTTCAAGAAGACTTGGACAAGCTGCAGGAATGGTCGAACAAATGGCTGTTAGAGTTTAACCCAAGCAAATGTAATGTAATGAAGATAGGGGTAGGAAGTAGGAGACCAGATACAAGGTATCACTTGGGAGATGAAATACTTCAAGAGTCAGAGAGAGAGAAAGACCTGGGGGTCGATATCACGCCAGACCTGTCCCCTGAAGCTCATATCAAGAGGATAACATCAGCAGCATATGCCAGGTTGGCTAACATAAGAACGGCCTTTAGAAACTTTTGTAAGGAATCTTTCAGAACATTATATACCACATATGTCAGACCAATCCTTGAGTATGCGGATCCAGCATGGAGTCCATATCTAGTCAAGCATTAGACTAAACTGGAAAAGGTTCAAAGGTTTGCCACCAGACTAGTACCCGAGCTGAGAGGTATGAGCTACGAGGAGAGACTACGGGAATTGAACCTCACTTCGTTGGAAGACAGAAGAGTTAGGGGGGACATGATCACCACATTCAAGATTCTCAAGGGAATCGACAGGGTTGATAAAGACAGGCTATTTAACACAAGGGGCACACGCACTAGTGGACACTGAGTGCCCAAATGAGCCACAGGGATATTAGAAAGAAATTTTTTAGTGTCAGAGTGGTTGACAAATGGAATGCAATAGGAAGCAATGTGGTGGAGGCTGACTCCATACACAGTTTCAAGTGTAGATATGATAGAGCCCAATAGGCTCAGGAGCCTGTACACCTGTTGATTGACGGGTGAGAGGCGGGACCAAAGAGCCAGAGCTCAACCCCCGCAAGCACAACTAGGTGAGTACAACTAGGTGAGTACACACACACACACACACACACACACACACACACACACACACACACACACACACACACACACACACACACACACACACACACACACACACACACACACACACACTTGTCTTGTGACCATCGTGTTGGGTGGACGTGGGTTGGGAGCTCCTGGTTCACTAGTGGAGTGGGAGGGGTAATCAGGCAACTTCGAAGTGAAAAAGTGTGTACAAGTGAATGAAAAAACCTTGAGTTTTGGCCAGAGCCATAAGGTAGTGAAGAAAAACAGTTTAAATAGCGTAATTCAATATAGTTGAGGAAGTATTGTGGCAGTGTGTAGTGTGGAGCAGACCTCACCGACCTCTGACCGCGTGACCTCACCCCGGCAGTAACCCTCCTACCACCACGTGGGACGACGCTTGGAGATTCACTCACCTATTGTGTTAGCAGGACGGTAAGATACTTGGAACCCCTGTGGGTAAGGTTGCATTATAGCAATGACTAGGTCAGGAAGGGGGTCTAGGTCCAACAGTATTATGATTGAGGAAGAAGATAGGTTTGTGGAGAAGATGATTGGGAAATTTGTAGAGAAGAGGGATGTTTGGATAGGTGATCTAATCCAGGGGATTAAAAGTGAAGTCTTTAATAAGATACAGGGCGAGGTTCAAAGACTCAAACAAGAGTTTATGGATTATATTCAAGAGGAAATCAGGAAGAGCAGGGTAGAATGGCAAGGAGAAATATCTAGGCTTACTAATGAATTTGGCAGGAATAAGGAAAGCTTGGCAGGGGAAGGGGTAGTAGTAGTAGGTGGAGTAGCGGGTGTAGGAGGGGTGGGGGTCAGCCAGGGAGAGGGCCACCAGCATGACCCTGAACTGAGAAAGAGGACAATCATAATCCATGGATTACTTGAAGCCAGGGCACCATCGAGGCAGGAAAGGATGGAGATTGAGGATTTGGAACTACAGGGGATCTTGAGAGACATGAGAGCCCAGATGGCAGGGAATGAGGTGCAAGTCCACCGACGCATTGGACCATACAACTGTAACAGGAAACGACCTGTCCTGGTACAGTTCACTAACGAAGAGGCAGTGGATTACATACTGCATCACAAACACCTACTCAGAGGTAGCGAAAATTACTACAACGTATTTATTGACAAATTCATGACGAAGGAGGAACAGATTGCCCACAGAGCATGCAAACAACAATACGACTCTTCCCATTTGAGCGCAGCTACACACCCCAGTGCTAATCCACCCCATGCTAACCAGCTCACAAGTGCTTCTCAGGTCACCCCTTCCCCAAATCAGCCGCCCCTGCTAATCTCCCCAGCACATCCCTTGACCCCTCTGACCCCACTGGAGTCAAATTCATCCCACATTCCAAGGACCCCCTCATCACCTCAACCCCCAAAACCCGTCCAGCCCTCATCCCCTCAACCCCCAAAACCCACCCAGCTCTCATCCCCTCAACCCCCAAAACCCATCCAGACCTCATCCCCTCAACCCCAAGAACCCACCCAGACCTCATCCCCTCAACACCCAAAGCCTACCCTGCCCTCACCCCTCCTCATCCCCTCTCCTTCCATGTGACCCCCCACCCTTGCGAGGGAGGTGGGAGGTCCCCCCCACCCCCTCTATCCTTCCCCCTCCCAACCTCTCAACCTCTATCTGTCTCCCAACCTTACGCTATCTCCCAACCCCTCTATGCCCTCCCTAATCTTCAGACCCAGTATGCCCTTCCTACTCCAGACCTACCTACCCAGGCCCTAACCCAGACCCTCCTACCTACCTTCCTAGAAGCCCAGCCCCCAGTAGCCCCCCAAGCACCCCTCCTGAACTCTTTCACCCCCCATACACCCCCCGGACCCCCCCAGACACCCCCCGGATCCCCCCGGACATCCCCCGGACCCTCCCCGCCCCCAGTCATCCCCCAGACACCCCCCAGATCCCCCGGATCCCCTCTGCCCCCAGTCACCCCCCAGACATCCCCCAGATCCCCCCAGACCCCCAGAGAAAGGGAGAACTCTGGTACAAGAGTTTCCATGAAGAATCTCAAGGTTTGGTACACCAATGCTGATGGGGTATCTAATAAAGCAGAAGAGATAAAAGAAAGAGTGAGTGAAGCAGATCCTGACATAGTTGCAATTGTGGAAACTAAAATTAATGACATGATCTCAGATGCAATCTTTTCTGAAGGGTACCAGGTGATACGAAAAGAGAGGACACAGAGACAGGGAGGGGGAGTAGCACTCCTAATAAAGCGGAAATGGAAGTTTGAAGACCTGGGAAATCGAGTTACCAATGAGTGCACAAGCTTCATACATGGAACTCTGACAGTAGATGGGAGGAAGATTGTGATCCTGGTAATCTACAATCCCCCACCAAACAGTAGAAGACCCAGGCAGGAGTATGATGACAACAACAAAGCATGTATAGATGAACTGCAGAAGGCAGCAACACTAGCCCACAGAATGAGAGCGAAGCTGCTGATCATGGGGGACCTAAATCATGGAGAGATAAATTGGGAATCAAGGAATCCCCATGGAGGGGACGAAACGTGGGGAGCAAAATTAGTAGATGTTATAGACAGGAATTTCCTGACACAACATGTGAAGGAAGACACAAGGGAAAGAGGAGGAGATGCACCGAGCCTATTAGACCTGATTTTCACCCAGAACGTAGAAGATATCGAGAATTTAGAGCATGAAATACCTCTAGGGGCCAGTGACCAATGTGTCCTAGTCTTTGACTACATGATGGAATTCAAACTTATGACCATGGGACAAGAGATCTGGGAAAGGAGAGCTGACTACAGGAAAGGGGACTACCCAGCAAACACAAATCATCTACACAACGTTCGCCTATCTCTTGCCATAGGTGTGGGAATGATTTGCATTGAGAATGGTGCAGGAGAGCCTTTGAGAAACTTTTACTCAAAAAATCCAAACACAAAGGTTTAATTATAAATTGTTTTTCTACAATTATTTTCTTCCAAATGTAAAACAAATAGTTTTTACATGTTTAAATATAAAATTTATGGTGTTTTTTTGTAAAATTCATTAATAAATTGTGAATGATATATATTGGCTGAGTGAAACCTTTATAATCCATTTAGTTATAATTTGAACAGAAAAAAGTATTTTTCCAAATTTTCTAAAAATTGCTCTTTTTAACACAATTTGACTCCTTATACATTCCACTAAACACTATATCATGTTTAAATATATAATTTATGTATTATTCTCTAAAATAATTTATATAAATTATATAAGTTGCTGGAAAGTGGTGTTAAGGATTTTGAAAACATTTTGTTGTGTTAATATGTTCTTATTAACTATGTCTCAAGTTCACAGTTTATCAAACAAGAATATTAACATTCGTCAACTCTTAAAATCTTATATGTTATCTTGCTGGTGCAAAAAAGGGTGAATCTTTAGGAACAGCTATAGTATCTATATATCACAAATGGTGTTTTCCCTAACTCAAACAATGTAGGGTTTATTATTCTACACATATTTCTAATGACTCTTAGATGTTTACATTCTCTGAAGTATAATTGTGAAGGCTGTGTCCATCACTCTCAACACAGATTCTTAAACTCGTCTCTGCAGGTTCAACTATATAATTAGTTTCCATTTTGAATTTCCATGGACATTTGTATCCAAAATGAAACCAATGTGGTTTCCTTCAGCGCCTTCAGCCAGCACATTTGCTCATTCATTTCCACAGATTCCAACAAGGTAGGGGATTTACAGAAATTTGTATATTCATATTGTTATATATTAAAAATATGAATGCAGTTCAATATGATAAGACAAATACATGAGTTCATGATAAATTCGTTTTCTGTGATATACCATTGATATGCTCTTTTTTTCTTTAAACGGCAGACTAAACTAAAGTGCTCACATCAACAGATTTGATGTATAAATGGTCAACGCTCAACAGAGTTAGTATAAATGTATTAGTATAAATCTTACTTGTCTCATTGTTAATTCACATTCAATGTCAACTTGTGGTTTTGATGTGGCACGTTTGGCCAAGACACCCCACCCCATTATGCACCCCATACCCATCTTGTGGGCGGTTGTGGAAAGGGTTACAGAGGCACATAATGGGCTCAGGGACTGAACCCCACAATTCATTTAGCTAAGCAAGTTACAATCTTGATGAGCTAGTTACAAAATTCAATATAAGTCATCACATCAACAATGGGTTCGAGATCGACCTCAAGTACAGGTTCTAAATTAAGCAACTGACATATGTGGAGAGCTAGTATCAAAATTTATATGTTTGTCCTGCAAACCGTCCCCCATCCAGTGGGCAGCGGTGGATAGGTTACAATCACTTAGTTGTTATCTACAGTTAGCAAACTGGGGATATTTGGCTAAAATTTCTGGTAGCAGATCATTTTGAATGAAATATTGACACATCGCTGGAACATTGGTTATAGAATTGTCTCTAAATTCATGTATCTTTTCGCACTCCATCACATAGTGACGGAGGGTGTGCGAATAATTTTGTTGACACAGTTTACATTTGGTCAGGTCTACATCAGCAGATAATGAGAATTCCCAGAGATACTTGTAACCGAGTCTAAGCCGAGCAGTAGTAACATCTAGAAGTCTGCTGATTTTATTGGATGATCCATAGATGTGTGGCTCCTCTTGTATGATATGTATGATAGATGGAATTACTAGTTCCAGTTTCTAGGCAGGCGATGAGTACTCACAATAACCTTAATTAAGCGTCAAAACAAAAATGTGTATACTCTTTTTACTCTCCTGACCTTAGTTCTCGAGCTATGTATTTCATTTTGGTACCAACGTGTTCGCAATAACATTCTCTAGAAGAAAATCAGCAAAAACGGTCACCAAAAGTTATATGAATACCAGCACCCAATAAATACCTACGTAGATGACTCGCCGTGAGTGCCCAAGAGCAACAAAATGTTTTTACTCTTGGGATTGTTATCACTTCCACACTTGTCCTACAGCGTTAATTTTGGTATCAATGTACTCGCAATGAAATTCCCAACACGGTGATATGAATATAAACGTAGAATAATGGTCGCTGCCCACCCGCAAGAGTGTGGGAAGTGGCGGAACTGTTACCCAGTATTGGTGACAAGACGACACATGGGCGATACAGTGCTTTGAAAGTTTATAATTATATCACTGTCCTGACATTATTATTGTATGTACGTCATTCATTTTTGTGCCAATGTTTTCGCAATAGAATGTTCTATGAGCCCGTAGGTAAAAAAGAGCAACAAAGCGTAAGATAGAATAGCACCATATATAAAACAACGCTGGTACATATCAGTGAGCGTCAAACACACACGAAATGTGTGTGTTTGATGGTGGTCAAACGATGTTTGATGTGTTTGATCAGGTGATGTCCTGATCCGCATAATTAAAGTATGAATTATGTTGAGAAAAAATAAGAAAAAAGGGAAAAAACAGGGGTGGGAGAAACATGACAGAAAAAGAGTAAAAATACAATTTGGTCAACAAAACAGCATTGTTTAAAATAAAAGATATGGATTGACATTTTGGGGGTTAGGATGGTAGGTTACATTGAGTTAATTAGGTAGTACTTAGTGTTTATCTGTTATAGATAGGAGCTGCCTGGTATGGGCCAATAGGCCTTCTGCAGTTACCTTTGTTTTTATGTTTTTGCCCTGTAACCTAAATGGTTAGAGAGGCACATATATGGGCTTAGGGACTGAACCCCACACTACATTTAGCTAAGCTGGTTACAATCTTGATGATATAGTTACAAAATTCTGTATAAGTCGTCACATTATCAATGGGTTCGAGATCAACCACAATTTCCTGAATAGATATAACAAAGGGGATATTAATAGGGTATTAAAATTGTCAACACAAGATAGAACACGAAACAATGGGTATAAATTGGATAAGTTTAGATTTAGGAAAGACTTGGGTAAATACAGGGTCAGTAACAGGGTTGTTGATTTGTGGAATTTTTCTTAACTTATAAATTTATCTTTATTTATCTTAAACTGGTTGGGAGAGGTACAGTTTTTAACATAATTGGGAAGGTCATTCCACATTCGAGGTCTCTTGATTTGTAAAGCATTTCTAGTTTGACTAAGTCGTACTCTTGGAATATCAAATAGGTATTTGTTTCTGGTGTGGTGCTCATGGGATCTGTTACAACCTTCTAGGAAGCTTTTAAGGTCAGGATTGACATTACAGTGCAGCGTTTTATATATATAAAATACACATGAGAGTATGTGCAGGGACTTAATATCTAACATATTCAGAGATTTGAGTAAGGGGTCCATATATACTGCCCGGTTGCCTGAAATGCTATATAGGCCTACTATAGTGGCTTTAGGTATTGTATGCACTAGCTCTATCTATAAATCCAACATTATGTTTGTAAATCAACTATGTATGTATGAAAAAAAAGACTAATACGTTCGGCGAATGACTTTGACTTCAACTTCACTTTGACTTCGTTCATGTCATCGTATTTTCCGTAATATATAAAGGTTATGACAATGCAATTATATTATTGTGTGCAAATAAGTTTGAAATTTCATGTACCCTAAAAATATTAAAATAAAGAATAAGAATAATTAAATAATTGTTGTAGTAAATTGTCACACGTTCATCATACGCAAACGAACACACAGTTTGGAGCGTCAGTACAAGACCGCCGCCATTTTAAAACACGGCTTCGAATGTAAGTAATGTTTTTCTCGTACTAACACTGTGTTATACAATAGATTTGGTCTTGAATTCACAAATTTAGTTGTTACATCTGACAGAGTATGTTAGACGGTGTAATGCTGGTCCATGTTAACGTATTTGTGGGCTTGGTTGGTTTAAATGTGGAGGCGAGGCCTGGCAGTGCTGGTGTATGTGGAGGCGAGGCGAGGCCTGGCAGTGCTGGTGTATGTGGAGGCGAGGCCTGGCTGTGCTGGTGAGTATGTGGAGGCGAGGCCTGGCAGTGCTGGTGTATGTGGAGGCGAGGCCTGGCTGTGCTAGTGTGTATGTGGAGGCGAGGCCTGGCTGTGCTAGTGTGTATGTGGAGGCGATGCCTGGCTGTGCTAGTGTGTATGTGGAGGCGAGGCATGTACAACACTCCCCAATAGGAAGAAAACCCACTGGGTTCTAGGCTAGGTTAGGCTTATCTGTAATAATTGAATTAAGCCTAGCAAAGCCTAGAACCTAGTTCAGTAATTTAAAAAATGTTGTAACTTGAAAAATGCCTTTCAATACATTACACAATTTAAATATTTTCAGGCAATCAACACAACCCTCATGTTGGCTAACCCTCTCTCATGTTGGTCAATAATTTA
Organism: Procambarus clarkii; assembly: GCF_040958095.1. Taxonomy (NCBI): domain Eukaryota; kingdom Metazoa; phylum Arthropoda; class Malacostraca; order Decapoda; family Cambaridae; genus Procambarus; species Procambarus clarkii. The sequence goes on from NC_091168.1 coordinate 17,774,293, forward strand.
ATTATTTTTTTATGGAGTAATCTTTGCTGTTGAAATGTAGTCTTTTTGAGACTACATTTCAAATGTAGTGTGTGTGGAGGCGTGTATGTTAGGTATTACCTAATATACACGGTGTAATATATCTATCTGTGTGAAATAGATTAAATCCATTTATTTGATATTCAGCTAATAGTTCTGTATTTTCTACATTCATCCATGTTTTGGTAAGTGCAATAATATGTATTGTTTCATTGCAGATTAGAGATTCAAGATAGTTCTAGATTTCCGAAGTACTGAAACGCGCGCCATACAGGCTTGGTGGATCTAGGTGCAAGGTAAAATTATTTACATTTACTTTTGTATTTATGTTTTGTATTTATATGCATATATGCATTTATATGCATTATTCTATAGAATAATAGATCTCGTAATAATTTTGCAAAAATAGTGGCATTTACTATTTTTAAAAGATTATTAAAAAATTTACTGATATGGTGCATTCGGAAGGGCGAAGAGGGAGAACGGCCTGTTGACATAGCTCGGGTGCAGGGGGGGGGGGTTGTGTAAAAGCCTGGTTTGTGCCTCGGAGAGGCTATGGGATCCAGTAAGTTCAGTAGAACTTCGGTTTCAACCCTTTTACCCTGTTGTAGCTCAGTCGATTAAGGCAGTGTCTGGGATGCTCCCGGACGCAGGTTCGAATCCTCGTCACGGCCCTTGTGGATTTGTTCATTTGATGCATCACGTTATTGTGATCTGTGTGTGTAATTCTTCACTTGCTACAGCAACAGGAATGTGTGTGTATGTATTTGTGTTGTTGAATATGACCGAAAGTGTAAGATTAATGATTCTAACACAAATCGTCTGAATATTTGTTTTTCTTCACTGTCGAGAGTAGTTAAAAAAATTTACTCGAGTTTATTTTCACACTTTATTTATGGTCCTTAAGTCCCTCTCCTTAATGCTGCTGCTGTTTCTCGCATCTTTGCATCGCTTGTATGTTTGGGGGTTTGGCCTCTTGCTATATATTGATTCCATTTGTGTGTGTTTGGGTCTCAGGCCCTCTCGCAATTTCTGTTGAACAAACCCCTTTTCCTAGTTCTGCATCTCTCCTTTGGTACAAATTTTGTTGTGCTTTTATCATATATTTCACAAAACTTGACATACATTTCATTTACTTCATGTCCTATCAGCAAGTGTTTGTCAAATTCTTTAAGGAAAGTTTATCATCCTGATTGCAGATCTCTAGCGATATTATGTCAACTTCTTGTGGATTCGCAATCATTATTTAATTTACCTTTAGGTGTTCTTTCACCAGCACAGCAACACTGTACCTCTCCCAACCAGTTTAAGATAAAAACTAAGTACTAACTAATTAACTCAATGTAACCTACCTTACCCCCAAAATGACAACCCATGTCTTCTATTTTAAACAATGCTGTTTTGTTGACCAAATTGTATTTTTGTTTTTTTCTGCAATGTTTCCCCCCCCCCCCCCCCCCCCCCCACCACTCTACCACCACATTGAGTTTAGTAGCTCTGTGCACGTCAGGTGCTGTTTAATATACAGACCTACTCCTCCATTTGACCTAGTTTCTCTATCACATCTATATCACTTTGTGCTTTAGCCCTGGTGGAGCTTGGTCCACCAGGCTGTTGTTTGGAGTGGCCCGCAGATCCACATACAGTCTGCATATGATATACAGTCTGTTGATCAATTAAACTACAGTAGTTAGTTTTTATCATCCGAATGCACCAATATGTGTTCATTCTTCCCAGATGAAGGAACTAGGTAATATTCATCATCTGAATGCACCATCTGATGCTTTAACACACTCATGATACACGAGAGGTTTAAAAAACTTTTAAAACTTTTAAAACTTTTTGACCTATGTATTTAAAAGCAATTCTAAAGTTAAAAAGTGTAGCATAGGCCCCTCGCAGAATGTTCTTAATATGATCCTCAGGTTATAGTTTTCTATCTAAAACCACCCCTAGATCTCTTTCTTGATCAGAATTCTTTATAGATCTCAGTGGCTCGATCATAGAAACTGCTCTAAATCCTTGTTGGCCTGGATTGTGGAGGTCATTGGTCTCTATAAAACTAGTAATCTGACTCCTGATCACTCTCAAATAATTTTATTATGTGGGATGTTAGTGCAACTGGTCTATAATTCTTTGCCAATGCTTGTGTTGTGTTGTGTTGTTTTGGTAGTGATGTGCAATGTGTTGTTTTGGTAGTGATTCGTCCAGTTCTGGTAGTAGTGCGGTTGTTGTGTAGTGTAGTACTTGTGTGCTTGTTAATGACTTGTATTCCAGTCTTGTGGGTATCTCCTTTCCCCTACGGGCCAACTGCTTTGTTCTTACCTAGCATTTTGCTTTGTTTGGGTATGAATGTTTGTGTGCCGTATATTTTGCAAAATTTGCCATATATCTCATTATTTACTCCTCTGCCTAGCAACAAGTCTGTCTAATTATACTCATTAACTGTTTTTCAAAGTTCCCCATAGTGTCCTTTATTGAAATCGAGTTCATGAACCGTTTCAATGTTCTTATTTTCTTCTAGATTATATCTTAAAGTATATTTAAATGTTATTGTTATTATTGTTATTAAATGTTATTGTGACATTGCATTGCAATTGAGCTATGTTGTTTACCATACCGTTCATTTCGTGAGTATAAGTATAGATATGCCACACTTGTGACAGGTAAAACCATGCCTTTTTTGAAAAACAGCACCGTCTGTTGCACGTAAGAGCAACCCACACTATATTATGTTGCGATATTATTTCAATATTTCCGATTGTATTGATAATTTGAATTTTCATAGATTTCAATTTATTTTCATTTCGATTTAATAATTTTGTGTGACATTGCATTGAAATTGAGCTGTGTTGTTTACCATACTGTTCATTTCATGAGTATAGTTTATTTTTTTATTTTTTTCATTTCATTTTTTTAGCTGTTCTTATTTTTCAGTGATGGGAATATCAGATCATTTGATGTTCCCAATTTTCTGATGGAAGCATCAGACCATTATAGAATGCATCGGATGAGGTAGTTTGGAATGGTGGGGAGGACGAGAGGGGGGTATGGTGGGGAAGACGAGGGGACAGAGGAGAGGGTAATGGTGGGGAGGACGAGGGGACTGGGGAGTTGGGGATGGTGGGGACAGGGGAATGCTGGGGAGGACAAAGGGACAGGTGAATGGGAGATGGTGGGGGAGGAAGAAGGACAGGGGAGGGGAAAATGGTAAGGAGGACGATGGGACAGGGAAGTGGGAATAGTGGGGATGATGTGGGGACAGGGAAGTGGGAAGGACGAGAGGACTGTGGAATGGGGAATAGCAAAGTGAATTATAATTATATATATTAATTAATTCTTATAAATTTCCAGAAGCCTGTATCAACACCCACACTAATGCAACTGAAAGAGATGTTGAGACAAGTATTGCTGATATGTTGAAGAACGCCCCAAACAAACTCGGTGGAAACAGATACAAGGTAAAGTTTGCCAATTTGCTGTAGTCTAATTCAATTTCTTTTTAGTAATCTTCGAGAACATTTATGCTATGAATAAGATAAAATAATGTAACTGATTTTGATTTATTTACTATTTATTATTTATTTACCGTTATTAGTATAATAGATCTCGTAATAATTTTGCAAAAATAATGGCATTTACTATTTTAAAAAGCTCGGGTGCAGGGGGGGGGGTTATGTAAAAGCCTGGTTTGTGCCTCGGAGAGGCTATGGGATCCAGTAAGATCGTCCTTCCTTTCCTCCCTAGAATCTGGATGTAGCAGGTGCTCAATTGTCAAAAGTGAAAAATTGGTTTTGTCTTCCGAATGCACCATTTCTGTAAATTTGCTAATAATCTTTTAAAAATAGTAAATGCCATTATTTTTGCAAAATTATTACGAGATCTATTATACTAATAACGGTTTGATAAAATACAGTAGACTGCCTACTGGATAATAGTTCCAGTCCACCTGTAGACAGGGATCTCACATCAGCTTGTATATTATACAAGGATAAGATTTGATAAATTCAGTTATTTGACTGAACACTGGCTCTGTTTAAATCAGAGATTTAAACATACATAGTCTAACCTAGCTCCATAACTAACAGCCATTAGCCATTCATGCACAGCCATCAGCTGGGCCATAGACCGGCAATTTTGCTTTTTTCCCAAGCCGGTCTGTTTTTTTTCGATGCCTCAGTGGCCCATGCACAGGTCCGTTCAAGGGGATTAAATAGCCGTTCTATGGCCCCAGGGTTTGTATTTTATCAAACTCTTATTAGAATAATAGATCTCGTAATAATTTTGCAAAAATAGTGGCATTTACTATTTTAAAAAGCTCGGGTGCAGGGGGGGGGGGGTTATGTAAAAGCCAGGTTTGTGCCTCGGAGAGGCTATGGGATCCAGTAAGATCGTCCTTCCTTTCCTCCCTAGAATCTGGATGTAGCAGGTGCTCAATTGTCAAAAGTGAAAAATTGGTTTTGTCTTCCGAATGCACCATTTGTGTAAATTTGCTAATAATCTTTTAAAAATAGTAAATGCCATTATTTTTGCAAAATTATTACGAGATCTATTATACTAATAACGGTTTGATAAAATACAGTAGACTGCCTACTGGATAATAGTTCCAGTCCACCTGTAGACAGGGATCTCACATCAGCTTGTATATTATACAAGGATAAGATTTGATAAATTCAGTTATTTGACTGAACACTGGCTCTGTTTAAATCAGAGATTTAAACATACATAGTCTAACCTAGCTCCATAACTAACAGCCATTAGCCATTCATGCACAGCCATCAGCTGGGCCATAGACCGGCAATTTTGCTTTTTTCCCAAGCCGGTCTGTTTTTTTTCGATGCCTCAGTGGCCCATGCACAGGTCCGTTCAAGGGGATTAAATAGCCGTTCTATGGCCCCAGGGTTTGTATTTTATCAAACTCTTATTAGAATAATAGATCTCGTAATAATTTTGCAAAAATAGTAGCATTTACTATTTTAAAAAGCTCGGGTGCAGGGGGGGGGGGTTATGTAAAAGCCTGGTTTGTGCCTCGGAGAGGCTATGGGATCCAGTAAGATCGTCCTTCCTTTCCTCCCTAGAATCTGGATGTAGCAGGTGCTCAATTGTCAAAAGTGAAAAATTGGTTTTGTCTTCCGAATGCACCATTTCTGTAAATTTGCTAATAATCTTTTAAAAATAGTAAATGCCATTATTTTTGCAAAATTATTACGAGATCTATTATACTAATAACGGTTTGATAAAATACAGTAGACTGCCTACTGGATAATAGTTCCAGTCCACCTGTAGACAGGGATCTCACATCAGCTTGTATATTATACAAGGATAAGATTTGATAAATTCAGTTATTTGACTGAACACTGGCTCTGTTTAAATCAGAGATTTAAACATACATAGTCTAACCTAGCTCCATAACTAACAGCCATTAGCCATTCATGCACAGCCATCAGCTGGGCCATAGACCGGCAATTTTGCTTTTTTCCCAAGCCGGTCTGTTTTTTTTCGATGCCTCAGTGGCCCATGCACAGGTCCGTTCAAGGGGATTAAATAGCCGTTCTATGGCCCCAGGGTTTGTATTTTATCAAACTCTTATTAGAATAATAGATCTCGTAATAATTTTGCAAAAATAGTAGCATTTACTATTTTAAAAAGCTCGGGTGCAGGGGGGGGGGGGGTTATGTAAAAGCCTGGTTTGTGCCTCGGAGAGGCTATGGGATCCAGTAAGATCGTCCTTCCTTTCCTCCCTAGAATCTGGATGTAGCAGGTGCTCAATTGTCAAAAGTGAAAAATTGGTTTTGTCTTCCGAATGCACCATTTCTGTAAATTTGCTAATAATCTTTTAAAAATAGTAAATGCCATTATTTTTGCAAAATTATTACGAGATCTATTATACTAATAACGGTTTGATAAAATACAGTAGACTGCCTACTGGATAATAGTTCCAGTCCACCTGTAGACAGGGATCTCACATCAGCTTGTATATTATACAAGGATAAGATTTGATAAATTCAGTTATTTGACTGAACACTGGCTCTGTTTAAATCAGAGATTTAAACATACATAGTCTAACCTAGCTCCATAACTAACAGCCATTAGCCATTAGCCATTCATGCACAGCCATCAGCTGGGCCATAGACCGGCAATTTTGCTTTTTTCCCAAGCCGGTCTGTTTTTTTTCGATGCCTCAGTGGCCCATGCACAGGTCCGTTCAAGGGGATTAAATAGCCGTTCTATGGCCCCAGGGTTTGTATTTTATCAAACTCTTATTAGAATAATAGATCTCGTAATAATTTTGCAAAAATAGTAGCATTTACTATTTTAAAAAGCTCGGGTGCAGGGGGATGAGGGACTATCTGGGTGAAGTGCAGTGGGAGGAAGAAATTAGAGGAAAGACAGTCCAAGATATGATGGACCTAGTCATACAGAAATGCCAGGAGGCCGAAGAGAGATTTATACCAACGGTAAAGGGAAAAAATAAGAAGGAATATAATAACCCATGGTTTAATAGACAGTGTCAGGAAGCAAAAATGGCCAGCAGGCGGGAGTGGAGGAAGTACAGAAGACAAAGAACAGAGGACAACAGAAGCAGATACAACAGAGCTAGGAACGATTACATTAACATAAGACGAACATCGGAAAGGGACTATGAGAACGATATTGCAATCAAAGCGAAAAAACAACCTAAGTTACTACACAGTCATATAAGAAGAAAAATGTCGGTGAACGACCAAGTGACAAGACTAAGGAAGACAGAGGGGGCATATACTGAAAGTGACAAGGAAATCTGCGAGGCACTGAATGCCAGTTTCCATGGAGTGTTCACTACCGAGCCTGAGCAGCTCCCATTGTTGGAAGGGGTTACCCTAGATGAAAGACTATCAGATATAGAGGTGACAGCAGAGGAGGTAATGAAACAGTTGACAACTCTAGATGCAACTAAAGCAGTTGGACCAGACAAAGTATCACCGTGGATACTAAAAGAAGCAGCACAGGCCCTCAGCGTGCCTCTGGCAATGATCTTTAATGAGTCACTTATGTCAGGAGAATTGCCCAGTTGCTGGAAGAAGGCAAATGTCGTGCCGATCTTCAAGAAAGGAGATAGGGAGGAGGCACTTAACTACAGACCTGTATCACTGACAAGCATCCCCTGTAAAATACTGGAAAGAATAATTAGGCTACGACTGGTTGCACACCTGGAGAACATTAGGTTTGTGAACAAACATCAACATGGGTTCTAGACAGGGAAATCGTGCCTAACAAACCTTCTGGAATTCTATGATAAAATAACGAGGATAAGACAGGACAGAGATGGTTGGGCAGACTGCATATTTCTGGACTGCCAAAAAGCCTTTGATACAGTACCGCACATGAGACTGCTGTTCAAGCTCGAGAGGCAGGCGGGGGTGGGGGGAAAGGTCCTAGAATGGATAAGGAACTACCTAACAGGAAGGAGCCAAAGAGTTACGGTAAGGGGCGAGAAGTCGGACTGGCGAACAGTAACAAGTGGAGTACCACAAGGATCGGTGCTGGGACCAATTCTATTTCTTGTATATGTTAACGACATGTTTACAGGCGTAGAGTCCTACATGTCGATGTTTGCGGATGATGCAAAGTTGATGAGAAGAGTTGTGACAGATGAGGATTGCAGGATCCTCCAAGAGGACCTGAACAGATTGCAGAGATGGTCAGAGAAATGGCTACTAGAATTCAACACGAGCAAATGTAAAGTTATGGAAATGGGACTAGGAGATAGGAGACCAAAGGGACAGTACACAATGAAGGGGAACAGCCTACCTGTAACGACGCGTGAAAGAGACCTGGGGGTGGACGTAACACCTAATCTATCTCCTGAGGCACATATTAATAGGATAACGACAGCAGCGTACTCTACACTGGCAAAAGTTAGAACATCATTCAGAAACCTAAGTAAGGAGGCATTTAGGGCGCTTTACACTGCCTACGTAAGGCCAGTCTTAGAGTATGCCGCCTCATCATGGAGTCCCCATCTGAAGAAGCATATAATGAAACTGGAAAAGGTTCAGAGGTTTGCAACGAGACTCGTCCCAGAGCTACGAGGGATGGGGTATGAAGAGCGCCTGAGGGAACTGTGCCTTACGACACTAGAAAGAAGAAGGGAGAGGGGGGACATGATAGGAACGTATAAGATACTCAGAGGAATTGACAGAGTGGACATAGACGAAATGTTCACACGGAATAGTAACAGAACGAGAGGACATGGATGGAAGCTTGAAACTCAGATGAGTCACAGAGATGTTAGGAAGTTTTCTTTTAGCGTGAGAGTAGTGGGGAAATGGAATGCACTTCAGGAACAGGTTGTGGAAGCAAATACTATTCATAATTTTAAAACCAGGTATGATAGGGAAATGGGACAAGAGTCATTGCTGTAAACAACCGATGCTCGAAAGGCGGGATCCAAGAGTCAATGCTCGATCCTGCAAGCACATATAGGTGAGTACATATAGGTGAGTACACATAAGGATAAGACAGGACAGAGATGGTTGGGCAGACTGCATATTTCTGGACTGCCAAAAAGCCTTTGATACAGTACCGCACATGAGACTGCTGTTCAAGCTCGAGAGGCAGGCGGGGGTGGGGGGAAAGGTCCTAGCATGGATAAGGAACTACCTAACAGGAAGGAGCCAAAGAGTTACGGTAAGGGGCGAGAAGTCGGACTAGCGAACAGTAACAAGTGGAGTACCACAAGGATCGGTGCTGGGACCAATTCTATTTCTTGTATATGTTAACGACATGTTTACGGGCGTAGAGTCCTACATGTCGATGTTTGCGGATGACGCAAAGTTGATGAGAAGAGTTGTGACAGATGAGGATTGCAGGATCCTCCAAGAGAACCTGAACAGGTTGCAGAGATGGTCAGAGAAATGGCTACTGGAATTCAACACGAGCAAATGTAAAGTTAGGGAAATGGGACTAGGAGATAGAAGACCGAAGGGACAGTACACAATGAAGGGGAACAGCCTACCTGTAACGACGCGTGAAAGAGACCTGGGGGTGGACGTAACACTTAATCTATCTCCTGAGGCACATAAATAGGATAACGACAGCAGCGTACTCTACACTGGCAAAAGTTAGAACATCATTCAGAAACCTAAGTAAGGAGGCATTTAGGGCGCTTTACACTGCCTACGTAAGGCCAGTCTTAGAGTATGCTGCCTCATCATGGAGTCCCCATCTGAAGAAGCATATAATGAAACTGGAAAAGGTTCAGAGGTTTGCAACGAGACTCGTCCCAGAGCTACGAGGGATGGGGTATGAGGAGCGCCTGAGGAAACTGTGCCTTACGACACTAGAAAGAAGAAGGGAGAGGGGGGACATGATAGGAACGTATAAGATACTCAAAGGGATTGACAGAGTGGACATAGACGAAATGTTCACACGGAATAGTAACAGAACGAGGGGACATGGATGGAAGCTTGAAACTCAGATGAGTCACAGAGATGTTAGGAAGTTTTCTTTTAGCGTGAGAGTAGTGGGAAAATGGAATGCACTTCAGGAACAGGTTGCGGAAGCAAATACTATTCATAATTTTAAAACCAGGTATGATAGGGAAATGGGACAGGAGTCATTGCTGTAAACAACCGATGCCCGAAAGGCGGGATCCAAGAGTCAATGCTCGATCCTGCAGACACAACTAGGTGAGTACAACTAGGTGAGTACACACACACACACACACACACACTCACTCACACACACACACACACACACACACACACTCACTCACACACACACACACACACACTCACTCACTCACTCACACACACACACACACACACACACACACACACACATCCTCCAAGAGGACTTAAACAGGCTGCAGAGATGGTCAGGGAAATGGCTACTGGAGTTTAACACCAGTAAATGTAAAGTTATGGAAATGGGATCAGGTGACAGGAGACCAAAGGGACAGTACACAATGAAGGGGAACAGCCTACCTGTAACGATTCGAGAAAGAGACCTGGGAGTGGATGTGACACCTAATCTAACTCCTGAGGCACATATAAATAGGGTAACGACAGCAGCGTACTCTACACTGGCGAAAATTAGAACTTCATTCAGAAACCTAAATGAGGAAGCTTTTAGGGCGCTTTACACTGCCTACGTGAGACCCGTCTTAGAGTATGCCGCGCCATCATGGAGCCCCCACCTGAAGAAACACATAAAGAAACTGGAGAAGGTTCAGAGGTTTGCGACGAGGCTTGTCCCAGAGCTACGAGGGATGGGATATGAAGAGCGGCTGAAGGAACTGAACCTTACGACACTAGAGAAAAGAAGGGAGAGAGGAGATATGATAGGGACATATAAAATACTCAGGGGAATTGACAAAGTGGAAATAGATGAAATGTTCACATGTAATAATAACAGAACGAGGGGACATGGGTGGAAACTGGAAACTCAGATGAGTCACAGAGATGTTAAGAAGTTTTCTTTTAGCGTGAGAGTAGTAGAAAAATGGAATGCACTTGGGGAACAGGTTGTGGAAGCAAATACTATTCATACTTTTAAAACTAGGTATGATAGGGAAATGGGACAGGAGTCATTGCTGTAAACAACCGATAGCTAGAAAGGCGGGATCCAAGAGTCAATGCTCGATCCTGCAAGCACATATAGGTGAGTACATATAGGTGAGTACACACACACACACACACACACACACACACACACACACACACACACACACACACACACACACACACACACACACCGACACACACACCGACACACACACACACACACACACACACACACACACACACACACACACACACACACACACACACACACACACACACACACACACACACACTCACACACACCGACACACACACACCGACACACACACACACACACACACACACACACACACACACACACACACACACACACACACACACACACACACACACACACTTACTGTGGTGTGTTCTGCTGTCTTCTAATGACGAGATGCTGTTGAGTCTGCATTGACCATTCCCCTGATCACCGACTTGTTACTGATCACTTGTCCATCGTGAACTGTCAGTATGGCCCTGACCGTTATGTATCAGGCGAGACAACACAACAAGGCTGTGGCACCCGCAGGCACTCCCGTCTACAGTGACCCTGGGCAATTACTCCCATACCCCCGCAGCCAGAACGGCAGTGTTACCAAACTTCACTTGAGGCTAAAACCTTCCTTCATTCCTTCGTCCAACTGACGCTCACAGTGGCCTACGTATGTGGCTTTTGTATATATGTAACGTAGTATTTAAACTGTTTATATGTTTTTAAAGTATGAGAGTGTTGAGGTTTATTTAATATTAAGGTTATGTGTGGAGTGATGATAGTGGTGGGCAGGACGCGTATGGTACTGGTCTCTGGCCTTGGGAGAGGATGTGATCATTCCGGAGAAGGGAGGGAAGAGAAAGGGAGAGGAGGATAGGGAGGGAAAAGAAAGGGAGAGGAGAGAAGAGAAAGGGAGAGGAGGGTAGGGGGATTGCATTATTCGGAATGACAAAGCAAAAACTTAAATAGATTCAGATCTGTTGAAACATATAATGTAAACTGATATAATATTTGTTCTATACCAGGCTTAGAAGACTTTTTGGGTTGTGTAACTGTCTATAGTTTGTACACTCTGTCCACAGTCACTGTAGTTATATCTGGAGCACACCTGCAGTATGGAGCACACCTGCAGTATGGAGCACACCTGCAGTATGGAGCACACCTGCAGTATGGAGCACACCTGCAGTATGGAGCACACCTGCAGTATAGAGCACACCTGCAGTATGGAACACACCTGCAGTATGGAACACACCTGCAGTATGGGACACACCTGCAGTATGGAGCACACCTACAGTATGGAGCACACCTGCAGTATGGAACACACCTGCAGCATGGGGCACACCTGCAGTATGGAACACACCTGGAGGATGGAGCACACCTGCAGTATGGAGCACTCCTGGAGTATGGAGCACACCTGCAGTATGGAACACACCTGCAGTATGGAACACACCTGCAGTATGGAGCACACCTGCAGTATGGAGCACACCTGCAGTATGGAGCACACCTGCAGTATGGAGCACACCTGCAATATGGACCACACCTGCAGTATGGAGCACACCTGCAGTATGGAGCACACCTGCAGTATGGAGCACACCTGCAGTATGGAGCACACCTGCAGTATGGAGCACACCTGCAGTATGGAGCACAAATGGAGCACACCTGCAGTATGGAGCACACCTGCAATATGGAACACACCTGCAGTATGGGACACACCTGCAGTATGGGGCACACCTGCAGTATGGAACACACCTGGAGGATGGAGCACACCTGCAGTATGGAGCACACCTGCAGTATGGAACACACCTGCAGTATATAACACACCTGCAGTATGGAACACACCTGCAGTATGGAGCACACCTGCAGTATGGAGCACACCTGCAGTATGGAGCACACCTGCAGTATGGAGCACACCTGCAATATGGACCACACCTGCAGTATGGAGCACACCTGCAGTATGGAGCACACCTGCAGTATGGAGCACAAATGGAGCACACCTGCAGTATGGAGCACACCTGCAGTATAGAGCACACCTGCAGTATGGAGCACACCTGCAGTACGGAGCACACCTGCAGTATGGAGCACACCTGCAATATAGAGCACACCTGCAGTATGGAACACACCTGCAGTATGGAGCACACCTGCAGTACGGAGCACACCTGCAGTATGGAGCACACCTGCAGTATGGAGCACACCTGCAGTATGGAGCACACCTGCAGTATGGAGCAAACCTGCAGTATGGAGCACACCTGCAGTATGGAGCACAAATGGAGCACACCTGCAGTATGGAGCACACCTGCAATATGGAACACACCTGCAGTATGGAGCACACCTGCAGTATAGAGCACACCTGCAGTATGGAGCACACCTGCAATATGGAACACACCTGCAGTATGGAGCACACCTGCAGTATAGAGCACACCTGCAGTATGGAGCACACCTGCAGTATGGAACACACCTGCAGTATGGAGCACACCTGCAATATTAAGCGCACAACTGCAGTATGGAGCACACCTGCAGTATGGAGCACACCTGCAGTATGGAGCACACCTGGAGCACACCTGCAGTATGGAGCACACCTGCAGTATGGAGCACACCTGCAGTATGAAGCACACCTGCAGTATGGAGCACACCTGCACTATGGAACACACCTGCAGTATGGAGCACACCTGCAGTATGGAGCACACCTGCAGTATGGAGCACACCTGCAGTATGGAGCACACCTGCAGTATGGAGCACGCCTGCAGTATGGAGCACACCTGCACTATGGAACACACCTGCAGTATGGAACACACCTGCAGTATGGAGCACACCTGCAATATGGACCACACCTGCAGTATGGAGCACACCTGCAGTATGGAACACACCTGGAGTACACCTGCAGTATGGAGCACACCTGCAGTATGAAGCACACCTGCAGTATGGAGCACACCTGCAGTATGGAGCACACCTGCAGTATGGAGCACACCTGCACTATGGAACACACCTGCAGTATGGAGCACACCTGCAGTATGGAGCACACCTACAATATGGAACACACCTGCAGTATGGAGCACACCTGCAGTATGGAGCACACCTGCAGTATGGAGCACACCTGCAATATGGAACACACCTGCAGTATGGAGCACACCTGCAATATGGACCACACCTGCAGTATGGAGCACACCTGCAGTCTGGAGCACACCTGCAGTATGGAACACACCTGCAGTATGGAGCACACCTGCAGTATGGAGCACACCTGCAGTATGGAGCACACCTGCAGTATGGAGCACACCTGCAGTATGGAGCACACCTGGAGCACACCTGCAGTATGGAGCACACCTGCAATATGGAACACACCTGCAATATGGAGCACACCTGCAGTATGGAGCACACCTGCAATATGGAACACACCTGCAGTATGGAGCACACCTGCAATATGGACCACACCTGCAGTATGGAGCACACCTGCAGTATGGAGCACACCTGCAGTATGGAGCACACCTGCAGTATGGAGCACACCTGCAGTATGGAGCACACCTGCAGTATGGAACACACCTGCAGTATAGAGCAAACCTGCAGTATGGAGCACACCTGCAGTATGGAACACACCTGCAGTATAAAACACACCTGCAGTATGGAGCACACCTGCAGTATGGAGCACACCTGCAGTATGGAGCACACCTGCAGTATAAAACACACCTGCAGTATGGAGCACACCTGCAGTATGGAGCACACCTGCAGTATGGAACACACCTGCAGTATGGAGCACACCTGCAGTATGGAGCACACCTGCAGTATGGAGCACACCTGCAGTATGGAGCACACCTGGAGTATGGAGCACACCTGGAGTATGGAACACACCTGCAGTATGGAGCACACCTGCAGTATAGAGCACACCTGAAGTATGGAGCACACCTGCAGTATGGAGCACACCTGCAGTATGGAACACACCTGCAGTATGGAGCACACCTGCAGTTTGGAGCACACCTGGAGCACACCTGCAGTATGGAGCACACTTGCAGTATGGAACACACCTGCAGTATGGAGCACACCTGCAGTATGGAGCACACCTGCAGTAAGGAGCACACCTGCAGTATGGAACACGCCTGCAGTATGGAGCACACCTGCAATATGGAGCACACCTGCAGTATGGAGCACACCTGTAGTGTGGAGCACAACTGGAGTATGGAACACACCTGCAGTATGGAGCACACCTGCAGTATGGAGCACACCTGCAGTATGGAGCACACCTGCAGTATGGAACACACCTGCAGTATGGAGCACACCTGCAGTATGGAACACACTTGCAGTATGGAGCACACCTGCATTATGGAACACACCTGCAGTATGGAGCACACCTGCAGTATGGAACACGCCTGCAGTATGGAGCACACCTGCAATATGGAGCACACCTGCAGTATGGAGCACACCTGTAGTGTGGAGCACAACTGGAGTATGGAACACACCTGCAGTATGGAGCACACCTGCAGTATGGAGCACACCTGCAGTATGGAGCACACCTGCAGTATGGAACACACCTGCAGTATAGAGCACACCTGCAGTATGGAACACACCTGCAGTATGGAGCACACCTGCAGTATGGAACACACCTGCAGTATGGAGCACACCTGCATTATGGAACACACCTGCAGTATGGAACACACCTGCAGTATGGAACACATCTGCAGTATGGAGCATACCTGCAGTATGGAACACACCTGCAGTATGGAACACACCTGCAGTATGGAACACACCTGCAGTATGGAGCACACCTGCAGTATGGAGCACACCTGCAGTATGGAACACACGTGCAGTATGGAACACACCTGCAGTATGGAACACACCTGCAGTATGGAGCACACCTGCAGTATGGAACACACCTGCAGTATGGAGCACACCTGCAGTATGGAGCACACCTGGAGCACACCTGCAGTATGGAGCACACCTGCAGTATGGAACACACCTTCAGTATGGAGCACACCTACAGTATGGAGCACACCTGCAGTATGGAACACACCTGCAGTATGGAACACACCTGCAGTATGGAACACACCTGCAGTATGGAACACACCTGCAGTATGGAGCACACCTGCAGTATGGAACACACCTGCAGTATGGAACACACCTGCAGTATGGAACACACCTGCAGTATGGAGCACACCTGCAGTATGGAGCACACCTGCAGTATGGAACACACCTGCAGTATGGAACACACCTGCAGTATAGAGCACACCTGCAGTATGGAGCACACCTGCAGTATGGAGCACACCTGCAGTATGGAGCACACCTGCAGTATGGAACACACCTGCAGTATGGAGCACACCTGGAGCACACCTGCAGTACGGAGCACACCTGCAGTATGGAACACACCTGCAGTATGGAGCACACCTGCAGTATGGAGCACACCTGCAGTATGGGGCACACCTGCAGTATGGAGCACACCTGCAATATGGAGCACACTTGCAGTATGGAGCACACCTGCAGTATGGAACACACCTGCAGTATGGAGCACACCTGCAATATGGAGCACACTTGCAGTATGGAGCACACCTGCAGTATGGAACACACCTGCAGTATGGAGCACACCTGCAGTATGGAGCACACCTGCAGTATGAAGCACACCTGCAGTATGGAGCACACCTGCAGTATGGAACACACCTGCAGTATGGAACACACCTGTAGTATGGAGCACACCTGCAGTATGGAACACACCTGCAGTATGGAGCACACCTGCAGTATGGAGCACACCTGCAGTATGGAGCACACCTGCAGTATGGAACACGCCTGCAGTATGGAGCACACCTGCAATATGGAGCACACCTGCAGTATGGAGCACACCTGTAGTGTGGAGCACAACTGGAGTATGGAACACACCTGCAGTATGGAGCACACCTGCAGTATGGAGCACACCTGCAGTATGGAACACACCTGCAATATGGAGCACACCTGCAGTATGGAACACACCTGCAGTATGGAGCACACCTGCAGTATGGAACACACCTGCAGTATGGAACACACCTGCAGTATGGACTACACCTGCAGTATGGAGCACACCTGCAGTATGGAGCACACCTGCAGTATGGAACACACCTGCAGTATGGAACACACCTGCAGTATGGAGCACACCTGCAGTATGGAGCACACCTGCAGTATGGAGCACACCTGCAGTATGGAGCACACCTGCAGTATGGAGCACACCTGCAGTATGGAACACACCTGCAGTATGGAACACACCTGCAGTATGGAGCACACCTGCAGTATGGAGCACACCTGCAGTATGGAGCACACCTGCAGTATGGAACACACCTGCAGTATGGAGCACACCTGCAGTATGGAACACACCTGCAGTATGGAACACACCTGCAGTATGGAGCACACCTGCAGTATGGAGCACACCTGCAGTATGGAGCACACCTGCAGTATGGAGCACACCTGCAGTATGGAACACACCTGCAACATGGAACACACCTGCAGTATGGAGCACACCTGCAGTATGGAGCACACCTGCAGTATGGAGCACACCTGCAGTATGGAACACACCTGCAGTATGGAGCACACCTGCAGTATGGAACACACCTGCAGTATGGAACACACCTGCAGTATGGAGCACACCTGCAGTATGGAACACACCTGCAGTATGGAACACACCTGCAGTATGGAGCACACCTGCAGTATGGAACACACCTGCAGTATGGAGCACACCTGCAGTATGGAACACACCTGCAGTATGGAACACACCTGCAGTATGGAACACACCTGCAGTATGGAACACACCTGCAGTATGGAGCACACCTGCAGTATGGAGCACACCTGCAGTATGGAGCACACCTGCAGTATGGAACACACCTGCAGTATGGAACACACCTGCAGTATGGAACACACCTGCAGTATGGAACACACCTGCAGTATGGAACACACCTGCAGTATGGAACACACCTGCAGTATGGAACACACCTGCAGTATGGAGCACACCTGCAGTATGGAGCACACCTGCAGTATGGAACACACCTGCAGTATGGAGCACACCTGCAGTATGGAGCACACCTGCAGTATGGAGCACACCTGCAGTATGGAACACACCTGCAACATGGAACACACCTGCAGTATGGAGCACACCTGCAGTATGGAGCACACCTGCAGTATGGAGCACACCTGCAGTATGGAACACACCTGCAGTATGGAGCACACCTGCAGTATGGAACACACCTGCAGTATGGAACACACCTGCAGTATGGAGCACACCTGCAGTATGGAACACACCTGCAGTATGGAACACACCTGCAGTATGGAGCACACCTGCAGTATGGAACACACCTGCAGTATGGAGCACACCTGCAGTATGGAACACACCTGCAGTATGGAACAAACCTGCAGTATGGAACACACCTGCAGTATGGAACACACCTGCAGTATGGAGCACACCTGCAGTATGGAGCACACCTGCAGTATGGAACACACCTGCAGTATGGAACACACCTGCAGTATGGAACACACCTGCAGTATGGAACACACCTGCAGTATGGAACACACCTGCAGTATGGAACACACCTGCAGTATGGAGCACACCTGCAGTGGGTTTTGTAAGCTCTACTCCACAAGTCAAGCTTGGCCTTTTTTTTATTATTATTATTATTTTCTACCACAGACGTGGCCACACATTTACAATGCTAACCAGCATATATACATTTTCTTCTGTCCTCCTTGGACTGGGTTAGAGATCACTTAAACATATAGTTCAGGGATTTATTGAACAATCAACCACAGAAGGAGATTCGGTACTTTTAAAATGCTAAGCTAACCTACATACGTAAATACATAGATACACAGATTTACGTATGCCCTACATAAAGTGTTCGAAGTGTCATTAATGTGCATTTACAAAGGTGAAATGCAATTCTGATCAGCTTCCATATGTACTTTATACACTTACATATACATACACACACATATATACGTACATATACATATATACATGCATATATACACACACATGCATTCACATACATTTGTCTCTTTTACTCTGACAGGGTGAGATAGCTGACAGAGAAACTAGTGTGCAATTAAGCACTTAATCACTGAAGGTGATTAAGGTGCTTTTACACGCTCAGGTTATATAGTTACATCATATACATACATTGTGTAAATGATACATTACATGGTCAATCTTGGATACAAGTCCAATATATCATAAAGTGTTCCAGTACACATATAGTAATTACACAGTTCAGCATACCTCAGCCCAGGAGGGCGAAAGTCAGACAATATGGGACATTCTACAATATAATGTTCAAGAGAGTGCATGTTTTCTCTTTCGCAAAGTTGACACATTGCGTACTCGACATTTGGGTTTTGAGAAAACTGCCAGATACGTCTATATCCCAGGCGAATTCTGGCCACTATAACATCACATTGCCGGGTTCTTGTTCTATTAGTCCCATATGTGAATGTCTCCTCACGATATCTATCATAATATTTAATGCCACAACTTTCAGGTCTTTGTGAATTTGTTAGGTCGGTGAGATCTTCATTAGATATTTGTTTAAGTATTCTCTTTGTCACTGCTAATGAAACACCCATATCAATTTCTACCACTGGTTTTCTACAGGCTGTCTTTGCAAGCATATCAACAGTGTCATGCCTTGAGATGCCAACATGTGATGGTATCCATAGGAATTTAATTTCAAATCTGCTTTCTTTAGCAGCTAAAACATTCATTCGAATATCACTGACTATTTTACGGGTGTCACTACTATGTGCGTTCAATGCCAGGAGTGCACTCTGCGAGTCACAGTATATAAGTTCACTGCCTTTGTCTTTTAAAAATTCAGTGGCAAGGTATATGCCTGCAAGTTCGGTTTGAGTTGTACTTGCCCAGTCATTGACGCGCTTCATTGCTGTATGTACGAGAGAAGATTGTTCAAATATATTACATGCACATCCGGTACATCGTCCACCTTCTTCTACAGAGCCGTCGGTATAGCACTGATACACATCGTTACTTTCAGTGATGCTTTTCAGTGTTAACTGTTTTAATAATGTAGAGTGCACACTATCTTTCCTGGGCGCATTTAAAAATCAACTGATAGATCCCAGTTATCCCATGGAGTAATTGGTTGATTAATCATTAATTGAGTTGGGTACATATTTAATATTTTGATGGAGTTGGCTACCTTGTAGAACCAAAATACATAATCAGATTTCGTTCTTCTTTTATAGACCTCAGGTGAGTGCAGCATACTAGAAAGTTTAGCTTGAAACTTCATGTGTTGTCTAGATCTACTCAATGCCTTCACTCCAAAAACTGTGCTAATAGACAAAATTCTCTCACTTATGGTAGGTAATTTTAACTCTGCTCTCATATTAACTATTCTCGTGGACTTTAGAGCCCCAAGGATGAGACGCATAGCTTCATTTTGCAAGGTTTCAAGAGATTTCAGCTCTTTGTCAGTATACAGTGTGAGATGTAGAGCATTGTAGTCAATCACAGAGCGTATAAATGATATATAAAACATTCTAGCAAGTCTCACGTTGATTCCATGATTGACACCAACAAGGACCCGCAAGGGCTTTAATCTCTCCCACAGTCTCCCCTTGAGAGAAGAAAGGTACCCAGGGTCGTTAATGGGGACACCAAGGTATCTGTAAGACTCGCAGTTCTCAAGTACTCGCCCATCTATATGATAATTGGGTGGTGGAATACCACATGGAATGAGGGCACGAGTTTTCTGTACAAAGATAAGGAGGCCACATTCCTCAGCTCTAGTAGCAAAAGCATCGAGCAGAACTTGCATTCTAGGCTCGGAGGCAGCCTGTAAACATATATCATCAGCATAACAAATGACAGTGTCTTCATTATTAGTTGGAAGATCTTTAATAAGTTTATGCATCAGAACGTTGAACAACAAGGGGCTGAGGACCCCTCCTTGTGGAGTTCCCAGTTCAAAGTGTTTGCTCTCTGTGCTTTTAACACCATTAAACAAAACATATACTGTTCGATTAGACAAATAGCCCTTTATCCATTTCAGTAATTTTCCTTGTATTCCCAGCTCGGCAAGCTGTTCCAGTATGATTTCTCTGTTTGCTGTATCAAAAGCTGCTGCTAGGTCGATGAAGACTGTTTGAGGGGAAGCTTCAATATGTGCGAAGTACTCAGCAAAACAGTGTTGTGTACTGAGTCCAGGCATAAATCCAAACAGTTGGAGTGACAGGTGCCCCTGTATACGATACACGAGTCTGTTAAGAACAATACGTTCAAGCACTTTACAGACACACGATGTTAGAGATATGGGTCTATAATTATCTGAGTGTGGTTTGGGGATGGGAACAATGACACTCTTTGTCCAAGCATCAGGTAATACTCCTTCACGTAAACTCATTCTGTACAACACTAATAGTGGATTACCTGGTACGTGTGAGACTAATCTCAGTAGACTGTAAGTAATACCATCCTCTCCAGGAGCAGTTGATTTTCCCATCTTTAGTTCATGATTTAATTCCCATTCAGTTACATCATTAAGGTCCGACACGTCGATAGCTGTACAGGCAAGATTGATGGTTCGTTGTCTGTTGGGGCGTGTGTCATTAAGTTTCTGCTGTATGTTAATTGGGAGTGAGCTGTAGCATGATGTTAGTGCCCATTGATCAAGGAGAATGTTTGCTTGTTCTAGTGGGCTGCGGTGCAGTGGTTTGGTTGGGCTGCTTCTAGAGATTTTTCGTATCTTTTCCCAAACTTCAACAAGTGTTGTTGTTTTTATACTTTGTTGGAACTCTTCCCAATGTTTATTACGTATGACGTTGCTCATGTCTCTCACCTCTCTATTTGCAACTAGAAATGCATGCAGGTCACCTTGTGCTTTGGTTCGTTTGTACGTATCTCCAAGTTGCTTTACTCGTTCATGTTCTTTAACATATACGGGGTCAAGGACCCACTTGGGTGGTGGTAGGTGTTGCCCACTTCTGCTAGGCTTACGACCTGTTCCCCAACACACCCATGTGTCGTAGTAGGTAGTAATCGTATCAACGAGATCTCTGGAGAAGGCTTGTACATTCGTTATTGTGTAATCTTGATACCATTTTGATATACAATTAATAAAGTGGTCATGCAAGCCGTATGGAATATTCATTTTCCGTCTCTGGTGTCTATTAGGTACATCACATTGTACCTCATAGGAAGCAGAAACTGCATAGTGACCACTAACTAAGTGATTTACCAACGAACATTCCATCCTATCTTGCACAAGGTTTCTACCCATTACATAATCAAGTCTGCCTCCCAATAAATGACTTTGGGTATCCGTTTTATACACGGTTAATCTGTTGTCATAAACATATTTGATAAATTTGCATCCATTATCGTTGTTAGTAATGTCTCCCAGCGTAATATGTCTAGCATTAAAATCTCCCATGTATATTGTCCCATGATTGTCTAGATCTGGGAACAATGCTACATTTTTTTTTTTTTATTTTTTTTTACATGCAAGCATGCTTATAAGTACAATACAAGTAAACAATAACATAGAACAGACCAAAATAACAAAGCACAAACGTGCAAAAACAAAGGAACAAATGTACTAAACACAAAAACGCCGACCGGAAGGGCCGACCACAAAACAATAATAATTACAAACAAATCACAACAAGCAAATTAAAACACAGTGGAATACAATGCAGAAATAACACACCAAAATATGAAATATTCAGAACAAGGCTACCAGCACCTCAAACCCACACGGAGAGGCACCAACACAAAACGAAAATAATTATAATAACAATAACAATAATAATAATAATAACAATAATAACAATAATCATAATAATAATAAAAATAACAACTAGAAAGGAACAAATATACAACAAACAAAGAAAAGCACAATGGCAAAACTCGACAAAAAGCATAACCCCAGACCGGGTCACGCCAACAGCCTGAAGGGCACTCAACACGACACAAACAAGCGCACAAGCAGCAACATAAAAAAAACATAGAACCACAAAGCACAACATAAGCACACGACATCCACAACCAGACACACACCACTCAAACCCTGGACCGCACAGGAACCGGACACACACACAAGCCACACAAACCCATAACCACAAACCGGAGCACGCAGGAACTGGGAAACAAACCCACCCCACCCCACACACACACACACACACCCGACCCGCACCCCACAACCATGCACCACAATTCACAAAGGAATCATGAGCGAGGAATACATATCTCAGAGACAGGAAGATATTTATCAGGGAACGAATCCCAAGGATACCGTCGCTTATAGGCCTCCCAAATCAAATACTCCAAGTCGGTGGGGGGACGATCCCCCTGCCGTCGTGGGACCAGCACAAACTCGGGAACCTCCAGATCAGGTGGAAACGGCCACTCCTGAAGGTCACCGACGCAAGTCGCATAACGAGGCTGGGGAGCGCAAACCACGTCCTTCGAGGTAGCAGATGACACCGATGAAGCGTACGAGGGCTGTCGGGACGGCCGCGTCGCCGTACGCACAGGAGCAGGGGACAAGCAACGAGATGGTAACGTCCCAACCGAGACCGCAGGAGACACTGAAGAGATGGCCGGAGACGGAAGAGGCGTCGAGACCGCAGTCGATGAAACGGGGACCGAGGAAGGGGTTACAGAACCCCCAGAGCGAGCAGTCTTTTTCAACACCATCACCAGGCCACCCCGCTCACTGCGAACCTCAGCAGGGGGAACCACCCCCTACGAAGAACCGGAGCCATCCGAGGCAGGCGACGCACCCGAAGCAGGAACCGCAGACACCAAATCTGAAGTGGAGGCCGAAACACCGTCACTGGCACCCTCAGGCAAATGCACCTCCGCCACCACCATAGTCTGCAACGCAACCGGAGCCACCCCTCCGTCGCCGGCAGATCCACAAGCGTCGAAATCGCCAACGTCAGCCCAAGCAGAAGACGAAAGCCGGGAAGGCTTAGGCTCTGGCTGCACATCATCAGACCCGGAGGCCGACTCAGAGACACGCGCAACACAAGCTGGGAGAACCGGCGCACGTCGCAGAACGGCAGCATCCTCAACCACATGGGGCACCAGGCCAGGCACAGGAGGAAGCGCCGGATCCACCCCATCACCCCAGTGTGTGGTGGGAGGGGGGGGGGAATATTGATGTACTAAAATTCATAGTGGCTTGCCAAATTGATGTGATGTTCTTTTTCTATTCGTGGATCTTCGGTTAGGTTAGGTTCGGGCAATTTAGGACATCAGTTTTGCGACGTTGTGACCGCTGGAGAAAACGGGCTGAGTGTGTGAGCATGTGAGGACACACGGGGCAGCGAACTTCTCCTTAACTGATACAAGTTGCTGGAAGAGGTACTCTACTTCTCCAAATAATAAACTAAAATACACTGTAAATGAACAAATTCGTTATAAAAAGGGTAAACTAAGTGGTTGAATTTCAAGTTCAACCTCTGTATAAAAAAAAGAAAAAACTTGAACCACCTACCTGCACAAGTTGTAAAAACCTGGAGAGTGACTATATCAGAAACAATACACATGTGTACCAAAATAAACCCCCACATTATTTCAGTTAGATAAACACTATTTGTCAAATATAGATATTGTTCTTAAAAGATCCCCCCCCCCTCCTCCCATATTTTCCAAGGGTTGGAAAATGTTAATCTTCTTGTGTGATAAGTTGTTCACTTGAGACAGTTAGGCAAGTCCCAGCTGTGTCTGGGTACAAGTGAGAGGATAAACAACCCAGCGGGTTTTCTTTCTATTGGGGAGTGTTGTATATGCTGCTCTGGCGGTGTGTCCACTCACGGGATGAGTGACGCTACCTGATAAAGTCGTCCCTCGGGGCAAAGGATAGCATAAAATATATAAAAAGTAGCCAACTGCAGTTCAAAATACAAATTAAAAACCCTCACCAGGTAGGATAAAGGACTTTCATCAACCCACTATAGCTTCCTATATTCGATATTGACTTGAAATAAAGGCCATGAGTTAAATCAGTGTTATGATCCTATCAATAGGCTTTCATCAGTTTACATTTCTCTTAAACGGCTAAATTTTCAGTCATGGAAGAAATGCTCTTGTGTGTGTTCGCATCTTCGCCCACACACCTTACATTTCATGAGATGTAGTTCCCTTTACATGTTGAACTGCCAGAGATACTTGTAGTTAAGTCGTATTCAAGATAATACTTCCCCTATACAACTGTTTTGTATAGATTCATTTCACTGTGACAAAGAGGGAGGGGAGGGAATTATCAGGGGAAAGCGTCAAGCCACAACAACTATATAGCACTGGGAAGAGATCAGGATAAGGATTTGGGATGAGACAGGAGAAAGGAATGGTGCCCAACTACCGTTAATCCCAAGTGGTTAGGATGGGCTAGGTTAGGTTAAGTACAACAACTAGACCGGGGATCTAGTTGTTCCTGTTTGCACTACTCTGCTCGCTTCACATTCAACTGATAATTCTCCTTTGATGACACTTTTTGGACTCTATGGAGTTAGTGTAACCCGGAGCACCAAAATAAGATATATAACGCTGGCTGTTGGGGCCAGAGTTCAATCCCCAATGGCCCAGAAAGGTCATTACAGTGTCGCCGGGACGTGGTCGAAGCATCAATAGATGTTAACCTGCATTTCCACTTGCTGTGGGACTATTCTCTCAGACGCTTAGTGCCTGCAGCAACGCCACTCATTAATATTAATTGTTAAAGATTGGACACATACTCTAAGGACTGTTTCATCCTGGAACGTTTCAGTACCCTGGAAGTTGTACCAGATGGTTCAGCATGAAAATTTAAAGGTCGGGGGAAACATTTTGATTGTATTCCGCAGTAAGAATTTGTTTAGTGAGGGCGGTGGGTGGGGCGTGAGGAGAAGGTGGTGGATGGGGTGTAGCGAGTAAACCTATACTCGCTCTATTATCTCATCATCTTACTGGCATAACTAATTACACAAGCTATAATCCTATCCCTGTTTACAGGTAACGGTTTTTCCACCCTCCTATCTTACTGTGAGGTGTAGTAACCGTATATAAGCCAGCGATTTGAGAATAGCAAACCGTGTGTCGTCACCATTTGGTCCGGGAGACATCTCCCGTCACGCAGGGTGCAGTTGCGCCTCCACAGATCTCCAGTATCATCTTTTGATACTGGTAATGGCTCAAAAGGGCCACCACTTACGGGCTATTCATGCCCGTGCCACCTCTTGGGTGGCTTAATCTTCATCAATCGAATAGCAAACCAGTACAATCTCCAGTCAAGAATGTAGTACTCGGTGTAGGCAGTTCTAATCGACCCAAGACGCTACAGCTTCGACACAGAGCAGGCAGCAGACTACGACCACATCCAGCTACAACGCTCTCCCACATAGAGCTCCGCGACTCCGGCCTCACTCAGCTCTCTGCTCTGCTCCAGGCTTCGTCTCAACGTCTACGACACTGCTGTATCCAGGACTACTAAATAAATATGAAACTCACTAAACACTGTGTATCTAATCAACCCAACAACGTAACATAATCGTACATTACAGGGGCATGACGAGAATTGGTAGAGGAAGTGAGGAAGGTTCGGGGAGGGAGTACTTAAAGATGGGGGAATGAGAAAGGTTCACAGAGCACCGCTCCTGTGCCAGGTAAGTCCACTTCGGGCTCACCATAGCCCATGCTACTTGCCCCGCTCCTGTGCCAGGTAAGTTACGGGCTCACCATAGCCCGTGCTACTTGGAACTTGTTCCGAGTAGCTAAATCTATAACATCTATGAAGTCTCCGTGGTGTAGTGGTAAGACACTCGCCTGGCGTTCCGCGAGCGCTATGTCATGGGTTCGTATCCTGGCCGGGGAGGATTTACTGGGCGCAATTCCTTAACTGTAGCCTCTGTTTAACGCAACAGTAAAATGTGTACTTGGATGAAAAAACGATTCTTCGCGGCGGGGATCGTATTCCAGGGACCTGCCCGAAACGCTACGCGTACTAGTGGCTGTACAAGAATGTAACAACTCTTGTATATATTTAAAAAAAAAAAAAAAAAAAAAAAAAAAAAAAAAAAAACGAGAAAGGTTCCACGGGCTATTCATGTCCGTGCCACCTCTTGGGTGGCTTAATCTTTATCATTATCGAGAAAAGTTCCAGGTTACAGCCCAGCTCATGTGCCAGGTAAGTCCACTACGGGCTCACCATAGTCCCTGCTACCTCCTACAGGTTCGGGTGAGAGTGAGGAAGGAGGGAGGGTGATAGTTCTCCGGTGGGAGCTATCCGGAGAAAGCGCCAAGTCATTACGAATATATAGAACTGGGAAGGGGTCAGGATAAGGATTTAGGATAGGACCGGGGAAAGGATTAGTGTCCAACCACTTGGACGGTCGGGGATTGAACTCAAATCTGCATTAAGAGAGACCGTCACTCTACCGTTCAACCCAAGTGGTGGGGAAATGAGGAAGATTTTGGGAGGAGGAGTAGAGGCGTGGAGACCCAGGAATATAGATGGCATATTTTCTTAAAACAAAAGAAGGCACACCAAACAGTATATAAGAGAAACGGTGGCAGCGATGACGTGGAATACAGTCAAAAATCGCCCGAAAGCGACCCAATCTTATTAAAATATGTTTTGATTGCCAAGAATATTTTATAATAAACTTTTTAAGTTGTGGAGCCCTTTAGGTTTGTTTGACCAGACAGAATTATATAAATTTATATTTATTGAAAAAAATATACAATATTTAATGCCATAGTTGTACCAAATGTAAATACAACAATGCATTACACATGATAACAGCATACTAGATCAGTCTTCACATACATTTTACATAAGGCACTGCCACTAAACAGCACAAGGGACAATGTAAGCAGCAAGTGTGGCCTCGGGCCTGGCAACACACACCTCGTGTATCACAGCGGCTCCACTCTCTTACCTCACAATATAACCATACAAGAAATTGCAGAACGGAAAACCCATGTGAGGCAGCTTCTGTTAACCTAGCTAAGCTGCCACCATCCATTCTAACTCAGTACATCCAAGACAAGGAATGGAACTTGTCTGTACTTTAAGCTGTTATTAAAAAAGTTAAAAAATTATCTATCTATCTATCTATATATATATATATATATACAACTTTAGAACACTTTCCCACCAGGAGACTCGAACCCTAGCCAGCACAGAAGCCTTCCAGCAACTGGCATAACAGGTACGCCTTAACCCGCTCCACCACCTGCTCAGACCCTTAAAAGAGATGGTAATTTCGGAGTATTTAAATACACCAAAGATCACCACCTCCCAAGAGCACTAGAGCAAGTGAGGGGTCATTTAGACTTTAATTTCATCAAGTCCCTGTTAATATGGGAAGACTCAGTGTCTATGCTTAAGGCACAACTCTCCTAAACACGAGAGTGAAGTATACAACTTTAGAACACTTTCCCACCAGGAGACTCGAACCCTAGCCAGCACAGAAGCCTACCAGCAACTGGCATAACAGGTACGCCTTAACCCGCTCCACCACCTGCTCAGACCCTTAAAAGAGATGGTAATTTCGGAGTATTTAAATACACCAAAGATCACCACCTCCCAAGAGCACTAGAGCAAGTGAGGGGTCATTTAGACGTTAATTTCATCAAGTCCCTGTTAATATGGGAAGACACAGTGTCTATGCTTAAGGCACAACTCTCCTAAACACGAGAGTGAAGTATACAACTTTAGAACACTTTCCCACCAGGAGACTCGAACCCTAGCCAGCACAGAAGCCTTCCAGCAACTGGCATAACAGGTACGCCTTAACCCACTCCACCACCTGCTCAGACCCTTAAAAAAGATGGTAATTTCGGAGTATTTAAATACACCAAAGATCACCACCTCCCAAGAGCACTAGAGCAAGTGAGGGGTCATTTAGACGTTAATTTCATCAAGTCCCTGTTAATATGAGAAGACACAGTGTCTATGCTTAAGGCACAACTCTCCTAAACACGAGAGTGAAGTATACAACTTTAGAACACTTTCCCACCAGGAGACTCGAACCCTAGCCAGCACAGAAGCCTTCCAGCAACTGGCATAACAGGTACGCCTTAACCCGCTCCACCACCTGCTCAGACCCTTAAAAGAGATGGTAATTTCGGAGTATTTAAATACACCAAAGATCACCACCTCCCAAGAGCACTAGAGCAAGTGAGGGGTCATTTAGACGTTAATTTCATCAAGTCCCTGTTAATATGGGAAGACACAGTGTCTATGCTTAAGGCACAACTCTCCTAAACACGAGAGTGAAGTATACAACTTTAGAACACTTTCCCACCAGGAGACTTGAACCCTAGCCAGCACAGAAGCCTTCCAGCAACTGGCATAACAGGTACGCCTTAACCCACTCCACCACCTGCTCAGACCCTTAAAAGAGATGGTAATTTCGGAGTATTTAAATACACCAAAGATCACCACCTCCCAAGAGCACTAGAGCAAGTGAGGGGTCATTTAGACGTTAATTTCATCAAGTCCCTGTTAATATGGGAAGACACAGTGTCTATGCTTAAGGCACAACTCTCCTAAACACGAGAGTGAAGTATACAGCTTTAGAACACTTTCCCACCAGGAGACTCGAACCCTAGCCAGCACAGAAGCCTTCCAGCAACTGGCATAACAGGTACGCCTTAACCCGCTCCACCACCTGCTCAGACCCTTAAAAGAGATGGTAATTTCGGAGTATTTAAATACACCAAAGATCACCACCTCCCAAGAGCACTAGAGCAAGTGAAGGGTCATTTAGACTTTAATTTCATCAAGTCCCTGTTAATATGGGAAGACACAGTGTCTATGCTTAAGGCACAACTCTCCTAAACACGAGAGTGAAGTATACAACTTTAGAACACTTTCCCACCAGGAGACTCGAATCCTAGCCAGCACAGAAGCCTTCCAGCAACTGGCATAACAGGTATGCCTTAACCCGCTCCACCACCTGCTCAGACCCTTAAAAGAGATGGTAATTTCGGAGTATTTAAATACACCAAAGATCACCACCTCCCAAGAGCACTAGAGCAAGTGAGGGGTCATTTAGACGTTAATTTCATCAAGTCCCTGTTAATATGGGAAGACACAGTGTCTATGCTTAAGGCACAACTCTCCTAAACACGAGAGTGAAGTATACAACTTTAGAACACTTTCCCACCAGGAGACTCGAACCCTAGCCAGCACAGAAGCCTTCCAGCAACTGGCATAACAGGTACGCCTTAACCCGCTCCACCACCTGCTCAGACCCTTAAAAGAGATGGTAATTTCGGAGTATTTAAATACACCAAAGATCACCACCTCCCAAGAGCACTAGAGCAAGTGAGGGGTCATTTAGACGTTAATTTCATCAAGTCCCTGTTAATATGAGAAGACACAGTGTCTATGCTTAAGGCACAACTCTCCTAAACACGAGAGTGAAGTATACAACTTTAGAACACTTTCCCACCAGGAGACTCGAACCCTAGCCAGCACAGAAGCCTTCCAGCAACTGGCATAACAGGTACGCCTTAACCCGCCCCACCACCTGCTCAGACCCTTAAAAGAGATGGTAATTTCAGAGTATTTAAATACACCAAAGATCACCACCTCCCAAGAGCACTAGAGCAAGTGAGGGGTCATTTAGACGTTAATTTCATCAAGTCCCTGTTAATATGGGAAGACACAGTGTCTATGCTTAAGGCACAACTCTCTTAAACACGAGAGTGAAGTATACAACTTTAGAACACTTTCCCACCAGGAGACTCGAACCCTAGCCAGCACAGAAGCCTTCCAGCAACTGGCATAACAGGTACGCCTTAACCCGCTCCACCACCTGCTCAGACCCTTAAAAGAGATGGTAATTTCAGAGTATTTAAATACACCAAAGATCACCACCTCCCAAGAGCACTAGAGCAAGTGAGGGGTCATTTAGACGTTAATTTCATCAAGTCCCTGTTAATATGGGAAGACACAGTGTCTATGCTTAAGGCACAACTCTCCTAAACACGAGAGTGAAGTATACAACTTTAGAACACTTTCCCACCAGGAGACTCGAACCCTAGCCAGCACAGAAGCCTTCCAGCAACTGGCATAACAGGTACGCCTTAACCCGCTCCACCACCTGCTCAGACCCTTAAAAGAGATGGTAATTTCGGAGTATTTAAATACACCAAAGATCACCACCTCCCAAGAGCAATAGAGCAAGTGAGGGGTCATTTAGACGTTAATTTCATCAAGTCCCTGTTAATATGGGAAGACACAGTGTCTATGCTTAAGGCACAACTCTCCTAAACACGAGAGTGAAGTATACAACTTTAGAACACTTTCCCACCAGGAGACTCGAACCCTAGCCAGCACAGAAGCCTTCCAGCAACTGGCATAACAGGTATGCCTTAACCCGCTCCACCACCTGCTCAGACCCTTAAAAGAGATGGTAATTTCGGAGTATTTAAATACACCAAAGATCACCACCTCCCAAGAGCACTAGAGCAAGTGAGGGGTCATTTAGACGTTAATTTCATCAAGTCCCTGTTAATATGGGAAGACACAGTGTCTATGCTTAAGGCACAACTCTCCTAAACACGAGAGTGAAGTATACAACTTTAGAACACTTTCCCACCAGGAGAAATTACCATCTCTTTTAAGGGTCTGAGCAGGTGGTGGAGCGGGTTAAGGCGTACCTGTTATGCCAGTTGCTGGAAGGCTTCGGTGCTGGCTAGGGTTCGAGTCTCCTGGTGGGAAAGTGTTCTAAAGTTGTATACTTCACTCTCGTGTTTAGGAGAGTTGTGCCTTAAGCATAGACACTGTGTCTTCCCATATTAACAGGGACTTGATGAAATTAACGTCTAAATGACCCCTCACTTGCTCTAGTGCTCTTGGGAGGTGGTGATCTTTGGTGTATTTAAATACTCCGAAATTACCATCTCTTTTAAGGGTCTGAGCAGGTGGTGGAGCGGGTTAAGGCGTACCTGTTATGCCAGTTGCTGGAAGGCTTCTGTGCTGGCTAGGGTTCGAGTCTCCTGGTGGGAAAGTGTTCTAAAGTTGTATACTTCACTCTCGTGTTTAGGAGAGTTGTGCCTTAAGCATAGACACTGTGTCTTCCCATATTAACAGAGACTTGATGAAATTAACGTCTAAATGACCCCTCACTTGCTCTAGTGCTCTTGGGAGGTGGTGATCTTTGGTGTATTTAAATACTCCGAAATTACCATCTCTTTTAAGGGTCTGAGCAGGTGGTGGAGCGGGTTAAGGCGTACCTGTTATGCCAGTTGCTGGAAGGCTTCTGTGCTGGCTAGGGTTCGAGTCTCCTGGTGGGAAAGTGTTCTAAAGTTGTATACTTCACTCTCGTGTTTAGGAGAGTTGTGCCTTAAGCATAGACACTGTGTCTTCCCATATTAACAGGGACTTGATGAAATTAACGTCTAAATGACCCCTCACTTGCTCTAGTGCTCTTGGGAGGTGGTGATCTTTGGTGTATTTAAATACTCCGAAATTACCATCTCTTTTAAGGGTCTGAGCAGGTGGTGGAGCGGGTTAAGGCGTACCTGTTATGCCAGTTGCTGGAAGGCTTCTGTGCTGGCTAGGGTTCGAGTCTCCTGGTGGGAAAGTGTTCTAAAGTTGTATACTTCACTCTCGTGTTTAGGAGAGTTGTGCCTTAAGCATAGACACTGTGTCTTCCCATATTAACAGGGACTTGATGAAATTAACGTCTAAATGACCCCTCACTTGCTCTAGTGCTCTTGGGAGGTGGTGATCTTTGGTGTATTTAAATACTCCGAAATTACCATCTCTTTTAAGGGTCTGAGCAGGTGGTGGAGCGGGTTAAGGCGTACCTGTTATGCCAGTTGCTGGAAGGCTTCTGTGCTGGCTAGGGTTCGAGTCTCCTGGTGGGAAAGTGTTCTAAAGTTGTATACTTCACTCTCGTGTTTAGGAGAGTTGTGCCTTAAGCATAGACACTGTGTCTTCTCATATTAACAGGGACTTGATGAAATTAACGTCTAAATGACCCCTCACTTGCTCTAGTGCTGTTGAGAGGTGGTGATCTTTGGTGTATTTAAATACTCCGAAATTACCATCTCTTTTAAGGGTCTGTGCAGGTAGTGGAGCGGGTTAAGGCGTACCTGTTATGCCAGTTGCTGGAAGGCTTCTGTGCTGGCTAGGGTTCGAGTCTCCTGGTGGGAAAGTGTTCTAAAGTTGTATACTTCACTCTCGTGTTTAGGAGAGTTGTGCCTTAAGCATAGACACTGTGTCTTCCCATATTAACAGGGACTTGATGAAATTAACGTCTAAACGACCCCTCACTTGCTCTAGTGCTCTTGGGAGGTGGTGATCTTTGGTGTATTTAAATACTCCGAAATTACCATCTCTTTTAAGGGTCTGAGCAGGTGGTGGAGCGGGTTAATGCGTACCTGTTATGCCAGTTGCTGGAAGGCTTCTGTGCTGGCTAGGGTTCGAGTCTCCTGGTGGGAAAGTGTTCTAAAGTTGTATACTTCACTCTCGTGTTTAGGAGAGTTGTGCCTTAAGCATAGACACTGTGTCTTCTCATATTAACAGGGACTTGATGAAATTAACGTCTAAATGACCCCTCACTTGCTCTAGTGCTGTTGAGAGGTGGTGATCTTTGATGTATTTAAATACTCCGAAATTACCATCTCTTTTAAGGGTCTGTGCAGGTGGTGGAGCGGGTTAAGGCGTACCTGTTATGCCAGTTGCTGGAAGGCTTCTGTGCTGGCTAGGGTTCGAGTCTCCTGGTGGGAAAGTGTTCTAAAGTTGTATACTTCACTCTCGTGTTTAGGAGAGTTGTGCCTTAAGCATAGACACTGTGTCTTCCCATATTAACAGGGACTTGATGAAATTAACGTCTAAATGACCCCTCACTTGCTCTAGTGCTCTTGGGAGGTGGTGATCTTTGGTGTATTTAAATACTCCGAAATTACCATCTCTTTTAAGGGTCTGAGCAGGTGGTGGAGCGGGTTAAGGCGTACCTGTTATGCCAGTTGCTGGAAGGCTTCTGTGCTGGCTAGGGTTCGAGTCTCCTGGTGGGAAAGTGTTCTAAAGTTGTATACTTCACTCTCGTGTTTAGGAGAGTTGTGCCTTAAGATATATATATATATATATATATATATATATATATATATATATATATATATATATATAATATACATAATATATTATATATATAATATATATATAATATATGTGCCTCAGAGACACTTGGTGCCTGGGGTAAAAGTGCTGCTAGCTTTTTGAAGGAGTTGGGGTCTAAGCTAATAGAAACAACTAGAGACCCTAGAGCTGCCAGTTTTCTTTTTCAGCGCCTTAGTGTGGCAATCCAGAGAGGAAATGCTCACTGCATCCATGGTTCCTGCCCGCCATCTGAGGAGCTGGAGGAGCTATTCAACTTGTGACAAGCAGCCTTGCACCCTGCATGTAATCAATATTGTAACTTTTTTTTGTGTAATGACATTTTTAAATAAAGTTAGATAAATATACACACATACCAAAAGAATAGGGGTGGTAGGAGAAGAAAATATCAAAGTGTTCAGTGAGGATCCACAAGGTCTTCTCTGAGTACTCTTTATTTTCTTCTCCGAGGCTATGGGTCCCTACACTTGCACCAGAGGTGGTACCCCATATATGTATTATATTATATATATAACAGATAATATATTATATATTATATATATATATATATTATACCTAGAAGGGGTACCACCTCTGGTGCAAGTGTAGGGACCCATAGCCTCGGAGAAGAAAATAAAGAGTACTCAGAAAAGACCTTGTGGATCCTACCTTGAGGTGCTTCCGGGGCTTAGTGTCCCCGCGGCCCGGTCGTCGACCAGGCCTCCTGGTTGCTGGACTGATCAACCAGGCTGTTAGACGCGGCTGCTCGCAGCCTGACGTATGAGTCACAGCCTGGTTGATCAGGTAGATCAGTTGATCCTCACTGAACACTTTGATATTTTCTTCTCCTACCACCCCTATTCTTTTGGTATGTGTGAATATATATCTAACTTTATTTGAAAATGTCATTACACAAAAAAAGTTACAATATTGATTACATGCAGGGTGCAAAGCTGCTTGTCACAAGTTGTACAGCTCTTCCAGCTCCTCAGATGGCGGGCAGGAACCATGGATGCAGTGAGCATTTCCTCCCTGGATCGCCACACTAAGGCGCTAATATATATACCTGTACCAATATGTTTTTGACTCCAGTTTTGTACACATTGTTTTATGTTCCATTTTGTGTTCATATAAGTATCACCCTATTAATATACCCCCTTTGATATAGGCTGTCACCAGACAGTTAATCATACGACCCAACATAAATTGGCTTGTATGTAAATGACCCAACTAGTGTACTTGTTGGTGACTATACCCACAAATATTCGCTATAGACTCCCGAGGGGTCCACAAGTCCCAGAAGTAGGGAATAATCGTTTGATAAATTCCACGGATCCTATAGTACAATAGTCTACTTTCTCGACTTACAATCGAGCATCCAGAGTTCAGTCCCCGGGGCTCAACAGAAACGTTTGGGTATATCTCTTTTCACCTGATGCCTCTGTTCACTTAGAAGTAAATAGTAACCTGGGGATTGGCAACTGTTTTGGTTGGAGCCTGAAGATCAGTACCTAGATTCAGGAAGCTTTGTGTATTTCTTCGTAAGTGGGTTTGCTACGAAGGTTCCTAAGTGCGCCCTAAGAAGATGCTTAGGTGCGATTCAATAAGGTCCACTTAGGAAGAAATTTGTTGGTTCACCTGCGTGCCGATAGAGGTCACTACTGTGTTTCGTTTGGCCAATCAGAGAACAGCAACATTCTTCATATTGAAGATTTAGCGCTGGCTTATCGGAGCTCTACTGCCTCCTATTTACGTCGATTTTTCTTATAAAATTAGTATATTTCGAAGTAAAACAATGTTTTTTCAACTTCTACAGCCAGCACCGACATTGTAGTAAACAAATATGTTACATTTGTTGTTTACCTACGTAATTCTAAGAGATACTGTGTAGCTGTCCTTGTTGCTCGGAAGATGCGCTGACAATTATTGTATATATTTACTGAATTTACCCAAGGGCCACTAACTATCTAGTGGCCTCGACGAGGACAGAAAGCCGGCGGCTTGTTAAAGGGCCCGCCAATTGTCTTAATGATATTTTTTAGCTGGAATTTGGCATTTACGGCTTCAGCGGGTAGGCGGTTCCATGGGTTTATAGCCCTCTTGGTGGAAAAAAACATTTGTTTTCAGTCCTACTTGAGAGAACATACTCTCCAACACTATATCTGTGATTGTCCTGTTATCAGTGACTTCATACCAAATGGTATGAGGTATTTTGAGCTCTGTAATTACTTGATACACTCAGGAATATTGGAAGATATTCTTGTGCTGCACCCAGATTTTGCCAGTGGAGGCTAATAGATCAGCGTTAAGTATTTTGTTCTCTCCTAATTCCATGTATGACTGGCCATCCTGTGAGGTGAGGATGTTGGATGAGCTTTTAGCTGGTTTTTGATCTACACTGTGTGGTCCTTTATACAGAATAGGGAAGCAGCACATTGCTGTGTATACCTAAACATGTTTAAAAATACATTGTTTGAGAGGAGTCTTGTAGAAATTGGTAAGAGTAATTATAATATAATGTTTCCATGATTCAGTGCTTACCTCTTGTGAAAATTGCTTAGAGTTGTTTAGTCAGAGTTGATTTGTTTTTTGTATTGAGGCTGGTATTTTCTAAATTGATTCCATGTACAGTATGTCTAACCTTCCTGTGAGATGGGAGTATTAGATAAACTTATAGCTAGTTTTTTATCTACACTGTAATATTCCATATAGAATAGGGTAGCAGCACATTGCTGTGTATACCTAATCTTCTTAATAAAAAAAATCAGTAATAAAGATTTTAAATTATAGTTTGTATTATTACAAATTCAGTACTGTATTATCCTTATTAAATCATGTTGACCATGGATCATTAAGATCTCATGTTGATATGTAATAGTCATATTTCTTTTGAACTGCTAATCCATGCTAATCATTCATTAAATTGTGCATTATGTCTCAATTTTTCACTTCCTTGGATATACTGTACAGTACAAAAAGATAGGATAAAAATAAACCAGTAATATTTCTTTCATTATATTTTTCATTTAAATAACTGCATCAATATTTTTACAACTGACAGGATTTGTTTTACCATACAGGTGCATTATTTGTTAAAAAAAAATTTGGTTTATTGTTACACACAATGGTGCTACATAGCCTTCCCAGCTTGGTGCCTTCTTTTAATACTTACTGATTAAAAAATAAATAATAAATACATTTTATTCAGGAAAAGTATATACAGTTGATTTACAAACATAATGTTGGATTTATAGACAGAGCTAGTACATACAATACCTAAAGCCACTAATACTCTAGCATTTCGGGCAAGGTGTGGGGTTAAAAACACAGACTAAAACTTAATAGTAATCGGGATTAGGTATAAATTGTGTTGAAATAAAGAATAAAAAATACAAAAAGGGGGGTTAACATAGCATAAATCAGCAATTGCACATGTTGGTGAACAGCGTTGTTTAAAAAATAGCAAGACATGGATTGACATTTAGGAGGTAAGTTAGGTTACATGGAGTTAATTAGGCAGTACTTGGTTTAACTCTTAAACTGGTTGAGAGAGGTACAGCCTTTGACATGATTCGGGAGGTCATTCCACATTCTGGGTCTCTTGATTTGTAGAGCACTTCTAGTTTGGTTACACACAGCCAAATTGAGTAACAGGAAGAGGTCTTGGACACAAATTTGTTCCATGCTAAATGTAGAGGAATCAGCTGAGTATTCCTCAAATAAAATAAGTTGCCTCAGCTTATAAGGTAAAAAAATAAGCATTTCTCAAATAAGTAGCTGCCTCACCTCACTGCCTTACTGCTACATAGCCTTCCAGGCATGGTGCCTTCTTTTGATAATTACTTGTTCCACACCCAAATTTTATAACAGGAAGAGGTCTTGGACCCTACTTCCCTCTCTCTTTTTTAATAATCTATATAGTCATAATTAAAGCTTTAAGTATTCAATGAATAAAGTTTGTGACATTTTTACCCTTCTCCTTACCTAACATCATTTGTGCAGCATATTTTTATTTTATGTCTCACCCAGATTTAATTTCAAAATAAAACCAAACTAAATAAATTAGAAATGGGTATGTATTGCTAAGGTACACCCTTACTACTAGGTGAACAGGGGCATTTGGTGATAGTAAATGATCGAGTCAGGCAGGGCTCATCACCTCTCATATTACATGTTCACCAGTGTTTATTTACTTAATAACCACGGGTATAATATCTTGCTATTATAAAACTAATTCTACTATCATCAAACACATATTTACTTCAAGTTTCAAGCAGAGAATGCATATATAACTAACACGAAGGACTCCTCTTCACTAGATTCACCAGCTATAATATTTTTGTCATGTTCCAATATCAAATCGATCTCAGTGTTATGTAGTAGAGAAAAAATGACTTATATCCAGTTTACGTAAAGCTACGAGTGGTGGAAACCACACTTAAATCCCGGAATGAACTTACGAAGGTTTTTCCACTTAGGGTAGTTACTTGAGTACGGACGTAGCTGCCACGAAGGCGCTAAGAGGGAAAACGTTCTTAGCTAAGAGGAAAAACCTTCGTAAGTACCTTCCTGAATCCGGCCCCTGAAGTTGATCAAGGGCGACCCGAGAAGCCTTAGTACAGCTCCCCCATCCCTGACAACAACAACAATTATCAGGTTGCCAGATCACCGGGAATGTAGAATATTCGTGTGTGTGTGTACTTTATAAAGTCACACACAAGACACGACAGCCACACACACACTAACTATACGAGCACTATACACACACACACACCCACACATATATAAAACACCTGTACATTTACAGGAGAGGCAACTCATCTCCATCCTTTGTCTGACTCATGAGGTTCTGAAAGTCCATCTTCCTCGAGTATTTATGAGCTAATTCCATAGCAGAGCCCTTGACTGCGACCAGCGCCGCCACCATCACTGCCGGGAATATAGGAAGGAACAAAAGCGACCACTCCAGTACCTCCTGTATGCTCTTTGTCTTCATCAGATATATAAACAGGGAGGAGAGGATGGCGAAGGGCGCAGCCAGGACGAAGCAGTGGCACAGTCTTAGTTCATCGGAGTCCTTGCCGAAGAGGAGGAGCATCAGGCTCTCCTGCAGGGAGGGCAGCTGAGGGTCGTCCTTGTAGTGCCAGCACCGTCGGCACCTGCAGGCAGCATTGTCTTAATATGTGCAGGATACATTGGTGTCAACAATCATCTCATCAATACAAGCCGTTACAATCAATTAAAATATAAGATTTTTCACAATAAATATATAAATATTTAATATATAAGCTTCAGTAAATTTAACATCTATAATAAAGATGCTTCAGACTAAAAGTTATCTATGGATCCAAATATACAGAGTATAGATTTAATTGATAAAATAAGCCAAGACCTGCAGCGACTGACCTGTTGGGGATCCGCAACCTTATTGTATCGTCGTTAATGTTGACTGTGATAGATTTACCACTGGCGGCCATGCTGTGTGGGCGGGGAGAGAATGTGTCTTAATAGATAGTAGACGTGTTAATAGATAGTAGACGTGATGGGTGTTATGGGCGTGCTACTTGTGGTGGTGTTATGGGCGTGTTACTTGTGGTGGTGTTATGGACGTGTTACTTGTGGTGGTGGTGTTATGGGCGTGTTACTTGTGGTGGTGGTGTAATGGGCGTGTTACTTGTGGTGGTGTTATGGGTGTGTTACTTGTGGTGGTGTTATGGGTGTGTTACTTGTGGTGGTGGTGTTATGGGTGTGTTACTTGTGGTGGTGTTATGGGTGTGTTACTTGTGGTGGTGTTATGGGCGTGTTACTTGTGGTGGTGTTATGGACGTGTTACTTGTGGTGGTGGTGTTATGGGCGTGTTACTTGTGGTGGTGGTGTTATGGGCGTGTTACTTGTGGTGGTGTTATGGGTGTGTTACTTGTGGTGGGTGTTATGGGTGTGTTACTTGTGGTGGTGTTATGGGTGTGTTACTTGTGGTGGGTGTTATGGACGTGTTACTTGTGGTGGTGGTGTTATGGGCGTGTTACTTGTGGGGGTGTTATGGGCGTGTTACTTGTGGTGGGTGTTATGGACGTGTTACTTGTGGTGGTGTTACGGGCGTGTTACTTGTGGTGGGTGTTATGGACGTGTTACTTGTGGTGGTGTTATGGACGTGTTACTTGTGGTGGTGTTATGGACGTGTTACTTGTGGTGGTGGTGTTATGGGCGTGTTACTTGTGGTGGTGTTATGGGTGTGTTACTTGTGGTGGTGTTATGGGTGTGTTACTTGTGGTGGTGGTGTTATGGGTGTGTTACTTGTGGTGGTGTTATGGGTGTGTTACTTGTGGTGGTGTTATGGGTGTGTTACTTGTGGTGGTGGTGTTATTGGTGTGTTACTTGTGGTGGTGGTGTTATGGGCGTGTTACTTGTGGTGGTGTTATGGACGTGTTACTTGTGGTGGTGGTGTTATGGGCGTGTTACTTGTGGTGGTGGTGTTATGGGCGTGTTACTTGTGGTGGTGTTATGGGCGTGTTACTTGTGGTGGTGTTATGGACGTGTTACTTGTGGTGGTGGTGTTATGGGTGTGTTACTTGTGGTGGTGTTATGGGTGTGTTACTTGTGGTGGTGTTATGGGTGTGTTACTTGTGGTGGTGTTACGGGCGTGTTACTTGTGGTGGGTGTTATGGGTGTGTTACTTGTGGTGGTGTTATGGACGTGTTACTTGTGGTGGTGTTATGGACGTGTTACTTGTGGTGGTGGTGTTATGGGCGTGTTACTTGTGGTGGTGTTATGGGCGTGTTACTTGTGGTGGTGTTATGGGCGTGTTACTTGTGATGGTGGTGTTATGGGCGTGTTACTTGTGGTGGTGTTATGGGTGTGTTACTTGTGGTGGTGTTATGGGTGTGTTACTTGTGGTGGGTGTTATGGGTGTGTTACTTGTGGTGGTGTTATGGGTGTGTTACTTGTGGTGGTGTTATGGGTGTGTTACTTGTGGTGGTGTTACGGGCGTGTTACTTGTGGTGGGTGTTATGGGTGTGTTACTTGTGGTGGTGTTATGGACGTGTTACTTGTGGTGGTGTTATGGACGTGTTACTTGTGGTGGTGGTGTTATGGGCGTGTTACTTGTGGGGGTGTTATGGGCGTGTTACTTGTGGTGGGTGTTATGGACGTGTTACTTGTGGTGGTGTTACGGGCGTGTTACTTGTGGTGGGTGTTATGGGTGTGTTACTTTTGGTGGTGTTATGGGCGTGTTACTTGTGGTGGTGTTATGGGTGTGTTACTTGTGGTGGGTGTTATGGGTGTGTTACTTTTGGTGGTGTTATGGGCGTGTTACTTGTGGTGGGTGTTATGGGCGTGTTACTTGTGGTGGTGTTATGGACGTGTTACTTGTGGTGGTGTTATGGGCGTGTTACTTGTGGTGGTGTTATGGGCGTGTTACTTGTGGTGTTACGGGCGTGTTACTTGTGGTGGTGTTACGGGCGTGTTACTTGTGGTGGTGTTACGGGCGTGTTACTTGTGGTGGTGTTATAAATTACAAATTTAGTATATTTAACCTATTATAATACAAGTCGGCCGACAACACCCAGCCCTAGCGTTCACGACCAGAGTGAAGTAACTGGAAATTAATAACCTGATAAAACAGACTGCAACATTGACTAATTAACTACTGTTGCATTACAGATTTGATGTCAATTCGAAATCCACAGGCGCACAATGGCCTATGTGGCTGTCGAATTTTGTAAATTTCATGATGCGGCCCCTAGGCTGTAGCCTAGTCCACGCCAGCCTCGCTGAGGTGGCTCTGATCGCTACTAAATCTCGGTATTGAACTTCAAATTATGGAATGTGAGGCATCGCAATATATCGTTGATCATTATTACCTGATACAAGTCCTGCCCTTCACTGCTGACAACGGCTGCGGCAGAAATGAGTCGTGGAACTCACACACCCTTCGACAGGCAGACCAACGTTCCCAGGGGCGTTCACTCAACGTTATAATGTTCAGCGTAGCAGCAGCAACTGAACACTGGACAAGTTATGGCACCGTACAC
Organism: Procambarus clarkii; assembly: GCF_040958095.1. Taxonomy (NCBI): domain Eukaryota; kingdom Metazoa; phylum Arthropoda; class Malacostraca; order Decapoda; family Cambaridae; genus Procambarus; species Procambarus clarkii. The sequence goes on from NC_091168.1 coordinate 17,815,973, forward strand.
GCCGGCCACCCACTCGCCCCACCCACGGTAAATTGCCATGCACGCTAAAATAATCCAATTTCTAACGGTTTCGTTTATAATTATAAAACAAATATACTCAAATAGTAGTATAATGTTTTCATTTTATATATATGTATATATATATTAAACGTTGTCCGTGAAGAGTGAAATGCTGTACTTAGAAATGCATGTATAGAATTGTGAGAAGTGAATTATAAAATTGGCAAGACTGGTGCATACTGAACACTTAACCTTCTACCAAGGGCGGAGGAGAGGGGAGGGGGGGGGGGGGATAAAAGTAATTTAATAATCATATTCATTATGGTGATCATGTTCATTATATGGTGATCATGTTCATTATAAAGTGACCATGTTCATTATATGGTGATCATGTTCATTATATGGTGATCATGTTCATTATATAGTGATCATGTTCATTATATGGTGATCATGTTCATTATATGGTGATCATGTTCATTATATGGTGATCATGTTCATTATATGGTGATCATGTTCATTATATGGTGATCATGTTCATTATATGGTGATCATGTTCATTATATAGTGATCATGTTCATTATATGGTGATCATGTTCATTATATGGTGATCATGTTCATTATATGGTGATCATGTTCATTATATGGTGATCATGTTCATTATATGGTGATCATGTTCATTATATGGTGATCATGTTCATTAATGTGATCATGTTCATTATATGGTGATCATGTTCATTATATGGTGATCATGTTCATTATATGGTGATCATGTTCATTAATGTGATCATGTTCATTATATGGTGATCATGTTCATTATATGGTGATCATGTTCATTAATGTGATCATGTTCATTTTTGTGATCATGTTCATTATATTTTGATCGGGGCAGCATGTACATGACTGTTAAGCTGCCGCCCAGTTGGGTGGGTGTGGAACAAGACTAGTACCTGTGTGACTCACCATAGATGTAAACTGCCTCGTATGGTGACTGTTGTGAGCCTCTTATTGAATCACTGGTGATATAAAATGATTATTGATATGCATATGTATTTGTGTACATGGATGTATAATATATATGTACATGTGTATGTAACATTAACATTTGTGTAACTAGCTACAAAAGATTGTCACTTGCTTAGCTAAACGAACTATGTGGTTCAGTTCCTGATCCCATTATGTGCCTCTGTAACCCTTTCCACCACCACCCTCGGGATGAGCATGGGGTGCATAATAAAGAATTATTATTATTAACATCTTTATTGACAAAATTAATTACAATTTTGCCTAATTTGAGGATTTTGATAGTCTTATTAAAGTGAGGATAATGCTCGTATTCACTGTCACGCAGGACAGAGGGTCATACATAAGACAATAAGTCTAAACTGTAGGCTGAAGCACATATATATCATGGTTACAATCAATGTTTTAATGTATGGATATGTGAAAACAACTTTCTACTGTGCACTGCCACACAAGAGCAGAGATGGGTTCATAAGTGATGCAGCTTAGAAGTAATATAAATAAAAATTGTTCTTCATTCTTTAAAATGGACAAGCAAATTTTGGGTAAATTGTTAGGATGTCGTCCAGAACACCTGAGTCAATAAAATAGTTACACAGTTGGTGGTACAAGAGGCCAGGAGGTCTAAAGTCCTTTACGGTTTCACATTCATCAATATAGTGTTCTAGTGAATGCATTAAAGGTTTATCACAGAGTTTACAATCTGAATATTCTGGTAGTGGCTCAGCCTCACTAACCTGCCAGATGTGTCTATAGCCAAGGCGAATTCGCGCAGTGACTACATCACATTGCCTGGTCCGGTTACTGTGCTGACCATACAAATACCTATTATTACAAAACTTGTCATAACTTTTAATACTGCAGCTTTCAGGTCTCTGGGCATTTCTTAGTTCTTCTAAATCTGAATTAATTTCTTTAATTTGTATGTTTCTAATAACTGTATTAGATAGTCCAAAGTCATAATCAATGTTTTCTTTCCTGCAAGCCTCATTGGCCAAATTATATACAAGAGTTTTTATCATTGGCAAAAATTACATTCCATTTAATATTACAAGCTACTTTCGACATACATTGTGATGGGTTATTTAAGGACTGCAGAGCACTTTTAGAGTCACAGAAAATAACTCCACCACCATTGAGCTTAAGGTATTCAGTGGCTAGATAAATGCCCAATAGCTCGGTCTGTGTCGTGCTTGCCCAGTTGTTCAATCTCTGTGTACTAGTCATGATCATTTCATTCCCTTTATACACTGCACATGCACAACCTGTTCTACCAGTGCCTAACTGCACAGAGCCATCAGTAAAGGCATAGGATTCAGTCGGTTTGAGAATTTGAAGATGACTGTCAATAGCTTTTTCACTGATGAGGGTATAATGCAGAGAGACCTCCACATCTTTCCAAGGGGGAATATAGTGAATAGTTTTATCAGGGTTAAGAGACACATTCAGTTTCTGAAGATTATAGGCACAACAACTGAGCCGCACACTGTAGGGAGTTTTTTGCGGCGGATTGAGGGAACAGTCAGAATAATAAAGAAAGAATTGAAATCAATTCCTTACGCCTTATTCCCTTATATATATATATTTTTTAATATATATATATATATATATATATATATATATATATATATATATATATATATATATATATATTTATATATATATATGATCCTGTTATTGTTTTTGTTGATCCTTTTACTGTTTTTTGTTGATCCAATATTTGTTTTTGTTGATCCTGTTATTGTTTTTGTTGATCCTGTTACTGTTTTTGTTGATCCTGTTACTGCTTTTGTTGATCCTGTTATTGTTTTTGTTGATCCTGTTACTGTTTTTGTTGATCCTGTAACTGTTTTTGTTGATCCTGTTACTGTTTTTGTTGATCCTGTTACTGTTTTTGCTGATCCTGTTACTGTTTTTGCTGATCCTGTTACTGTTTTTGTTGATTCTGTTACTGTTTTTATTGATACTGTTACTGTTTTTGCTGATCCTGTTACTGTTTTTGTTGACCTTGCTACTGTTTTTACTGATCTTGTTACTGTTTTTGTTGATCATGTTGCTGTTTTTGTTGATCTTGTTACTACTTTTGTTGATCATGTTGCTTTTTTTGTTGATCATGTTGCTGTTTTTATCCTGTTATTGTTTTTGTTGATCCTGTAGCTGTTTTTTATTATCCTTTTGCTGTTGTTGCTGATCCAGCTGCTGTTTTTGTTTATCCTGTTTTTGTTGATCCTGTTACTCTTTTTGTTGACTTATATGATACTTTTAATTGTCAGCTATAAAAGTTTGCGTAATGCACACATCCTAATTACAACTCTAAACGTATAGTCTTGTATATTTGGAAATGACTGAAACAAAAACGAATCTGGCATTGAACAAATTGTTGAGCGCAAGATATAGAGAGAGCCAAGTCAGATACGTTTAGGTCCCAGACAAGGAAGCCCGCACAAGGCAGCGTCTGAAGTGGACACGTATGGTACGGTCACTGGACAGTGTTACCAACACAACGGATACCCAACAGAAAGCATTCGTGTGAGGCACATAGTTCAATGTTATTGAGCTGCTTACAACCAGTTCTACCTAAACAGAGTAAATGTTATACAAAAAACAATTCAAGATAAGAATTTATCGAATATAATTATGCAGTTTGGAAAACAAAATACGGACAAATGGTTGTAAACCCCTAGACATGATATAAAATTGGCGCTTACCGGCAACTGTCCGTGAGTGATGACGTAAGAGGGGCGGGGTTAATGTTTTAGTTAATCTGTCCTCCTGGCTCCGCGCTGTTGTGGTGACGAGACCTCTTCCTTCCTCCCCGCCTGCCACTCTTCACACCGATTCAACGGTACTTCAAACAGCTTTGGCGCGGAACGACGTACGTAGTTACATTACGTATACAGTTTAGTTTATGTAGTTGAAACAGCAAATAAGATGGTAGTCGAGTTTTGTGTGTTTAGCTAGTATTTTTCTGTCATAATTGTATTGTGTTAAATAATAAACACATGATTCTGTTACGCGCATATGGGGTCTACACAGTGTGTGTGTACTGTATATATTTTGCGCGTGCAAACATACGCACACACACACACACACGCACGCACGCCCACGCACACGCACGCACACGCACACGCACACACACACACACACACACACACAAACCTTCTGGAATTCTATGATAAAATAACGAGGATAAGACAGGACAGAGATGGTTGGGCAGACTGCATATTTCTGGACTGCCAAAAAGCCTTTGATACAGTACCGCACATGAGACTGCTGTTCAAGCTCGAGAGGCAGGCGGGGGTGGGGGGAAAGGTCCTAGAATGGATAAGGAACTACCTAACAGGAAGGAGCCAAAGAGTTACGGTAAGGGGCGAGAAGTCGGACTGGCGAACAGTAACAAGTGGAGTACCACAAGGATCGGTGCTGGGACCAATTCTATTTCTTGTGTATGTTAACGACATGTTTACAGGCGTAGAGTCCTACATGTCGATGTTTGCGGATGATGCAAAGTTGATGAGAAGAGTTGTGACAGATGAGGATTGCAGGATCCTCCAAGAGGACCTGAACAGATTGCAGAGATGGTCAGAGAAATGGCTACTAGAATTCAACACGAGCAAATGTAAAGTTATGGAAATGGGACTAGGAGATAGGAGACCAAAGGGACAGTACACAATGAAGGGGAACAGCCTACCTGTAACGACGCGTGAAAGAGACCTGGGGGTGGACGTAACACCTAATCTATCTCCTGAGGCACATATTAATAGGATAACGACAGCAGCGTACTCTACACTGGCAAAAGTTAGAACATCATTCAGAAACCTAAGTAAGGAGGCATTTAGGGCGCTTTACACTGCCTACGTAAGGCCAGTCTTAGAGTATGCCGCCTCATCATGGAGTCCCCATCTGAAGAAGCATATAATGAAACTGGAAAAGGTTCAGAGGTTTGCAACGAGACTCGTCCCAGAGCTACGAGGGATGGGGTATGAAGAGCGCCTGAGGGAACTGTGCCTTACGACACTAGAAAGAAGAAGGGAGAGGGGGGACATGATAGGAACGTATAAGATACTCAGAGGAATTGACAGAGTGGACATAGACGAAATGTTCACACGGAATAGTAACAGAACGAGAGGACATGGATGGAAGCTTGAAACTCAGATGAGTCACAGAGATGTAAGGAAGTTTTCTTTTAGCGTGAGAGTAGTGGGGAAATGGAATGCTCTTCAGGAACAGGTTGTGGAAGCAAATACTATTCATAATTTTAAAACCAGGTATGATAGGGAAATGGGACAGGAGTCATTGCTGTAAACAACCGATGCTCGAAAGGCGGGATCCAAGAGTCAATGCTCGATCCTGCAAGCACATATAGGTGAGTACATATAGGTGAGTACACACACACACACACACACACACACACACACACACACACACACACACACACGCACGCACGCACGCACGCACGCACGCACGCACGCACACACACACACACACACACACACACACACACACACACACACATACACACACACACACACATATATATATATATGAGCCACAGACATATTAGAAAGAACTTTTTTAGTGTCAGAGTGGTTGACAAATGGAATGCATTAGGCAGTGATGTGGTGGAGGCTGACTCCATACACAGTTTCAAGTGTAGATATGATAGAGGCTCAGGAATCTGTACACCTGTTGATTGACGGTTGAGAGGCGGGACCAAAGAGTCAGCTCAACCCTCGCAAACACAAGTAGGTCAGTAGAACTAGATGAGTACACACACGTGTGTGTACTCACTTATACTAGGTGAGTACACACACACACACACATGGGTCTGGTAGCTGAGTGGACTGCGCACAGGTCTCATAATTCTGTGGCCCGGGTTCGATTCATGGACCAGACAGAAACAAATGGACAAAGGTTCTTTCACCCCTGATGCTCCCGTTACCTAGCAGTAAATAGGTACCAGGGAGATAGACAGCTGTTAAGGAGCTGCTTCCTGGGTGTGTGTGGGGGGGGGGGAATAAAAAATTAGTTAGTTACAGCCGATTGACAGTTGAGAGACGGGCCGAAAGAGCAGAGCTCAAACCCTGCAAGAACAAATAGGTGAATACACACACACACACTGTGTGTGTATGTGTGTGCTTGCTATTTTGGACGGCCATTGCGGGGGACCGTAGTCCTAATTGCCCGAGTTCGATTCCCGGCCGACGGGAAACAAATGGCCAGAATTTCTTTCACCTGATGCACCAGTTCACCGAACAGTGAATGGGTACCTAGGAGTTAGACAGCTGCTACGGGCAGGTGTCTAACGCCATGTGTGTGTGTACTCACCTAATTGTACTCACCTAATTGTGCTTGCGGGGGTTGAGCTTTGGCTCTTTGGTCCCGCCTCTCAACTGTCAATCAACTGGTGTACAGATTCCTGAGCCTACTGGGCTCTATCATATCTACATTTGAAACTGTGTATGGAGTCAGCCTCCACCACATCACTTCCTAGTGCATTCCATTTATTAACTACTCTGACACTGAAAAAATTCTTTCTAACGTCTCTGTGGCTCATCTGGGTATTAAGTTTCCACCTGTGTCCCCTTGTTCGTGTCCCACCCGTGCTGAAGAGTTTGTATTTGTCCACCCTGTCAATTCCCCTGAGAATTTTGTAGGTGGTTATCATGTCTCCCCTTACTCTTCTGTTTTCCAGGGATGTGAGGTTCAGCTCCTTTAGCCTTTCCTCGTAGCTCAATCCTCTCAGTTCCGGGACAAGCCTGGTGGCATACCGCTGAATCTTCTCTAACTTTGTCTTGTGTTTAACTAGGTATGGACTCCAGGCTGGAGCTGCATACTCCAGGATTGGTCTTACATAAGTGGTATACAGGGTTCTGAAAGATTCCTTACACAAGTTTCTGAAGGCAGTTCTTATGTTGGCCAGTCTAGCATATGCCGCTGATGATATTCTTTTGATGTGGGCCTCTGGGGACAGGTTCGGTGTGATATCAACCCCCAGATCCTTCTCTCTATTTGATTCTTGCAGGATTTCCCCTCCCAGATGATACCTTGTGTTCAGCCTCCTGCTCCCTTCGCCTAATTTCATCACCTTACACTTTCCAGAGTTGAACTTCAGCAGCCATTTTCTAGACCATTCCTCCAGTTTATCCAGGTCATCCTGTAGTCTCTGTCTATCTTCATCCGTCTTGATTCTTCTCATAATTTTTGCATCATCAGCAAACATCGAGAGGAATGAGTCTATACCCTCTGGAAGATCGTTCACATATATTAGAAACAGGATGGGTCCAAGTACTGAGCCCTGTGGGACTCCGCTGGTGACATCTCGCCACTCTGATGTCTTCCCCCTCACCGTTACTCGCTGTTTCCTGTTGCTTAAGTACTCCCTTATCCACTGGAGCACCTTCCCTTTTACTCCTGCCTGTTGCTCCAACTTTTTTAACAGCCTTTTATGGAGTACTGTGTCAAAGGCTTTTTGGCAATCCAGGAAAATGCAGTCGGCCCACCCTTCTCTTTCCTGCCTAATTTTCGTTGCCTGGTCATAAAATTCTATTAAACCTGTGAGGCACGATTTACCATCTCTGAACCCATGTTGGTGGTGCGTTACAAAGTTATTTCCCTCCAGATGCTCTACGAGCCTTTTCCTCACGATCTTCTCCGGCACCTTGCATGGTATACAAGTTAGGGAAACTGGCGTGTAATTCAGTGCCTCTTGCCTGTCACCCTTTTTGTATATTGGGACCACGTTAGCTGTCTTCCAACTTTCTGGTAAGTCTCCTGTTTCCAGTGACCTGTTATACACCATAGAGAGTGGCACACTTAGTGCTTCTGCACCTTCCTTTAGTATCCATGGTGAGATTCTATCAGGCCCAACAGCCTTTGTCACATCTAGCTCCAGCAGACACCTTTTGACCTCATCACTGGTGAGGTCAAATTCCTCCAAGGTTGCTTGGTTTGCCGCCTCCTCATTTAGTGCAGGGGCTTCTCCTTGTTCTATTGTGAAGACCTCCTGGAATCTCTTGTTGAGTTCTTCACACACCTCCTTGTCATTCTCTGTGTATCTGTTCTCCCCTTTCCGCAGCTTCATCACTTGTTCCTTCACTGCTGTTTTCCTCCTGATATGGCTGTGGAGCAGCTTTGGTTGGGTTTTGGCTTTACTCGCGATGTCATTTTCAAACTGTCTCTCTGCTTCCCTCCTCACTCTGATGTACTCATTTCTGGCCCTCTGGTATCTCTCCCTGCTCTCTGGTGTTCTGTTATTTCTGTAGTTTCTCCATGTTCTTTTACTCAGTTGTTTCGCTACCTTACATTCCTGGTTGAACCATGGGTTTTTCTGTTGTTTTTCGTTTTTCTCCTTTTGGACGGGGATAAACCTGTCTGCAGCTTCCTGGCACTTTTGGGTGACAATATCCATCATGACCTGCACATTCTTGTCTCTAAGTTCTGTTTCCCATGGTATTCCCCTGAGGAAGTTCCTCATCTCGTCATATTTTCCTCTTCGGTAATTCAGTCTTTTCCCCTCCACTCCCATCCTTGGATAGGTTATCCCTACCTCCACCAAGTACTCAAAGGTCAGCACACTGTGGTCACTCATTCCTATGGGGGCTTCAACTTTGACTTCCCTTATTTCTGACTCATTCAGGGTGAATATTAAGTCGAGTCTAGCTGGTTCATCATTGCCTCTCATTCTTGTGGGTTCCTTGACATGCTGGCTCAGAAAATTCCTTGTTGCCACTTCCAGGAGTTTAGCTCGCCACATATCTGCACCACCATGTGGGTCCCCATTCTCCCAGTCTATCTTTCCATGGTTGAAATCACCCATGATTAAGAGTCTTGAGCCATTCCTGCAGGCAACTGAAGCTGCTCTCTCTATTATATTAATGGTTGCCATGTTGTTCCTATCAAACTCCTGTCTAGGTCTTCTGTCATTTAGGGGAGGGTTGTAAATGACTGTCACTATTATCTTAGGTCCACCCATTGTTATAGTTCCTGTTATGTAATCTCTGAATCCGTCACAGCCCGGAATTTCCATCTCATCAAAACTCCAGTCCTTCCTTATCAGCAGGGCCACTCCTCCACCTCCTCTCCCTTCCCTCTCTTTCCTTACTATATAGTAGTCCTTTGGAAACACAGCATCTGTTATGACTCCTGACATTTTTGTTTCTGTTAGTCCTATTACATCAGGGTTTTCTTCTTGCACCCTTTCTGCCAGTTCACTTGCTTTATTGGTAATCCCATCAATGTTTGAGTACATTACCTTGAAGCTCACTTTCTTATATCCAATTTCACCCACACTCCCTACAAGTGTAGAAGGTTGTTCTATGGTCCTTGCTACTTGGGTAGGCTCCTCCTCCTGTGAGGTAGTTGCCAGGGGTTCAGGGGGAGGTGGAGTGGGGGGTGGAGGGCTTAGGTCTTCCTCAGGCCTGCTTGGGTCAGGAAGAAGTCCTGGGGGTGAGGGAGCAGAGATTGCTTGGGGAGAGGGCACGCCCTCCTGCGGTGTAGTTGACAGGGGTTTGGAGGGAGGTGGAGTGGGGGATAGAGGGCTTTGGTCTTGCTCAGGCCTGCTTGGGGCAGGGAGAAGACCAGGGGCTGGGAAAGCAGGGGCTACTTGGGGTAAGGGGAGGGGAGGATTTGGGTTTCATGATGGGCATTATGAAGGGGCAAGGAAGGGTTTGTGCTGGGGGGTAGGGCGAGGGCCCTATTGGGTGGTGGACTGGGGTGTTGCATTCCCCCCTGGGGTTCCTGGGTTGCTGGATTGGGGTTCCCCACTCCCTCTCTGGGATTGCTGGGTTGGAGGCTGAGGTTCCCTGGCTCTCTTCCCTCTCCTTGCGCCTTTTCCTTGCATCTGATGCCCTTACTATCTCGTCTCTGGTCATGTCCCTCTGAACATATACCTCTTTGTAGTTCCTTACATACCTCAGTTTGCTCTTCCTTACAAGAATGTCCTCTTTGATGTCCTCGCTTTTGAATACTACCTTGATCAATCTTTTTTTGTCTCTGTTGTACTGGCCAATCCGGAAAAACTGTTCTATGTCTCGTTCAGCCCCTTCCATTCCTATCTCCTTTAATGTCCCTGCCACTGCAGCTTTGTCTTTAGTCCTCGTTTCCTCCCTTGTGGAGCCCTCTTGTTCCTTGATACCTACCACTACTACAGCTCTTTTCCTTTCCATTAGCTGGCTTGTGCATCTAGCTGCCTCCTGTGAGGTTACTGCTTTCATTACAACATCCTTGACTGTGGACATTGCTCCTGGGCTCTTGAGCATTTCAGCAAAGGTTGGGCCAATTGTAGGGGTCCCTGCCATAGCTACATCTCCTGGCACCTGGGGGTTGGTCCCCTGGGCCAGAGTCTGAGGAGGGCCTGTTTTTAGGCTTTTTATCTCCTCTTGTGCTGCACTTAGTTCTATCTGCAGCTTACATATAGTTTCCCTCAGGTCCTTCAATTCCCCACTGACTTCCTTCCATGCCTTAGCAATCATCTCCATGAATGACTCGTCCAGTCCCTCTCCTCCAGCTTCATTCTGTTGTCTTACCATCCCGCTTGACCTGTGTGTGTGTGTGTGTGTGTGTGTGTGTGTGTGTGTGTGTGTGTGTGTGTGTGTGTGTGTGTGTCTGTGTGTGTGTCTGTATGTGCGTCTGTGTGTGTGTCTGTATGTGCGTGTGTGTGTGTCCGTGTGTGTCTTTGTGTGCGTGCGTGTGTGAGTGTGTGCGTGTGTGCGTGTGTGTGTGTGTGTGTGTGTGTGTGTGTGTGTGTGTGTGTGTGTGTGTGTGTGTGTGTGTGTGTGTGTGTGTGTGTGTGTGTGTGTTGGGTGCGGGGGTGTTTGTGTATAGGGGAAGGGGTAGGGAGGTGTCTTGGGGCAGTGTAAGGCGTGGGAAGGTGAGGGGTGAGATGGTGAGCGGTCACCAGGGTATCATGTGTCAAGCCCCACCCAAGTGAGCCACGGAGTTGTATATTTGAGATATTGAGACCTACTTTAAATTAGGTATTTTAAGTCACTCTGTACACCTTATTGATGACCTAGAGAGGGGTACCTACCGTCAGCTCACCCCGAGCAAGCACGCCTAGGTGAGTTTGAAGAGATGTCCTTATGACGGGGTTGGTCGCTTGCCCTCTCCTCTCTCTGGTATCAATGTTGTCTCCACGTGCTACTGTTGTCTCCACGTGCTCCTGGTAACATTCGTTCCTATCTTCCTCACTGGTCGTCACCACTATGTGCACTTAGCATACGATCCTAAACGGTGCCCACACTTCGGGGGATCAATCACTAAGTATGCTACAATCCGCTTCACAACACATTACTCAGCAAACAAAACGTAGGTCCTGCTAGGCTGGGTGGCTAGGCTGACCCAACGGTACACACTGATCTTGCCACTCGGCCTTATTTTTGTTTCTTAATTGCTCTACCGCTGTAGGAGCTCACTGTACACTTGATCACTGCGTTTGCGTACACTTCTGTGACAAAAAACTATGTTTCTTGTCTCGGTGACCCTTCAATGTCTCGAGATAATTGATGTTATTCGCGGACCCTACGGTCCGTATGTGTATGTATGTAATTATGTGTAAGGATATGCATCTGTATATACTTACACACACGAGAGAAATTTATTTAGTAGACATAATAGAGGAAAAATAGATTGGTTAGAAAGACGGAGACCAAAAGCTAATAGCTCGAGTCTGTAGGCACAAATGGTAAATATACACACACACTGTGGCACCTACCCTTGAACGTATGAATGTTCTTTGATAATGTGTTAGTGCGCCTGTGATATATGTTCATTCTGGGTGTAGAGTAGTAACTTACAACTTCCTTGGGTTATACAGCTGACATACAATGGCTGAACAAGACAATCGTGGACGGATGTATTTTGACTCCAGCAACCTCAACATCACCCTTCCCAACAGGTAAGGGGAATATTATCAGGTTTTATCCTAGTCCTCCCTTTCCCTCCTATTCTTATTTATCTATATCTGTTTGGCTCCGTTTTACTTGATAAAAATAATTTTTATTAGTGCTTCTCCTGATAATTACCTTACCTCTTCACAATTTCTCACTGGTGTGTATGGTTGAGCTCCAGCTTCTGGGTCCTGACGTAAACATCGATCACCCGTGAATATTGATAATTCTTATTTAAACTTGATTGACATGCTTCTAATCAATATGTAGTACGTTTTATCAGTGTTATGAGTGAGTTTGTTGGTACTCGGGCCTGAACTTAAATTTTGTGAGAAAAAAAATTATTGTGGTTAATGTGTCAAAAGCCTTAAACATGTCAACAAATAGACTTGGGCCTGAACTTAAATTTTGTGAGAAAAAAAATTATTGTGGTTAATGTGTCAAAAGCCTTAAACATGTCAACAAATAGACTTACTTATGCGGTATTCATTTTGTCAAGAGCTGCATATATCAAGTCAAGCGTATTAGTTAAAGCATCGTTGGCGCTTTTGTGGGGAGTCGGGAGCCATACTGGCAAGAACTTAAGTATATTACACTGGTCTACAGCCAGAATGCTTCTGTAACAAATGAAATCAATTCTGACTTAATTCGGGATCACTGAGACCAGAAATGATGTTTAAAATTGTTGAGTAGCTACAATTTTCATCCAACACGAGTCTTAAAGCTGGTTTGTTGCATAATGGAAGTGTTTGCCATCAATTCCATTGGATTATGTAACCCAAATAAGGGAACTTATGAAAACATAAAGCAGTTTTTGAAGTGCATATACAATGACCAGCATCAGTGGCAGCTCTGTGGGGACTTGAAGATTGTTGCTGTTGTGATGGGTCTACAGGGTGGATACATAAATTACTGGTGTTGTCATTGTGAGTGAGACAGTCGTGCTAGAGATTCCCACTTGTCATGAGAGACTGGCCACTCCGTCTATTATTGGAGCCAGGGGTGAAAAAGGTTAAGCATCCAACACTTTATGAATAAGGGTTGATTTTGTTACCACCCTTATACAAGTAATATCAAATTAGGAATTATAATTATTTGAATTCAGCACGTCAAAATGCAAGGTAAACAGCTCTTTTTCAGCTCCGAAACAAACAACTTATGAACATGTGTTGACCAGTATTATGCTTAGCTAGGTAGGACTAATGCTGTTTGTACATTAAATTTATATATATGTTGGGTAAAGTGGGCAGGATATTGTTCTAAAGTTGCTGGTTTCAGTGATATCTCCATTTTTATGGCCTGGGATTGCTCTAGCCTTTTTTAATGATATCAGGGAAGCTACATTTCAGGATTTTTGGTTTATAAATTAAGATTGTTTTTTCACATAGTTTACCTAATCTTTTTTTAAGAGAAAATTATACAATTAACATCTGATCAAATTATTGGGGATAGATACAGAGACTCGGGATAGTTGCTTGGAAGATAGTAATTTACATTGTAAGTAATGGTAATGTCTTCTCACAGACTTAATAACATAAGGTAAAAATCCTCACATGTATTTGTGAAATTTTTGTGAAGAAATTACACAAGTCTTTCGCACTCTCCTGAGTGCTTTCTCAAGGTCTAAGTGAGGGATTAGGACGAGACTTACATCTTAACGTCTAATGAGGCTGTTATCCTGGATCCAGTCCTCTTATCCTTGTTGACCTCCTGACCAGGTCACCTCTACTCCCGACTGGCGAGGCACCTGCGGTAATGTCTTCTATGGAATTATGGTCCTTTCTGCAATCCTCATATTCTGGGAAGTGGAGTTGTTATTAATAGAGGTGTTCATCTGGATGCTCTCCCTCGTAACCCTCTCCATACCCCCAAGGAACACGGCTACCTACCTACCTTGAGGCTACCTTGAGGTGCTTCCGGGGCTTAGCGTCCCCGCGACCCGGTCGTCGACCAGGCCTCCTGGTTGCTGGACTGATCAACCAGGCTGTTGGACGCGGCTGCTCGCAGCCTGACGTATGAGTCACAGCCTGGTTGATCAGGTATCCTTTGGAGGTGCTTATCCAGTTCTCTCTTGAACACTGTGAGGGGATTGCCAGTTATGCCCCTTATGTGTAGCGGAAGCGTGTTGAACAGTCTTGGGCCTCTGATGTTGATAGAGTTCTCTCTCAGAGTACCTGTGGCACCTCCGCTTTTCAACGGGGGTATTCTGCACATCCTGACATGTCTTCTGGTCTCGGCTAATGGGACTGTTTACATTAATCCATTTATTGATATCTAATTTTAATTCATATAGGATCATTTTCCTAGTAAAGCTATCCTCCGAAGTAAAGCTTTTGTTACCAGCAAAATTATTCAGCATATTTATTAGAACCCCTTCCACTACCCTTCTAGTTCTAATATTATTACTTATAGATTATTTCACATTTCTAAAAATCAATATTGTGATCCTATTCCCAACTGTGGTTAGCTACAGCACTGTCGCCAGCCATGATTCTACACACTTTCTTATGTTCTTCAGTTCTGATCTCAAGTTTTTGTCCTGTTCTCCCACATAGACTTCATTGCAGTATCTACAAGGAAATATATAAACGCCTCCCGGATTTCTATCACACTTACGGGCTACTCATGCCCGTGCCACCTCTTGGGTGGCGTAATCTTATCAATCTTCTATCACAAACCCTTTCCCTAATTGTAGTTCAGTGCCTTCAATCTGTCTCCTTTGTATATCGGGATTACATTTGTGTCTTCCAAATTTTTGGCAGTTCTCTTACCAGCGACTATACACCATTGAGAGTCATAGGCTTATGCTTCTGCTCCCTCTTTTAGTATACATGGTGAGAGTTCGTCTGTGCCAACAGTCTTTGCCACATCCAGTTCAATCAAATGCGTCCTTACTTCCGCATTGGTAATCTGAAACTTCTCTAGTGGTGCTTGGTTAGATATTCCCTCTTATTTCAGGAACTTCACTTTGTTCTATTGTTAAGACCTCCTGGAATCTCTTGAGTTTCTCAAACACCTTGTAATTTGTAGTGAACACATCTGCCCCTATCCTCAGTTTCATTATCTGTTTATTTGCTATGTCATTTTCGTACTATCTTTCTTCCCCTTCTCACCCTGAGGTACTCGTTCCAGGTCCTCTGGTATCATCCTCTCCTCTCTGGTGTCCTGTTATTTATGTAGTTTCTCCATGTCCTTGTACTTAGTTTAGTTGCTTTGCCACTTTACATCCCCGAATAAACCATAAGTTTAATTATGTTAATCGCACTTAGTTTTTTCCCCTTTGGACTGGGACGAACTTCTCTGCTGCCTCCTTACACTCATTTCATTGCTTTGTTGTCTTCTGGGTGATGTAGTCCATCTTGTCTTGGGCAGGTTTTCTTTGAGCTCTGTTTCCCATGGTATTTCTATTAGGAATTTTCTTATCTCGTAGTTTTCCGTTCGGTATATATGCCAGATTTTTGTACCCATACATTTCATACATTTGGGTGTGTGTACACATTCGTTTGTGTCTACCTGTATGTATGTTTGTGTGTATACAAATATGTGTGTGTGAATCCATACATTTGTGTGTGTACCTGTACATGTGTATTCACCTAGTTGTGCTTGCGGGGATTGAGCTCTACTCTTTCGGCCTGCCTGTCAACTGTCAATCAATCAACTGTTACTCACTATTAACTAATTTTTTCTTCTTCACACACATACACTCCCAGGAAGCAGACCATAACATCTGTCTAACTCCCAGGTACCTATTTTACTGTTAGGTAACAGTGCATCAGAGTGAAAGAACCTCTGCCCATTGTTTCTCGCCGGCGCCGGGAATCGAACCCCAGACCGCAGGATTACAGGTCCAGCGTGCTGTCCACTCAGCCACCGGCCCCTATATGTGTGTGTATCCATACGTTTGTGTCTACCTGTATGGTTGTGTGTGTGAGAGCATGGGTAAGTGCCTCTCCATTATAGTCAACACCTGGCATATAATGTTATCACTGTATAGTCAACACCTGGCATATAATGTTATCACTGTATAGTCAACACCTGGCATATAATGTTATCACTGTCCTTTCCCTCCTTCAGGTGTTCCCGCTGCCACCACTACAGGAAGGACGGGGAAGCCCCAAACCTGTGGGAGAGTCTGGTAATTGTGCTGTACAAGGCAGTGAGGGCCAGTCCATGCAATGTTTTTAAGCTGTTGGCCAAAGCTTACCTCGTGTACATCTCTCTTACTTGCCTAGGTCTAATCGTCAATCTTTTGGCCGATCAAGAATCACAATTTCCTGAGATGTGTTTTCTGATGTCTTACATATTGTCCATATGCTGCTGCTACTATTTTGTATACAATCAAGCCAAAGATATTAGGGATAATATTACTAAGCTACAGAACACACCACTGTATACTTGCTTAGAAATGAATGATGAAAACTGAGGGTCAACACCACGCTGTGTCCGGCCACTGGGCCGGACTCCCAGTGGCCGGACACACATTGGCCTCCAAGTGCACGTTCAGACCTGGACGGTCGTCTACGTTTAAGGATTTACTATGGTGCTCGATTCACGGGAGGAACAGACATGGTTGGGCACGTTTCCTTTCACCTGATGGCTCTGTTCACCTAGCATTAAATAGGTATCCAGGAGTTAGGTAACTGTTGTGGGGTTTTGTCGAGGCTTCTAGTCCTCGACAATGATGGGAACTGTGTGCAGGTTGGGCAAAATTATATATTAATTTAGCCAGTAAAGATGTTAATAGTAAGAAAGGCGCTTTATAAATGCTATATCTGGTGTGATGAGTTATTAAAACAAACATTTACCTATTTTTGGAATTGTTTATGTTCAACGTACTTTCACCTTCATGTATATATTTAAGTAGATGAATAAATAATGTTCAATGTTTATTTTTATTATCTATTTTATAAAAATTTTACCACAACGCATTTTTAATAGGCCTACCAGTTTCATATCTTTTTATTCTTACTTTAACCACTTTTGGTGGTAAACTCATATATTTGCACTTGCCATCTCTTCTCCCAGACTGCTGAAATCGTAAAAATGCCAGGTTTAGTTTAATTTAGTTCATTTATTATGGACCCCATACCCATCTTGTGGGCGGTAGTGGAAAGGGTTACAGAGGCACATAATAGGGCTCAGGGACTGACATGTTAACACAGGAATATGCGGGGATAAAAATGTTGCCAGCACCATGTGAGGATTCAGTGAAGCTGAGAATCTTCTAAATTGCTATTTACTACTGTATAACATATATGGACGATGTAATGCACTTAACGCAGAGCTGTTACCGAAACCTACAGGTAACGCAGCTGTGTTATGTATGGGTGACTTTAATGCTCGTCACACTGCTCTTGGTCATGTTCAGTGTAACACTAATAGAAGTGTCTTCTTGAAATACTTTACTGATTATAATACTACTTTGTATGATACTGATAAACAGACCCATTTATTGGGAGGTAGGCTGGATTATGTGGTTGGGTACAGCCTAGCAGATAGCAACGTCAACGTTAAGCTCATTCCAGAACTAGTAAGTGATCATTTTGCAATATATTGTGAGTACAATGTAGCGGATATTAGGTCTAATCATCATCCTAGGGTTAAAATTAACATTCTAGACAATCTTAAACCGTACTTTAGGGCTTATGTACACAAGTGGTACACTGGATATACACCTGTATCAGTGGACCACTTTTACAATGATCTTGTCAGTATCATTACCAGTTATTATGATACCTGGGTTAAATTAAGGAAAAAAAAAAGAACACTCATTCTTCCTCATTGACAGAGGATCCTATTATTATTGCAGAGCTAAAGTGCTTCAGCTGCTGACTCTTATAAACGAGACAAAACAGCTGACAATTTACTTGCATTCCTCAATGCCAACAGAGATTTTCGGGAGCTTAAGGGTCAAGTTAAGAACACATATTGGGAACAATTCCTACAAGGTATCAATAGAACTACAACATTATCGGAAATGTGGAACAAAATTAAAAACATTACCAAACCTTCAGCCCCAGTTCAGTTTCATCATACTCCTGCAGAATATGCTGACATGCTCTTAGCTTAATGGTCTAGTGTCTCGCATATTTCTTCCTTACCCCCAGATATACAGCAGCATTTAAATAATACCAACATTAACAGAAACTTTAATATTGAAATAGCAAGTTTCTCACCAGATTTAACGGATCATTTAAATGTGAGAATTGGCAAAATGATGTATCTCTCATATATTAGATCTCTGATCGATTATGCTGCACCCATGCTTGCTCTAGTGCCTGAGAGAATGCTTGGAGGGCTGGAAAAGATGCAAAACGAAGCCATGAGGATTATCCTTGGATGCCCCCGTACAATTAAATTATTAAACATGAGGAAGGAACTGAATATTTCATGTTTAAGTGATCGTATCACTGAAATTAATGTTTTAATTTGTATCAAGATGCTTAGGCTAACCCACCCTAACCCCTGTACTGAAGCCCTCCAAGCCTTCTTCCTTGAAGGTCAACATCCCTCCAAATGGATTACCAAAACTGCAAATGTGCTCAGAATGTATAACTTTCATCACCTCTACCAAGAGAGACAACAACGACACTTTCCTGCCCCATGGGAGATCACTCCCTTTCCAAATTACTGTCTCCCTCCCCCCCCCTTTCCCACCCAAGAAGCTGATTAAAGAACAGTCCTTGCTTCGACAAGAAGCAAAGTACAATCCCTTAAGCAAACTTGATGCTTTAGTCAGAGCGCTCCCTTTCCCAGATTATTTACACTGATGGATCCTTGCACCAGTCCCATGGTGCAGCTGGAAGTGCAGTTGTTGTGACAGCGAGAGATGGTTCCTTCTCCTATGAGTGTGGAGCGCGTCTAAGTAACTGGGCCTCCACTCTCCAAACAGAATTGGTTGCCATAATCCTTGCACTCGAGCGCGTATATGAATCCAAAAATTGACACGCTAATTGTAAGTGACTCCTTGTCATTCTTGACTGCCCTCAGCTCCCCAAGACATAACTGTGACGTGCTTATCTCTGAAGTTAGACACAGATATAGTGAAATGATCAATGATAGAGTCAGAGTTTGTCTCCTGTGGATTCCTTCCCATAATGGTTTCCGAATGCATGATAGAACTGATGAGTTGGCTAAGACTTTTGCTCGTCAAGAGGGAATTGATTACCAACTTGGACTGCCTTTGAGCAGCCTGAGGGCAGTAATATTCCGGGAACATCAACTAAATTTCGGAGACTTGAGGCAAAGTGAAATTCACACCAGTTACTCCATCTATCATCATTCTATTATGCAGGAAGTACCGCACGTCTATGGGTCATCCAATAAGGTTAGCAGACTTCTAGATGTTACCACTGCTAGGCTTAGGCTCGGCTACAAGTACCTCTGGGAGTTTGTAACATCTGCTGATGTAGATTTGACTAAATGTAAACTCTGTCAGCAGAACTATTCGCATACTTTGCGTCATTATATAATGGAATGTGAAAAAATTGCGGAATTCAGAGATAACACCATCAATGGTGTCCAAGTAAGTACTTCATTCATAATGATGTGCTGGCCGAAATCTTAGCGAAGTATCCAAAATTTGCTTACTGTAAGTAATGCATGCACATGACTGTAAAGCTACCGCCCAGTTGGGTGGGTGTGGAGCACATGACTGTAAAGCTGCCGCCCAGTTGGGTGGGTGTGGAGCACATGACTGTAAAGCTGCCGCCCAGTTGGGTGGGTGTGGAGCACATGACTGTAAAGCTGCCGCTCAGTTGGGTGGGTGTGGAGCACATGACTGTAAAGCTGCCGCCCAGTTCGGTGGGTGTGGAGCACATGACTGTAAAGCTGCCGCCTAGTTGGGTGGGTGTGGAGCACATGACTGTAAAGCTGCCGCCCAGTTGGGTGGGTGTGGAGCACATGACTGTAAAGCTGCCGCCCAGTTGGGTGGGTGTGCAGCAAAACTAGCAATTGTGTGACTCGCCATAGATGTAAAGTGCCTTGTATAGTGACTTGTGAGCCTCTTGTTGAATCACTTGTGATACAAAAGATTATTGATGTGTGTATTAGTGTCGGTGATTGAATATGTATGTGTATATATTTATATGTATATATATGTACATGTATGTATGAGTATGTGTACATGTATATATAACATTAATAATTGTGTAACTAGCGTCAAAAGATTGTTATTTGCTTAGCTAAACGAACTAGAGGGTTCAGTTCCTGAACCGATTATGTGCCTCTGTAACCCTTTACTCCACCGCCCACGGGATTGGTATGGGGTGCATAATCATGAAAGAAATCACATATATCCCCCTTTGAATTGACATCAACATTAGGGAAACCTAAACAAACAGCCCCTGGTGTGGATGGTGTAACTTATAACACCTTGAGCTTACTGAATGATGTCCCTAGCCACCCTCTGTTTGACCTCTATCAAATGAGTCTCTCACAAGGTATCTTGCCAAAGAAATGGACATAAAGTACCAATTCCTAAACCTAACTCAAAAATTCAGACCCATTTCTCTTACATCTTGCATGTGTAAAATCTTGGAGAGAATTATTTTCAATCGTGTCATGTTTCAGGTCAAAGAAAAACTGGCTCCTAACCTATATGGGTTGATGCCCAAGTGTAGCACACAAACATGCTTTGCTGAATATTTTGTACACTCCCAGGATTGGACACAAAATTCAAAAAATAGAGCTGATACAGAACGAGGCTATAAGGATTATTCTTGGATGTCAAAGAAATGCAATGATTGAAATAATGAGAATGGAATTAAATTTACAGAGTGTGTATGATAGAGTCCGTGACATTAACGCTAGAGTATCTATTCGTTTCATGTGGAACAAAGGATGGGATAAGCTGCTTCAGAGCGTTCAGACCTGCCTGAGTGACATACACACTTCCAGGAAACTGAGAGAGATACGCTACACAAGGGGATTAGCTCATGACCTCAGGGAATACGATGTACTTGACTGCTGTAAACCCTCTCACCAGTGTAATAGGTCTGCTCCCTGGAAAGTACAGAAAATAGACATCGAAATTGTACCGCTCAAGGTGAAAAAGATTCATCATGAACCTGGACAATTACGGTGTTTGTATGGAAGCATGATATCTCGGTTACCAAGAGGCAACAGTTTACATGTATATTGCGACGGGTCGGTGGCGGAGGATGGCAGGGCAGGGTGTGGTGTCCTAATAAGAGAATATACAGAGTTTGGGACTGTGGACAGGATAATTGAACTCCGGCTTAGTAATTATATATCATCCACACAAGCTGAACTGCAGGCCATTCTGGCGTGTTTGGAGGAAGTACGTCATGATGACAAAAATGTTTTTGTATTTGTCGATAGCCGAGGAGCACTGGAGTCCTTAAACAGTCGAAATTCAGTCTTCATGTCCATAGTTGAGGATTGTAAGAAAAGGATAACTGAGATACAGCTGAAAGGTCATAGTGTGAAATTTATGTGGATTCCATCTCATGTTGGAATAGTGCTCAACAAGGTGGCGGATGACTTGGCCAAACGTGCCACATCAAAACCACAAGTTGACATTGAATGTGAATTCACAATGAGACAAATAAGAAGCAAAATCAGAAATATTCAGGCACAGGCAGGAGTGGAGAGGAGGTTATCTTGAGATCTTGAGATGATTTCGGGGCTTATAGAGAGATATAGGAGAGATATAATGTTTGAGAGAAGCCAAACCATGCAACACTACATGTATGTGAGTCAATTAAAATACCCATTTCACTTATGGTAAAAGGAGAAATGCTTGGAGTGACTCTGTGTACATGCGGCTCAGGCTTGGGTACAAATACTACTGGGAATATGGGATAGGTGTTCATGATAATGACACGAAGTGTAAACTATGTGGTATGTTAAGGTCTCACACCCTTGCCCATTATGTTCTTGATTGTCCGTTGATTAATGTATATAGAAACACTGAGATAAGGACTGTTCCTGAACAAATAGCCTGGATGTGTCACAACGGAAAGGTTGATGATATTCTTGAGAGATATAAGAATTTTGCACCAAGACTGTAATTTTTTGTTGAATTATCTGCATGTGTCTTGCAAATTGTCTATACAGTATACCTAGGTCATAAAAGCATTTGTGTGTACGTCTGATACCATACTACTTGTGAAGGAGGAAATGTATATGTTTACCTCTCAGAATGTTTGGCAATATGTTTATTGTTTGTGATGTGTGTCTATGTATGTATTAACACGATGTACTGAACGGGGTGAGAATAGCTTGAGCTACCTCATCTCTTTATGTGTATTTTACATCAATAAACTTATTTCAATTTCAATTCAATTTCAGGATGGGACACAGGCAGGCCCTATTGACCTAAAGTCAGTTTTCGATGTAGCGAATAGCGAAATAATATTAGAGCATCTTGCTGAATTTGGAATCAAAGATAATCTTCTGAGTTGGATAAAAAACTACTTATTCAACAGGCGTGATAGTGTCCTACAGTTATATCTTAATTAAAAGGAGTGAATAAATTTTCCCCGAGCAGTTACGGCTATACGAGAGCCTCCCCCTGTTCAATAAACCACCGTTTTCTCTTGCTACCAGCATTGACATAGAAAATGAATGGAAAATGTTGGTACCCTAAAATTGACTCGACCCCTTTCATCCACGCCCAAGAATTCTCCCTAAAAAAAGAAAGCTAAACCCTCGATCGTCGTCGCTCCTAATTCAACAACAACAACAATAAACAAGAAACTGAACACGCAATCCAACAGCCCATGTCAGTCACCGATAACCATGACACTTTAAGCGACGCACATTAATGACACTATGCAAAATGTCACCAAGAACACTGTTTATGTGGGACAGACGTAAATTTGTGCATTTAAGTATGTAGGCTACATTAACATTTTAATAGCACTACGATATCTTGCTGTAGTTCAATTAATCATTGAACTATGTTTAACAAATCTCTAACCCTGTCCATAGAGTTAGTTTAGTTCATTTATTATGCACCCCATACCCTCCTTGTAGGCGGTAGGGGAAAGGGTTATAGAGGCACATAATGGGCTCGGGGACTGAATCCCACAATTAATTTACGAAGCAAGTTACAATCTTGATGAGCTAGCTACAAAACTCAATGCACATCGTTACATCAACAATGGGCTCGCGACCGACCACAATTACAGATTCTAATTTAAACAACTAGCATATGTAGAAAGCTAGTGGTACAATTGATATGTTTGTCCTACACACCGCCCCCCACCATCCAACGGATGACAGAAGAAAATGTATATATGCCGATTAGCATTGTAAATATGTGGGCACGTCTATGGTAGAAAATAATCATTAAAAACAAATTTTAAGCGAACTGCAATTAGCTTTGACCCTCCTATCCACAGGCAAGGTACTAGGTAAGGTTGGAATTCCATATGGACTCGTCAAATATATATATATATATATATATATATATATATATATATATATATATATATATATATATATATATATATATATATATATATATATATATATATATATATATATATATATATATATATATATATGTATATATATGTATATATATATATATATATATATATATATATATATATATATATATATATATATATATATATATATATATATATATATATATATATATATATATATATATATATATATTGGTGTATACTGGCAGCAGGTTTTCTTTCAAACATGTTTCATTGAATATGACCGCATATTCTGTATTTATTATTTTCTGGTTTAGGGCTTCTATCCCTCTAACTATTTTCTTAGCATCAGGGCTTAATTGAAATAGGAGTTCTCCAAAACTCATTTTCGTACTTTTAAGGTGAAGAAAAGAAGTGATTTACTATAGAGTGTATTACACTTATTTGTATAATTTGCACGACGTTTCGAACCTCCATGGTTCATTCTCAAGTGAACAGATCTTACAATACTAGTTGATTTTATACCCGCATTAGGTCAGGTGATAATACAATGAAGGCGAAAACATGGGGGGATACATAAGGGATAAACATAGGGGCTGCAGAAGGCTTATTGGCCCATACGAGGCATCTCCTATCTAAACACAAAGATTAATCCAGTGTAATTGGCCTGTTATGTTGGACATTGTCTTCTGTGTTGGCATCGATATGTTCTTGTCTTGTCCTTACTCTCATGGTGGGTAGAGTAAATAGTTCCGTGATTTGGGTGTTCATGGTAGGTCGCTCTATTCTTATGTGAATTGCCTCAAGAATTTGTAATCTTCTTGAATCTTGGGTTTTGTCTATTATGCAAGTATTCTTGTTCAACATTTCTCTTGTTAGAGTAATGTCATGGGCTTGTCTCATGTGATTCCTAGGGGCACCAGATTGAAGATGGCATGTCAAACGCCTCGTCAGCTTGGTCGACGTCATACCTATGTACTTACATTGAAGGTTACATCCTTCGTGGGGGCAAGTGTACATGTATACAACGCTTGACTGCTGTAGAGGGTTCTCCGTCGGCTTCGGGCTGTTTTTGATAAGGAGTTCGGAAGTCTTCTTGGTTTTGTAGAATATTATCAGGTTTATGTTTTGGTTAGGAGTAGTGCTTTTTACTCCTTTACGGATTATTTCTTTCATTATTCTTTCCTCTTTTATATGTTCACTGTGCATGGTTGATTTGTAATATAATTTTATTGGGGGTGTTGTGGTTTCTGTTCTAGGTTCTGAATTATACCAACGGTCCAAGTGTCTTCTTATAGCAGCGTTTATTTCCGCGTTGCTATATCCGTTGTTCACCAATACCTGAGTTACTCTTTCAAACTCTCTACTCACGTTGCTCCATTCAGAGCAGTGGGTAAGCGCTCGACGAATATAAGCATTGAGAACACTGGCTTTGTATCTTTGGGGGCACTCACTTCTACCGTTCAGGCATAATCCTATGTTGGTGGGCTTGGTATATACGTTGGTGCTTAAAGAGGTTCCTGTTTTTGTTATTTGTTATTTTGTTATTTTGTTGAATACACGAACAAAATTAGCGACATCCTAAGTGACGACTCCAAATTTCAACGAATCACGAGGAACCCCGTAGAAGACCTTAAGCGGAAAGTAAACAAAACAATTACAGCAATCAACGCAAAGAAAGGTAGTGTGCATTTCAATAAACTTCAAGGCGACTATGGCTTAGGATATGCCTACGGCAATGTTAAGACGCATAAACCAGGTAACCCACTACGCCCTATAATCAGCCAAATACCAACCCCAACTTATCACCTGGCAAAGAAACTCAATGAACTCCTAACTCCATACACTCCAAGTAAGTTTAGTCTACAATCATCAGCAGATTTCCTAGAATTGATCAAATCTACCCAGCCAGATGGAATCATTGCTTCCCTGGACGTTGAATCCCTTTTTACCAACGTCCCAGTCGACACAACCATAGGAATGATACTGGACAGAGTATACAGAGACGAGAGCACCCCCAAATTAGACATACCTGAGCCACACTTGAAAAGTCTTCTCGAAGCATGTACAAAGGAAGCCCCTTTCATCAGTCCACAAGGAGACATGTATTTACAAATAGACGGAGTAGTGGGCTCCCCCTTAGGAGTTTTATTTGCTAATTTTTATATGGGAACCATCGAAGATAGGGTCTTCAGTAGCAGACAAAAACCAACTGTATACTGCCGTTATGTAGATGACATATTCGTAATAGTAAAAGACTCAGATGAACTAATAGACCTAAAAAGACACCTAGAGAGAGAGTCAGTACTCCGATTTACACATGAAAATAGTGAAAATAACAGTCTGCCATTCTTGGATGTACTAATAACAAAAACAGGAACCTCTTTAAGCACCAACGTATATACCAAGCCCACCAACATAGGATTATGCCTGAACGGTAGAAGTGAGTGCCCCCAAAGATACAAAGCCAGTGTTCTCAATGCTTATATTCGTCGAGCGCTTACCCACTGCTCTGAATGGAGCAACGTGAGTAGAGAGTTTGAAAGAGTAACTCAGGTATTGGTGAACAACGGATATAGCAACGCGGAAATAAACGCTGCTATAAGAAGACACTTGGACCGTTGGTATAATTCAGAACCTAGAACAGAAACCACAACACCCCCAATAAAATTATATTACAAATCAACCATGCACAGTGAACATATAAAAGAGGAAAGAATAATGAAAGAAATAATCCGTAAAGGAGTAAAAAGCACTACTCCTAACCAAAACATAAACCTGATAATATTCTACAAAACCAAGAAGACTTCCGAACTCCTTATCAAAAACAGCCCGAAGCCGACGGAGAACCCTCTACAGCAGTCAAGCGTTGTATACATGTACACTTGCCCCCACGAAGGATGTAACCTTCAATGTAAGTACATAGGTATGACGTCGACCAAGCTGACGAGGCGTTTGACATGCCATCTTCAATCTGGTGCCCCTAGGAATCACATGAGACAAGCCCATGACATTACTCTAACAAGAGAAATGTTGAACAAGAATACTTGCATAATAGACAAAACCCAAGATTCAAGAAGATTACAAATTCTTGAGGCAATTCACATAAGAATAGAGCGACCTACCATGAACACCCAAATCACGGAACTATTTACTCTACCCACCATGAGAGTAAGGACAAGACAAGAACATATCGATGCCAACACAGAAGACAATGTCCAACATAACAGGCCAATTACACTGGATTAATCTTTGTGTTTAGATAGGAGATGCCTCGTATGGGCCAATAAGCCTTCTGCAGCCCCTATGTTTATCCCTTATGTATCCCCCCATGTTTTCGCCTTCATTGTATTATCACCTGACCTAATGCGGGTATAAAATCAACTAGTATTGTAAGATCTGTTCACTTGAGAATGAACCATGGAGGTTCGAAACGTCGTGCAAATTATACAAATAAGTGTAATACACTCTATAGTAAATCACTTCTTTTCTTCACCTTAAAAGTACGAAAATGAGTTTTGGAGAACTCCTATTTCAATTAAGCCCTGATGCTAAGAAAATAGTTAGAGGGATAGAAGCCCTAAACCAGAAAATAATAAATACAGAATATGCGGTCATATTCAATGAAACATATATATATATATATATATATATATATATATATATATATATATATATATATATATATATATATGTCGTACCTAGTAGCCAGAACTCACTTCTCAGCCTACTATTCAAGGCCCGATTTGCCTAATAAGCCAAGTTTTCCTGAATTAATATATTTACTATAATTTTTTTCTTATGAAATGATAAAGCAACCCTTTTCTCTATGTATGACGTCAATTTTTTGTTATTGGAGTTAAAATTAACATAGATATATGACCGAACCTAACCAACCCTACCTAACCTAACCTAACCTATATTTATAGGTAAGGTTAGGTTAGGTAGCCAAAAAAGCTAGGTTAGGTTAGGTTAGGTAGGTTAGGTAGACGAAAAAACATTAATTCATGAAAACTTGGCTTATTAGGCAAATCGAGCCTTGAATAGTAGGCTGAGAAGTGCGTTCTGGCTATTAGGTACGACATATATATATATATATATATATATATATATATATATATATATATATATATATATATATATATATATATATATATATATATATGTCGTACCTAGTAGCCAGAACGCACTTCTCAGCCTACTATGCTAGGCCCGATTTGCCTAATAAGCCAAGTTTTCCTGAATTAATATATTTTCTCTAATTTTTTTCTTATGAAATGATAAAGCTACCCATTTCATTATGTATGAGGTCAATTTTTTTTAATTGGAGTTAAAATTAACGAAGATATATGACCGAACCTAACCAACCCTACCTAACCTAACCTATTTTAATAGGTTAGGTTAGGTTAGGTGGCCGAAAAAGTTAGGTTAGGTTAGGTTAGGTAGGTTAGGTTGTCGAAAAACAATTAATTCATGAAAACTTGGCTTATTAGGCAAATCGGGCCTTGCATAGTAGGCTGAGAAGTGCATTCTGGCTACTAGGTACGAAGAGAAGGAAGAGAAGAGAAGAGGTTGTGGGAAGAGAACCCACATCTCTTCCCACAACCAAACCATCGCCAGAGAAATCCTAGTAAACAACACAGAAATCATCGATAGATACAGCGATAGCAGGCGGCTTGACGTTTGCGAGGCATTACACATCAAGAAGTCAACACCAGCAAACAACAGCCAATTAATGCACAACTATATTCTACCCACCTCAAGACTCCGCTCCAATATAGAAGCATCAAGAAATATGGACCAATAGGCTTTCTACAATCACTTAAGAACATAAGAACAAAGGCAAGTGCAGAAGGCCTGTTGGCCCATACGAGGCAGCTCCTATTTATAACCACCCGATCCCACTCATATAAATGTCCAACCCATGCTTCACCTGACAGTCGGTCAGGTGAAGTCACAGTGAGAGGTTGTGTTAACCGGAGCTCCTGAGTGTTGTTATATTATCATAGCAATATGGAAGTTGTAGTGAAGGACCTGGTGACTCTAGTGGGAGCCCTGAGGACAGAGTTGGACTCTCTGCGGGAGGAGGTGCGTCAGCTTAAAGAACAACGAGAAGTAACGAAGGAGGAGACCAGCAGTAAAGGGACCTCGTCTTGGAGAGTTGCGAAAGACAGGGGCCTTAAGAAGACTTTGATAAAGCCGCCTTCAAACGCCATAGCAACTTCAAATTCATTTGACGTTTTGGAGGACGAGTGCTGTGGAGAGACTGTGGATCGCGCAAAAGGGAAAGCAACGAAGAGAAAGGAAGCGCAGGCCCCTCAGAAAGTAAAGGAAGTACCTAAGCAAACATTAGTTGTGGGAGATTCCCAGATAAGGTATTTGGATAGAACGTTTTGTGCTAGAGATAGGGGGAACAGGTTAAGGGTTTGCTATCCCGGAGCTGGCATTGGTGATATTATAAACAACATGAATGATATTATGGCTGGTAATGGGAACAATCCCATTATTTGCATTAGCGTGGGAGGAAATGATGTTGGTCGAGTCAGGAGTGAGGAACTGATTCAGAGGTATAAAACAGCCATAGAGTTAGTTAGGAGCAAGGGAGGAATCCCGATCATATGTGGCATTCTTCCAAGAAAGGGAGTGGGAAATGAATGGATATCGAGGGCACTTGGTGTCAATTGCCGGCTGGAAAGATATTGCAAATCAAATGCAATATCTTTCATAGACAACTGGGAACACTTCTATGGAAGAAATGAAATGTATGCTCGTGATGGGGTGCATCTATCGAGAGCTGGGGTTGTTGCTGTTGCGAACTCGTTAGAAGAAGTGGTTAGAGGTGTTTGTTTGGGTTTAAACTGTTAGTAGATAGAGGTATGGGAATTGATTGTGAGGAAGGAGGTAATAAAAGTATGTGTTTGTGGGAGAAAGGAATTGGCAAAACGATCAGGGAAAGAGAAGGTCCGCAAAATAACAATTCACTTAGGGTATATTACACTAACAGTAGAAGTCTAAGAAATAAAATTAACGAATTAAATGCTCTTGTCTGCACAGAAAAAATAGATATTATTGCACTTACCGAAACGTGGATGAATGTAGAAAATAGAGAACTATTAGCTGATTATCAAATATATGGATTTAAACTATTTCACACAGATAGATATATTAGACGAGGAGGTGGAGTAGCCATATATGTTAGGGACAATTTGAAATGTAGTCTCAAAGAGGGAATCAAAACAGAGCCACACACAGAAACTATTTGGATTGAATTAAACGAAAAAGCTAATAATATTATAATAGGAGTAATATATAGGCCACCAAATTTAGACAGAATGGAAGCAAAGCATCTATGGGATGAAATATCTAGAGCATCTAGATCTAACAGTATTTATGTCATGGGTGACTTTAATTTTAGCGGAATAAACTGGTTGAACAAAACAGGGAATAGTGAAGCAGAAGATTTTCTAGAATTAATTGACGATTGCTTTCTTACGCAACACATTAAGGAACCAACACGGGAAAATAATATTTTAGATTTAGTGTTAACTAACAGGGAAACGCAAATTAATGACATCGAAATAGGGAGTGAGCTAGGGAGCAGTGATCACAAAGAAATCAGATTTAGCATAGAATGGAATAGACCAGTAGGAGAAAATTCTGTTAAAGTGCCAGATTTTCGAAAAGCTGATTTTAATAGCCTAAGAAATTTTTTGGGTCAAATTGATTGGAAAGGCTTGGGTATGGGGTGTGGGCCGGTCTTGGAGCGAGACATGAACCCAGCGTTAGGTGACTTAAATGGGGATTTCGATGTGGATTCAATATATAACTTATTTAAGAATATTCTAAACAAAGCACAGGAACGTAGTATACCATACAAATTGAATAGATCGTATACTAATGACCCAAAGTGGATAACAAAGAATTTGAAGAACCTTATAGGTAAAAAGAGAGCTTGGTACAAAAGGATTAAAAATGGGGAGGTCACTTTAGAACAGGAATTCGTACAACTGGTTAGAAATGTTAAAAAAGAGATAAGGAAAGCAAAAAGAAACTATGAAGTTCGCATAGCAGGGCAAGCAAAGACAAATCCTAAAGGGTTTTTTCAGTTATATCGTACTAAGACTAGGGAAAGGATAGGTCCATTAAAAACTGAGACAGGTCAAATAACAGATAGTGATGAAGAGATGAGTAGTATTTTTAATAAATATTTTGTATCTGTATTTACTAAAGAGGAACTTAACAATATGCCTTCAGCCGAACAAGTCTATGTGGGTGGGGACGAGGACAGGTTGACGAGTTTAGCAGTTACCAGGGAGGATGTTCTTAAACAAATAGTAAAACTCAAACCAAACAAATCCCCAGGGCCGGATGAAGTGTTTGCTAGGGTGCTTAAAGAATGCAAAGAGGAGCTTTGTGACCCACTGTCAACCATATTTAATAAATCAATAGAGTCAGGCAGAGTGCCAGAGTTTTGGAAAGTTGCTAATGTGATACCAGTTTTTAAGAAAGGAGATAGATCACTTGCGTCTAACTATCGACCAATTAGCCTAACGTCTATTGTGGGAAAGTTACTCGAATCTATAATAGCAAATAAAATTCGTCTTCATCTTGAAAAACATAAATTAATAATTGAGTCGCAACATGGTTTTATAAATGGTCGTTCATGTTTAACAAATTTGTTATCTTTTTATTCTAGCATTGTTGAGGCAGTTGATAGTGGTAAGGATTGCGATGTTGTATACCTTGACTTTAGCAAAGCTTTTGATACAGTGCCACATGAAAGACTGATTAAAAAAATAGAGTCTCATGGTATTGGGGGTGCTATATTAAGCTGGATTAGGGCATGGCTATACCAAAGGAAACAGAGAGTTAGTATAAATGGAATCAAGTCAGAGTGGGAAAATGTTGTAAGTGGAGTGCCTCAAGGCTCTGTCCTGGGACCTCTGTTGTTTATAATATATATAAATGATTTAGATTCAGGTTTGAGTAGCAACATTTGCAAATTTGCCGATGATACGAAAATCGGTAGGGAAATTAATTCGGAGGAGGACTCACTATCACTTCAAGTTGATCTAGATAGGGTTTTGAAATGGTCAAAGGATTGGCAGATGCAGTTTAATGCTGATAAATGTAAAGTTCTGAGGTTAGGTAATGATGATAGAGTTACAAGATACGAGCTAGATGGTGTTGTGATTGCGAAGTCGGATTGCGAAAGGGATCTGGGAGTTATGATTAGTAAGAATTTAAAACAAAAGGATCAATGCATAAATGTTCGTAATAAGGCAAATCGGACACTTGGATTTATTAATCGCAGCGTTAGTAACAAGACACCTGGTGTGGTTCTCAAGCTATATCTTGCTCTAGTTAGGCCCCATTTAGATTATGCAGTTCAGTTTTGGTCGCCATATTATAGAATGGATATAAATTCACTTGAACTTAGTAAGAATTTAAAACAAAAGGATCAATGCATAAATGTTCGTAATAAGGCAAATCGGACACTTGGATTTATTAATCGCAGCGTTAGTAACAAGACACCTGGTGTGGTTCTCAAGCTATATCTTGCTCTAGTTAGGCCCCATTTAGATTATGCAGTTCAGTTTTGGTCGCCATATTATAGAATGGATATAAATTCACTTGAACGTGTCCAGCGTAGGATGACTAAGTTAATTCCCCAAATTAGAAATCTTTCATATGAAGAAAGATTAACAAAGCTTAAGTTGCATTCACTGGAAAGGCGAAGAGTTAGGGGTGACATGATAGAGGTTTACAAGTGGATGAATGGACATAACCGGGGGGATATTAATAGGGTATTAAAAGTATCAACACAGGACAGAACACGAAACAATGGATATAAATTGGATAAGTTTAGATTTAGGAAAGACTTGGGTAAATACTGGTTCAGTAACAGGGTTGTTGATTTGTGGAACCAATTGCCGCGTAACATTGTGGAGGTGGGGTCCCTCGATTGTTTCAAGCACGGGTTGGACAAGTATATGAGTGGGATTGGGTGGTTATAGAATAGGAGCTGCCTCGTATGGGCCAATAGGCCTTCTGCAGTTACCTTTGTTCTTATGTTCTTATGTTCTTAACGTGTCCAGCGTAGGATGACTAAGTTAATTCCCCAAATTAGAAATCTTTCATATGAAGAAAGATTAACAAAGCTTAAGTTGCATTCACTGGAAAGGCGAAGAGTTAGGGGTGACATGATAGAGGTTTACAAGTGGATGAATGGACATAACCGGGGGGATATTAATAGGGTATTAAAAGTATCAACACAGGACAGAACACGAAACAATGGATATAAATTGGATAAGTTTAGATTTAGGAAAGACTTGGGTAAATACTGGTTCAGTAACAGGGTTGTTGATTTGTGGAACCAATTGCCGCGTAACATTGTGGAGGACGGGTCCCTCGATTGTTTCAAGCACGGGTTGGACAAGTATATGAGTGGGATTGGGTGGTTATAGAATAGGAGCTGCCTCGTATGGGCCAATAGGCCTTCTGCAGTTACCTTTGTTCTTATGTTCTTATGTTCTTATGCTTGAAACAATCGAGGGACCCCACCTCCACAATGTTACGCGGCAATTGGTTCCACAAATCAACAACCCTGTTACTGAACCAGTATTTACCCAAGTCTTTCCTAAATCTAAACTTATCCAATTTATACCCATTGTTTCGTGTTCTGTCTTGTGTTGATACTTTTAATACCCTATTAATATCCCCTTTGTTATGTCCATTCACCCACTTGTAAACCTCTATCATGTCACCCCTAACTCTTCGCCTTTCCAGTGAATGCAACTTAAGCTTTGTTAATCTTTCTTCATATGAAAGATTTCTAATTTGGGGAATTAACTTAGTCATCCTACGCTGGACACGTTCAAGTGAATATATATCCATTCTATAATATGGCGACCAAAACTGAACTGCATAATCTAAATGGGGTCTAACTAGAGCAAGATATAGCTTGAGAATCACACCAGGTGTCTTGTTACTAACGCTGCGATTAATAAATCCAAGTGTCCAATTTGCCTTATTACGAACATTTATGCATTGATCCTTTTGTTTTAAATTCTTACTAATCATAACTCCCAGATCCCTTTTGCAATTCGACTTCGCAATCTCAACACCATCTAGTGTTGTCATATATATATATATATATATATATATATATATATATATATATATATATATATATATATATATATATATATATATATATATATATATATATATATATATATATATATATATATATATATATATATATATATATATATATATATATATGTCGTACTTAGTAGCCAGAACGCACTTTTCAGCCTACTATGCAAGCCCCGATTTGCCTAATAAGCCAAATTTTCATGAATTAACGCTTTTTCGACTACCTAACCTACCTAACCTAACCTAACCTAACATTTTCGGCTACCTAACCTAACCTAACCTATAAAGATAGGTTAGGTTAGGTTAGGTAGGGTTGGTTACGTTCGGTCATATATCTACGTTAATTTTAACTCCAATAAAAAAAAATTGACCTCATACGTAATGAAATGGGTTGCTTTATCATTTCATAAGAAAAAAAATAGAGAAAATATATTAATTCAGGAAAACTTGGCTTATTAGGCAAATCGGGCCTTGCATAGTAGGCTGAGAAGTGCGTTCTGGCTACTAGGTACGACATATATATATATATATATATATATATATATATATATATATATATATATATATATATATATATATATATATATATATATATATATATATATATATATATATATATATATATATTATATATATATAATATATATATGTTATATATATATATATATATATATATAACACGAATTTTCTCAATCTTTCGTAGTGAAAAGAAATGTACGAAAGATTGAGAAAATTCGTGTTAGAATTATTAATCTTACTTTTTCGGTCATATTTAATAATATATGTCTACAGGAAAGACTGCTACCAAAATATACTAATATTAAAGCGCACGACCCAGCAGCAAGGAATCAAGCCTTCACGATAAAATATCGCCAGGATCTGATTCGTGATCAGATATACAAGGCAGAGAATGAAATCAAAGACAACAAAACGCAACTACTTCATGCTACAAACGAGTGGAGAAATAGCAACATCGACGAAAGTATCCGTACCCGCATTGAACAACACCTCGACATCCTCACAGACCGACATCACCTCAACACTGAAACAAGGATTATCAAGAAACTAACAACATTATATGGAGGACCTATGGCAATTCCACGACCAAGAGATGGCTTCCTGAACCTTGCAGGAATTAACCTCACTGAGGACCAAGTCACTCTCCTAAATCTGGGCATAAACTGTCACGTACCCTGTTACCTAGCAGTAAATAGGTACCTGGGAGTTAGTCAGCTGTCACGGGCTGCTTCCTGGGGGTGGAGGCCTGGTCGAGGACCGGGCCGCGGGGACACTAAAAGCTCCGAAATCATCTCAAGATAACCTCAAGATAACCTTATGTCCAGACCGAGTGAGATGGCCCGGAAAGTAGAGTTGGAAATTCTGTTGGACGACATATTCGACCTCGAGACACAAAAGAAGGTCACTACCAAAGATACCTTACAAGCAGAACTTATTGCAGAAGGAGGAAAGATTCGAGGCAATTACAGAAGCACCATACTGTCCCCCGAGCTCAAAGCGGCAGCTACAAGCCTTCGTGAGAACAAGGAGATAGTTGTCAGGAGAGGTGACAAGTCGCCAATATATGTCATTCTTAAAAAAGACGAATATCTGGCGAAAATGTCATGGCGAATATCATACTCTCTGACCAAACTAAGTTCCAAAGGGTAACGAAGGACACTACAGCCGAACTGAAAGCAAAGGTCAACAAACTGATCGAAACTGTGAACGCCAAGAAATCCGGACTCCACCTGCCAAAGATCATTGGGGAATATAAACCTGGATATGCGTATGGAAATGTCAAGACACACAAGCCTGGAAACCCACTTCGGCCAATCATTAGCCAGACACCCACACCCACGTACAGACTGGCGAAGCGACTCAACGGCCTGCTGACTCCTTATGTTCCTTGCGCCTTCAGCCTGAAGTCTCCAAAGGAATTTGTTGACTTACTGCGGAGAACACGGGCCACAGGGATAAGAGCCTCGTTGGACGTAGAATCGCTGTTTACCAACGTACCTGTGGACGAGACAATCGGGATGATAGCCGACAGAGTGTATCGTGATCCAGCCTGTACTCCTCTTGACATTCCCGAAAATATCCTAAGGAAACTACTCCAAGCTTTTACTAAAGAGGCACCCTTCTTGAGCCCGGATGGGCACATGTATAAGCAAGTAGATGGGGTCGCCATGGGTTCTCCCCTAGGTGTCCTGTTTGCAAACTTCTACATGGGTACCATCGAGCAAAAAGTCTTAGTCGACATGAACTTGAAACCGGCCATATACTGCAGGTATGTTGACGACATTTTTACACAGGTACCTGATGTCAGACATTTGCAGGAGTTGAAGGAGGCATTTGAGCAGAGTTCCGTGCTGCGTTTCACTTACGAGATGGAAAAGGATGGGAAGCTGCCCTTTCTAGATGTAACAGTCATGGAAAAGAGCGGAGGTTTCCACACTGCAGTCTACACTAAGGAAACGAGCATAGGAATGTGCCTAAATGCCAACAGCGACTGCCCGGACAGGTACAAGAGGAGTGTTGTTAACGCATATGTCGACCGTGCTCTAAGCCACAGCTCAGAATGGAAGCAAGTCGACGAAGAACTCTGTAGGGTAAGGCAGGTCCCAGTCAACAACGGCTTCTCCAATGGTTTCGTCGAAGACATCATAAGAAGGAAAGTGAAACGCCATGCAACCTCTGAAGAGACAACTAACACAACACCTATACCCCCTATTAGACTATTTTACAGGAACTTCTTTTCCACAGCTCATAAAACAGAGGAAAGGGTCCTGAAAGATATTGTTAATAGAAACGTTATCCCTACAGACAAAAATCAGAGGATACAACTGACGATTTACTATAAAACAAGAAAAACGGCCAGCCTACTCATGAGAAACTCTCCAGACACAAAGCAGAACGCTTTAAAAGAGACCAACGTCGTCTATGCCTTCAAATGCCCACTTGGGGACTGTAAGCTCCAAAAAACCCAGTATATAGGCAAGACAACAGCATCTCTTTCTAGGCGTTTAACGATGCATAAACAACAGGGCTCCATTAAGGAACATATAATCTCTTCCCACAAACAAACCATCACCAGAGAAATCCTAGTAAACAACACAGAAATCATCGATAGATACAGCGATAGCAGGCGGCTTGACGTTTGCGAGGCACTACACATTAAGAAGTCAACACCAGCAATCAACAGCCAATTAATGCACAACTATATTCTACCCACCTCAAGACTCCGCTCCAATATAGAAGCATCAAGAAATATGGACCAATAGGCTTTCTACAATCACTTCCATTTCAATACCCATTGTTTCGTGTTCTGTCTTGTGTTGATGAAATTAATACCCTATTAATGCCACCTCTTGTTCTGTCTTGTGTTGATGAAATTAATACCCTATTAATACCACCTCTTGTTCTGTCTTGTGTTGATGAAATTAATACCCTATTAATGCCACCTCACCCCATGCACGTCACTCAAATGTAGATATAAACGAAACCAGGAGATGTGTAAGTTCTATTCAGTTGTGTATTTGTAAACTAAAAGTCTTTGAAAATGTAATAAGTTTTACGAAACGCGCTCGTGTCGCGTCAGACTAGAAATAAAAATGAATTTTTGAGAATTGATTTTTGATTTACCTCCAACAGTGAAAAGAAATGTACGAAAGATTGAGAAAATTCGTGTTAGAATTATTAATCTTACTTTTTCGGTCATATTTAATAATATATGTCTACAGGAAAGACTGCTACCAAAATATACTAATCTATATATATATATATATATATATATATATATATATATATATATATATATATATATATATATATATTTATAAATATATATATATATATATATATATATATATATATATATATATATATATATATATATATATATATATATATATATATATGCGAACAAGCCTGAATGGTCCCCAGGACAATATGCAACTGAAAACTCACACCCCAGAAGTGACTCGAACCCATACTCCCAAGAGCAACGCAACTGGTATGTACAAGACGCCTTAATCCACTTGATCATCACGACCGGACATAATGAGGTGATAGCCGAGGCTATTTGAACCACCCCACCGCCGGCACTCGGATAGTAATCTTGGGCATATCATTTTACCAAATCACCTCATTCTTTGGGGCACACGTGTGGAACACGTGTGCCCCAAAGGTTTGGAGTGATATCACTCCAAACCCGGTCCAACCCCGGTCAAACGAATTCGTGTTAGTATTATTAATCTTACTTTTTCGGTCATATTTAATAATATATGTCTACAGGAAAGACTGCTACCAAAATATACTAATATTAAAACGCACGACCCAGCAGCAAGGAATCAAGCCTTCACGATAAAATATCGCCAAGATCTGATTCGTGATCAGATATACAAGGCAGCAAATGAAATCAAAGACAACAAAGCGCAACTACTTCATGCTACAAAGGAATGGAGAAACAGCAACATCGACGAAAGTCTCCGTACTCGCATTGAACAACACCTCGACATCCTCACAGACCGACATCACCTCAGCACTGAAACAAGGATAATCAAGAAACTAACAACGTTATATGGAGGACCTATGGCAATTCCACGACCAAGAGATGGCTTCTTGAACCTTGCAGGAATCAACCTCACTGAGGACCAAGTCACTCTCCTAAATCTGGGTATAAACTGTCACGTTATGTCCAGACCGAGTGAGATGGCCCGGAAAGTGGAGTTGGAGATTCTGTTGGACGACATATTCGACCTCGAAGCACAAAAGAAGGCCACCACCAAAGATACCTTACAAGCAGAACTTATTGCGGAAGGAGGAAAGAATCGAGGCAACTACAGAAGCACCATACTATCCCCCGAGCTCAAAGCGGCAGCTAAGAGCCTTCGTGAGAACAAGGAGATAGTTGTCAGGAGAGGCGACAAGTCGCCAATTTACGTCATTCTTAAAAAAGACGAATATCTGGCGAAAATGAACCTCATACTCTCTGACCAAACTAAATTCCAAAGGGTAACGAAGGACACTACAGCCGAACTGAAAGCAAAGGTCAACAAATTGATCGAAACTGTGAACGCTAAGAAATCCGGACTCCACCTGCCAAAGATTATTGGGGAATATAAACCTGGATATGTGTATGGAAATGTCAAGACACACAAGCCTGGAAACCCACTTCGACCAATCATCAGCCAGATACCCACACCCGCGTACAGACTGGCGAAACGACTCAACGGCTTGCTGACTCCTTAAGTCCCTTGCGCCTTCAGCCTGAAGTCTCCAAAGGAATTTGTTGACTTGCTGCGGAGAACACGGGCCACAGGGATAAGAGCCTCGTTGGACGTAGAATCTCTGTTTACCAACGTACCTGTGTATGAAACAATCGGGATGATAGCCGACAGAGTGTACCGTGATCCGGCCTGTACTCCTCTTGACATACCAGAAAACAGTCTAAGGAAACTACTCCAAGCTTGTACTAAAGAGGCACCCTTCTTGAGCCCGGATGGACACATGTATAAGCAAGTAGATGGGGTCGCCATGGGTTCTCCCCTAGGTGTCCTGTTTGCAAACTTCTACATGGGTACCATCGAGCGAAAAGTCTTAGTCGACATGAACTTGAAACCGGCCATATACTGCAGGTATGTTGACGACATTTTTACACAGGTACCTGATGTCAGACATCTGCAGGAGCTGAAGGTGGCATTTGAGCAGAATTCTGTGTTGCGTTTCACTTACGAAATGGAGAAGGATGGGAAGCTGCCCTTTCTAGATGTAACAGTCATGGAAAGGAGCGGAGTTTTCCACACTGCAGTCTACACTAAGGAAACAAACATAGGAATGTGCCTGAATGCCAACAGTGACTGCCCAGACAGGTACAAGAGGAGTGTTGTTAACGCTTATGTCGACCGTGCCCTGAGCCACAGCTCAGAATGGAAGCAAGCCGACGAAGAACTCTGTAGGGTAAAGCAGGTCCTAGTCAACAACGGCTTCTCCAATGGTTTCATGGAATACATCATAAGAAGGAAAGTGAAACGCCATGCAACCTCTGTAGAGACAACTAACACAACACCTATACCCCCTATTAGACTATTTTACAGGAACTTCTT
Source organism: Procambarus clarkii (assembly GCF_040958095.1). Classification (NCBI taxonomy): domain Eukaryota; kingdom Metazoa; phylum Arthropoda; class Malacostraca; order Decapoda; family Cambaridae; genus Procambarus; species Procambarus clarkii. The sequence continues at coordinate 17,855,567 of NC_091168.1, forward strand.
TTCCACAGCCCTTAAAACGGAGGAAAGGGTCCTGAAAGATATTGTCAGTAGAAACGTTATCCCTACAGACAAAAATCAGAAGATACAACTGACGATTTACTATAAAACCAGAAAAACGGCCAGCCTACTCCTGAGAAACTCTCAAGACACAAAGCAGAACGCTTTAAAAGAGACCAACGTCGTCTATGCCTTCAAATGCCCTCTTGGGGACTGTAAGCCTCAAAAAACCCAGTATATAGGCAAGACAACAACATCTCTTTCCAGGCGTTTAACGATGCATAAGCAACAGGGCTCCATTAAGGAACATATAATCTCTTCCCACAAACAAACCATCACCAGAGAAATCTTAGCAAACAACACAGAAATCATCGATAGATACAGCGATAGCAGACAGCTTGATGTCTGCGAGGCACTGCACATCAAGATGTCAACACCAGCAATCAACAGCCAATTAATGCACAACTATATTCTACCCACTTCAAGACTCCGCTCCAATATAGAAGCATCAAGAAATATGGACCAATAGGCTTTCTACAATTACTTCCATTCAATACCCATTGTTTCGTGTTCTGTCTTGTGTTTGAATTTAATACCCATTCAATTCCCATTGTTGAAAGTTTGTTTTCACCTCATCCACCTCACCCAAATGTAGATATAAACTCGAAAATGTGTAAGCTCTATTCAGTTTCAGTTGTGTGTTTGTAAACTAAAGTCTTTGAAAATGTAATAAGTTTTACAAATTTTTGTAATTTTTGTATTATTTGTAAAAAAAAAATTGTATAATTTTTAGAACATAAATTAGATAAAGGACAGGATATATTTTTGGTTGTTTAAAATAAAATACTTCAAGCAAAGGAACTCGGTTATTACTATTACATTTAACCAGACATTGAGAAATTACCAGAAAATGGCAGAGTAAAGTTTGATTACTGTTCTAATTCATTACATTAAATGGAAAAATTGACATCCTAATTAAATATAGATCTGCATGTTAGTGGCTTTCTAGTAATGCAACACTCAATCACCAATGTATGTACTTTCACAACCCGATTACCTTTTTGTATATAAATAATATGCTGGACAAGGAAAAATGTGCACTTACATTGGGACTTTCACATTTTCCACACTCACACACACACACACACACACGCCTGCAACATGTAGGAGATTTAAAAAAAGTTTTCCTCCAGAGGGACATGACGTGGAGGAGAGAGCCATGGCGGCAGAAGCAAGGAAGAGGCGCAGGGCGAGAGGGGGGAAACTAGGAACTCACAGCCCCCAACACATCATCCCCAGAGGTGAGGGGGGAACTCACAACCAGCTACCCAGTAACACCAGAGGGGAGGGCAATCACACCACCCTCCTCTGCATAGAAAACCCCCCCTACCCCAAACCCTCCCTGCCCCCACTCAAATGCTCAGCCAAATCTCCCTCCCCCCACACTCCATCCCCATCCTGCTACCCCTCCCCTCCTCCCGCCATGTCCCCTCTTCCCCCTTTTCCTTCCAGTCCTCCCTTTCCCCTCATCCCATACCCTCCCTGCTCCCCTTTTACTTGACCCCAAGCCCCTCATCCCAGTATCCTCTGAGACCCTGTTATCCACCTCACAATTCCTCACACCCATGGAACAGCCTCCCCCACCAGCAGAACACTCACCAAGGAGGCGATTTGAGAAGGGACAGAAGAAAGTGAGCCTCAGGGGAATGTACACTAACATAGATGGAATTACAAACAAAGCAAATGAGCTTGGAGAATGGGTACTAGAGGAAAACCCAGACATAATAGCACTCACGGAAACAAAGCTAACGAAAACCATAACAAATGCAGTGTTCCCACAGGAATATTATGTTATGAGGAAAGAGAGAGAAGGAAGAGGTGGTGGTGGTGTAACTCTGCTGGTAAGAAAGAGTTGGGACTTTGAGGAGATGGTTATTCAGGGCTGTGAGGGTTTCAGTGACTACATAGCAGGTTCCATAACAACTGGAGGACAAAAAATTATAGTCGTAGTCATATTTAATCCACCACCAAATGACAGAAGACCAAGACAGGAATATGATAGAAACAACATGGCCACCATTAACATAATAGAGAGAGCAGCTTCTGTTGCCAGCAGGAATGGTTCTGGACTAATAATCATGGGAGACTTCAACCACAAGAAAATAGACTAGGAGAACAGGGATCCTGAAACATAGAGAGGACCAGAAACATAGATAGCTAAGCTGCTGGACGTGGCAACAAGACACTTTCTAAGCCAGCACAGCAAGGAACCAACAAGAATGAGAGGAGAAGATGAACCAGCCATGCTCAATCTGATATTTACCCTAAATGAGTGGGATAATTAGGGAAGTTAAGATGGAAGCGCCCTTGGGAATGAGTGACCACAGTGTATTAAACTTTGAGTACCTGGTAGAGCTAGGAATTATCTCCCAAAAAAAAAGAACTAGGAAACAAAAGGCTGGCTTACCGAAAGGGGAAATATGAAGAGATGAGACGTTTCCTAAATGAAATACCTTGGGACACAGACCTCAGAGCTAAGTCTGAACAAGATATGATGGACTACGTCTCCCAAAAGTGTCAGGAGACAATAAACAGGTTCATTCCGTCCCAAAGGGAAAAACCCGTAAAGCAAAAGAAGAATCCATGGTATAATAGGGCATGTATGGAAGCAAAGGGACTGAACAAAAGGGCATGGAGGAACTTCCGGAATAACAGAACACCAGAGAGCAAAGAGAGATACCAGAGAACCAGGAATGAGTATGTTAGGGTGAGAAGAGAAGCAGAGAAAAATTATGAAAATGATATAGCAAACAAAGCCAAGACCGAACCAAAGCTATTCCATAGTCACATCAGGAGGAAAACAACAGTGAAAAAACAGGTAATGTAACTTAGAACAGGCAAAGACAGGAATACAGAGAATGACAAAGAGGTGTGTGAAGAACTCAACAAGAGGTTCCAGGAGGTCTTCACAATAGAACAAGGTGAGGTCACTGTGCTAGGAGAAAGGGAAGCAAACCAGGCGGCCTTGGAAGGGTTCGAAATTACGAGTGAGGAGGTCAAGAGACACTTGCTGGATTTGGATGTTAGAAAGGCTGTTGGTCCAGACGGGATCTCACCATGGGTACTGAAAGAGTGTGCAGAGGTACTTTGCTTGCCACTCTCCATAGTGTATAGTAGGTCACTGGAGATGGGAGGCCTACCACCAGATCCATATTTTAGGTGACCCAGATGGGTCACCTAAATATGGAAGACGGCGAACGTGGTCCCAATATACAAAAAAGGGCGACAGACAAGAGGCACTGAACTACAGGCCAGTGTCCTTGACTTGTATACCATGCAAGGTGATGGAGAAGATCGTGAGACAAAACCTAGTAACACATCTGGAGAGAAGGGACTTCGTAAAAAATCGACAACATGGATTCAGGGAGGGTAAATCTTGCCTGACTGGCTTAATAGAATTCTACGACCAGGTGACAAAGATTAAGCAAGAAAGAGAAGGCTGGGAGGACTGCATTTTCTTGGATTGTCGGAAAGCCTTTGACACAGTACCGCATAAGAGGCTAGTACATAAGCTGGAGAAACAGGCAGGAGTAGCTGGTAAGGTGCTCCAGTGGATAAGGGAGTACCTAAGCAATAGGAAGCAGAGAGTTACGGTGAGGGGTGAGACCTCGGATTGGCGTGAAGTCACCAGTGGAGTCTCACAGGGCTCTCTACTCGGTCCTATCTTATTTCTGATATATGTAAATGATCTCCCAGAGGGTATAGATTCATTTCTCTCAATGTTTGCTGACGATGCCAAAATTATGAAAAGGATTAAGACAGAGGAGGACTGCTTGAGGCTTTAAGAAGACCTAGGCAAGCTGAAGGAATGGTCTAACAAATGGTTGCTAGGGTTTAACCCAAGCAAATGTAATGTAATAAAGATAGGCATAGGCAGCAGGAGGCCAGATACTAGGTATCATCTGGGAGATGAAATTCTTCATGAGTCAGAGAGAGAAAAAGACTTGGGGGTTGACATCATGCCAGACTTGTCCCCTGAAGCCCATATGAAGAGGATAACATCAGCGGCATATGCCAGGCTGGCCAACATACGAACGGCATTTAGAAACTTGTGTAAGGAATCATTCAGAACTTTGTATACCACATATGTCAGGCCAATCCTGGAGTATGCAGCCCCAGCATGGAGTCCATATCTAGTCAAGGATAAGACCAAACTGGAAAAGGTTCAAAGGTTTGCCACCAGACTAGTACCCGAGCTGAGAGGTATGAGCTACGAGGAGAGACTACGGGAATTAAACCTCACCGAGGTTCGATCCCGGCAGCCGGCGGAAAAACAAATGGGCAGAGTTTCCTTCACCCTAATTCGCCTGTTACCAAACAGTAAATAGGTACCTGGGAGTTAGACAGCTGCTACGGGCTGCTTCCTAGGGATGTTTAACAAAAAGGAGGCAAGGTTGAGGACCTGGCCGCGGGGACGCTAAGCCCCGAAATCATCTCAAGATAGCCTCAAGAAGAAGATAACCCTGTATTCTTCATTTTAAAGTTTACCTGAGATTTTAGTGAATGTTGCGTTGTGAACTCAGAAAGTATTACAAAGGAGTTTGGTCTAAATGAATTCAGTTAACTGATGGTTTCTCAGTTTCTGAGATTAGGCTATTTGCTACGTTCTCCGTTCTTTCCTTGGAGGTCATTTCCAGAAACATCTGCCCGAAACGCCATGGGGTGTTAAGTGTCACGAGAGTGCGAAAGTGTTAAATTAATGGATTTTCATGTTATGAGAGTACAAAGTAAGTACTTTTTCAATCCAATAGTTAGGATATAATTTGGTTTTCCCAGGTCGGACTGTATACCTTCTTGTATATAAATAAATAAATAAATAAATAAATAAATAAATAAATAAATAAATAAATATCGATGTTTGTAATTAAAGTAGAACAAGAATTCACAAGCTAAATTGTTTGTATTTTAATAATAACAATAACTCATGTTCTATATAAAATCGAAAGGTTTTATCTAGAAAACTACTGATTCTTAACCTAAGTTCTTATACATGCAGCATTCCGTAAGACCGGGCAACAATAACTGGACCCTTGCTGTCGAGGCACTGAGATGAAGAGTCATGGTTTCTCCAGAAATATAATTACCTCTCCTCATATAAATTACTGGTGAATAATGCATAATGCATGTGGATATCAGTAGTAGTCCATTAAGTACATGAAAACGCGAGGTGTAGCAATTGACAGTCACCAAATTAATAGACATAATCTTGTGATAATCTCTAATGACTTGTACAAATAACCGTTAATTAAAGTGGATGGCTATTAGCAGTAAAAACTAATGAAGTCAGATAAAATAATTCCTGGTAGACCCATAAAGGGATAACGAACCTACGACATGATCGCTGGCTAGGCCGCTCCCCCCCCCCCCCAAATGACAACACGTGAACACGGCGGATATTGGCGGGTTAAGTTTGTAGTTAAACCCAGAAGATTTGGGTAATATTGTAGCAACGCCTGCCAACTGCCATCGGAATTACCGAAACTAGTACTCACATACCAGGCAATTCCAGTACTCACCTAGTTGAGCTTTGGCTCTTTGGTCCGCCTCTCAACCGTCAATCTGCTGGTGTACAGATTCCTGAGCTTCTCGCGTTCTTTCATATCTACATTTGAAACTGTGTATGGAGTCAGCCTCCGCCACTTCACTTACTAATGCATTTACTAACCACTCTGGCACTGACAAAGTTCTTCCTAATGTCTCTGTGGCCATTTGGGTACTCAGCATTCACCTCTGTTACCTTTTGTGAGTACATCCCGTGTTAAATAATCCTTCCTTATCTACCCTGTCAATTACCCTGAGGGTTTTGTATTTGATCATGTCTACCATAGCTCTCAATCTTCCAGCGACGTGAGGTGAAATTCACACAGCCTTTCCTCGTAACTCATGCTTCATAGTTTTGAGACTAGTCTTGTGGCATACATCAGAACTTTCTACAGCTTCGTCTTGTGCTTGACAAGATATGGACTCCATGCTTGGACCGCATACTCCAGGATTGGTCTTACATATGTGGTATATAAAGTTCTGTATGATACCTTACACAGGTTTCTGAAGACAGTTCTGATGTTAGCGAACTTTGCATACACCGCCGATGATATTTTTAAATGTTGGCTTCAGGAGACAGGTTTGGAGTGATATCACTCCAAACCTTCGGTATGCTGTGTCCGGCCTCCTGTTTCCACCGCCTAGTTTCATTACCTAACATTTACTCGGGTTGAACTTTAGTAGCCATTTGTTGGACCATTCCTTCAGTTTGTCTAGGTCATCTTGCAGACTCATACTATCTTCCTCGGTCCTAATCCTCCTCATAATTTTTGCATCATTAACAAACATTGAGAGGGTTCCCTTCAGATCACTTACATATATCAGAAACATTACTCCAATAAAGTAATGAGGAAGCTTACAGAATGTATAACCAGAGGTATGTTCATCTAAATCTGTCATTTAGCAAGGAAGAAAAATGAAAACCTCAGAACCGGGAAGGGAGGGTCCCAAAGAGCCACAAAAGACCCTCCTCAGAAAGCGTCATTGATGTGATTAACTGATATTGATTATAAAATTGATCAAGTATTTAGCAAATTATGTTCAATGTATATAATATCAGGCTATACTTTATTTATTTATTTATTTATTTATTTATTTATTCAAGAGTAAGCCACTAGCACGCATAGCGTTTCGGACAGGTCTTTAATCCTAATTTTTTCCCGGAATACGACCCGCCAAATCATTTAACAACCAGGTACCCATTCACTGCTGGGTGAACAGAGGCTACAGTTAAGGTTGATTGATTGATTGATGAAGATTAAGCCACCCAAGAGGTGGCATGGGCATGAATAGCCCGAAAGTGGTACATTTTTTTTTCTCAGTATTCTGAGTTTGCATTTAACCATCAAGCTGTTATCGCGGGGGAGGATACTGCTTCACAGTCTTTATGAGGGTGTCCAGCTGCTGAACACCTTTGTTGGCCAGGAGACTGGCTGTGTTGATGGCTTCAGGGTGGCCACTGCATGATTCAGGAACTCTTAAAAGCTCTTCTAAGGTCATTGGTTGCTTCACATTCCAGAAGATAGTGAAGTAATGGCTTTTCTGTGACAGTTTGGCAGAAGATGCACTCTCTCTGTCGGGGTTCACCAATCTCCCAGTTGCATCTGTAACCTAGACGTAGTCTATATAACCTAACTGCTATTTCCCTGTGGATTCCTTTTGGGATATTTAACCTTTCTAATTTGGTTGCCTGAAGATACCATGTTGCAGATGGCGAACCTTCAGCTATTCTCTGGTGTAGGTCGGCTTTGTTGAGATGTGAGAGTTTTTTGGTGATGATGTTTTTTATGTTCTCTAGGCTGGGTTGAATTGTTTTATGTATCACTGGATGACGAGTTGCCAATTTAGCAATTTCATCAGCTTTTTCATTTAATGGGATTCCAATATGGGATGGGATCCAGTTTAAAGTTATGTTGAGTCCTTTGCCGTTAGCGACTGCTCCAAGATACAAAATGGTGGTAATTATTTCCACATTATCTTTCCACTGTTTTTGTCCTAGTATTTGAAGTGCAGCTTTTGAGTCTGTGTGTATGATTGCATTTTGAGTGTTTTGTGCAATCACATATGCGAATGCCTGTTGTATGGCAAACAGCTCAGTTTGGATTGATGATACTAGTCCTCCCAGTCTCCAATATGCCTGTACGCTGGTCGTGCAAAGAGCAGCGCCAGCACTCTCATATTCTGTGTCCACCGATCCGTATGTGAAGATGTCGTTTTCTTTACTGCTATGCTATACATTTGCTCTTCTATTATGCGCCTTAGGATTGTCGGATCATAGGCAGCCTTTTTCATTGGGAGACTTTCTATTACTATTTTGAAGGTAGGCTCTTCCCACGGCGCGGAAGGAGTGTAATTTGGGTGTGGATGATCACCCTCTCTATCAAGAATCATGTTTTTTAAATGTAGTCTGTTTAGGACTTTTCTTGCTCTTGCAACCCAAGAGTTTCCATTGTTTTGGCCTAGTCCAACCACCAAGGCCTGCCGTACTGGGATTGGATCAGAAGAAATAATTATCTTACTGACAATTGTAGCTGTCCTTTGTGATATTCTTTCTTGTAGAGAGGGCAAACCCGTCTCCAGTCTAAGAGTTTCAAGCCTGGTCCACATGGGGGCTCCCAGTGCGGCTCTCATAGCATTGTTTTGGGCAACTTCAAGCTTTTTCCACTGTTGGTGTGATAGATTTGTGAGTGCAGGTGCGGCATAATCTATCACTGATCTGACTGCCTGTACATAGTATGTGCGAAGGACTTGCAGATTGGCTCCTCCAGAAAGGGAGGTTAGCGACCTGAGAATTGCCGTCCGGGCCGCAGTTCGCTCTCTCAAGTAAGTGACCTCAGCATTAAAATTCATGTGTGTGTCCAGGATGATTCCTAGATACTGATAGGTGTCGACCCATTCTATTGGTTGACCCTGTACTGTGAGTTGGATGTTGGGCTTCGTTATTTTTATGGGCATGGCCTTTGACTTTGAGGGGTTGAGTTTGATCCCAATCTGTTTTGCCTCTTTACTGATGCAGTCTAAGCATTTGGGTGCAAGGCGCGCCGCATCCCTTCCTTTTATGACGATGACAAAGTCGTCCGCGTAGTTTAGCAGCCTGCAGTGATGTGGAAGTTTCAACCTCATTATTCTTTCCATTAAACAGTTGAAGAGAAGAGGGCTGAGAATACCTCCTTGCGGTGTACCATTTTCATGTCTTTTGTACTCAGAGAATGTGCCATGAAGTTTTACTCTTGCTTCTCTGTTTATGAGACAGTTTTTGGTCCAGGAGAGCAGGTTGCCTCTGACCTCTTTGTCAATGAGGCAGCAGAGAATAGCTGGGGCGCTAGCCAGTTCAAAGGCTTTTTTGAGGTCCAGGAATATCAGCATTCCTGGTCTGTCATTCAAGTGGCCTAACAGAGTTGTAATACATTCCACTGTGCCAACCCCTCTTCTATAGGCATACATATCATGGTGCAGTTTAGGCATTTTCCACTACAGTCTGTTGAGTGCCATTCTGTCAGCCGTCTTGGCTGCACAGCTTTGGAGAGAGATGGGCCTGGGATTAGCTGGATCTTTGGGTTTTGGGATCGGCACTATGTCTGCTCTATTCCAAGCAGAAGGTCTAGTTTGAGAAGTCCAGGCTAAATTAATGAACCTTAGGTATGCAGCGTCTCCCTCTGGGCCAAGGTTTCTAATCATTTTATAGGTTATTTTGTCGGCTCCAGGGGATGTATCCTTGGAGTTTTTCTTAGCCTGATTGAGCTCATCCAGTGTGAAGGGGGCATTAGTGTCAGAGACTTCTTCACATGCTGTAAGGATTCTGTGCCACCTTTCTTCCTCTAGTCCGGTCTGTACTGCTAATACATCTGGTGGAAGTTGATTGCTGGCTGCTCTCTCTGCAAACCTGGTTGCCAGTACTTCGGCTTCCTGTTGAGGATCCTTGGGGTGTGGAGCTTTAGGTGTTTTATTCCCTTTGGCTTGGTGAATTTGCTGCCACATCTCTCCGAGAGAGGTGTGTTCATTCAGGTGTGAACACCATTCCAGCCACTTTTGTTCTTTTATTTGTCTGGTCTCTCGATGCACATGTTCCTTGACCTCACAAAGTAAGATCCTGTTGCGGTCACTTGGCTGCTTTTTGTATAGCATTCTTGTTCTGTTGAGTCTATGGTTGAGTTCTTTGACACGTTCGCAATAGTACCAATGATCTTTATGGTGTCCGGTGGATTGTTTTTTCAGTGGGATTGAGTGGTTGGCTGCACTTTGAATCGCTTTGACAAATTCTTGTTCTGCCTGATTAATGTATTTGGGAAGATCATAGTTTCTTTGCCACTCTGAAATGAGGTTTTGAAATCGGTCCCAGTTTGCTAAAGCAAAGTTCCAGGCTTCAGATGGAGGCGGAGGTGGGGTGGGTAGGTCTAACTGAAGATCAATTTGGACCCCATAGTGGTCGCTTGTGAGTGTGGGCTCAACTGACCATGTTGCTGCATCTCTTAGGGAGGCTGAAACGAAGGTTAGGTCTAATCTGCCTCCTTGGATGTGGGTAGGTTCATTCTTGTTTAGGATTTGTATTTCTGGAAGCTGGTCCAGTAGATGTGTAATTTGAATGCCGGCTTCATTTGTTCTGTTCGAGCCCAGTGCCAATCGATGATGGGCATTAAAATCTCCACAAATGATTGTGTTTGTTGTTGTCGCGTGTCCAAATAATACAGAGAGATACATTTCGGCATGTGGAGACCTGTACACATTGAACACTTCAAGTTTGTCGTCTCTTAGCTCAATGGTAACTCCCATTACCTCTGTCCCTGCTCCAGAATTGGGTGGGCTGGTTATGGACTTGGAGATCAGGTCACATTTTACATAGATTGCACATCCCCTGGATTGCCCATTGATCCATGGAAGGAAGAAGCCTCGATAGCCTGAGATTTTAGGTTCTAATCCGGCTCGAAGCAAGCTCTCCTGTAGTATCAGGATGTCTATGCCCTTGGTTGCTGCTATGCATTGCAAGTGTTGCAATTTAGTGCGCAGTCCTTGCGCATTCCATTGCAGGATCTTTAGACCTCTAGGTTCTTGGAATTTGCTGATAATTCCGTGGTATCCATGGAGTCTGATGAACACGCCATGGAAGTTGCAATTGGTGTATAGGTTCTTAGTGGACCTGAAATTGACTCATCAATGTCGCTTTCCGACGAGCTGAACTCTTATCTGTTTTTTATGGGGGTGTCTCCTGCCCTGCTGTCTTGACGGTGTGGATATTACTGTTACGAACCCGGATCCAGCGTCCGAGCACGGAGCAGTGACGACCGCGCCATCTGTGGGTCAGCTCCCGAAACCCCCACCAAATGGACGACGACACCTGGTGAGGACAAGGTGTACCAGCAACAAGGGCCAGTTTCCAGTCCTGTTCAGCACACAACACCGCCGCTGCTGACCTCTGGTGAGGTGGTGCTCAGACGACAGCGCCATCTATGGAGTGGATAGGTGGGCGTTTGTGTCTGAGCCTGTAAGTGAGGTGCTTGAGTGTGTTATTAATGACGTGTCTGCTTACAGAGTCGACCTGGGACTGCTGTGATGGAAGTTGAGTCAGTCTACCCAAGGCAGCCGTCCCCATACCTTGTGCTTTGCTGTAGCAGCTGTGAGTCGCCTCCCGGAAGAACACTGTGGTGTTACCCTGCCAGTGGAGTGGCAGTAGAAGGATTGTCTTACCCGGGACCGACTGCTGGAGACGATTATCCACTGGGGTATTGAGGACAGGAGAGTGATTTGTGGCATCACACGAGGCTCCTGACAAGGGCGCTACCCTAGTATCGCTCGTGGAGTGGCCTGACCAGCGTTGCTGATCCGGAACCTGCCAGCAGACCTGCTGGACTTGTGGTTGACGGCCTCCACGGCGGTGCCCCCAGTGGAACTGTGTTTTGGCTGGCCTGTGTTTGGGGTACACTCAGCTTGGTCGAAGGATTCGTCAAGAGACCACGAAAGCACCGAGGACTCAGCACCGAGTATTTGGATCCAGAGTCTTCAGGAGAAGACGACTGTGTATTTCCCCTGTACAGTGTTAATACCCCTTCCCCTGTGCCATCTTTTATATATTATTTATTTGGTGATGGTAATAATTATAGTCTTAAGTTCCTAACTTTCTTTCCCTTCCCCCTTTAAGTTTCTTGCATCACGGATCTCATTCCTTGAAAGCCACTACTGGCTTGGGGCCGGATACTACTTCCTCTAATAACATCAGAGTAAGAACCCCGTTGCGTGCCGAGAGGGCCGTAACATAATTGGCATCCCCAGCGGGATCCGTCCCCTTGTCTAGTATGTTTGACAGGGGTGGTGAAGTGGCGTAATCCCTGTAAATAATTCCCCGTGTGTGACGATTGTGACGTTATACGTCCTGTGCGGTGCTCAAGAGTGACTAAGTGCGATATTGTGCAGTGCGGTGCTCGCTGTGATTAAGCGATTAAGTGCAATATTGTGTAGTGCGGCACTTGGAGTGATTCAGTGTAATATTGTAGAGCGAAGTGTTCGCTTGGATTCAGTGCAATATTGTTTAGTGCGGTGCCCGAAGTAATTACGTGCAATATTGGCAAGTGAAGCGCCAGGTGCGATAAAGTGCAATATTGACGTTGAACAGTGTTCGGTGCGTTAAGTGCTAACGTGTAAGCAGTGTGTTAAGTGCTAGTTGAGTGTTCCATCTGTGACAATGGCAGAAAAAGCTACCATCGATGATCTGGACGATGTTCAGGCTTTTCTGAACAGAGTGGACTGTCTTGCCAGATTAAAATATCTGAGCAAACCAGAGCTTGTACTAGTGAGCGCCTACCTGGAGATCAAGATCCGTGCCAGTGATTCCCGTGTGGAGATATTGTCCAAGGTTCACCGGCACTTGAAGGCAGAGGAGAAACAGGAAGGCGAGATTCCTAGTACAAAGGAAGGTGAGGAAATAGCTTCCACGGAAAAGGAAGATAAGGGCAGTGACATTGACAGTGATGCAGGTGAGCTTAATATTAGCTTTCTTACAGTCAAAATGCGCGCCCTAGAGATAAATCGTGAAATAGAATGGAAGAAATTTGAAATGGAACGAGAGAGACAAGATAAAGAATTAGAGATGAGACGTTTAGAATTAGAAGAAAAGAAAGCAGAAAGAGAAAGAGAAGAGAAACGAGAGAGAGAAGAACGAGAAAGAGAAAGAGAAGAACGAGAAAGAGAAGAGAAACGAGAGAGAGAAGAACGAGAAAGAGAAAGAGAAGAACGAGAAAGAGAAGAGAAACGAGAGCGAGAAGAACGAGAAAGAGAAAGAGAAAGAGAAGAACGAGACAGGCAAGAACGACGAGACAGAGAGGAAAGAGAGAGACAACATGAACTAGAAGTATTGCGATTAGGCGGTGGTCGGAGGCCAATGATGGAAACCAGCAGTTTCGATCCGGTAAGGAACATCAAAATGGTCCCAAAATTCAATGAGAGGGAAGTTTCAAAGTTCTTTGCAGCCTTCGAGAAAGTCGCTGCCTCTTTGGAGTGGCCAAGGGAGAATTGGGCCATCATGATACAGTCAGTCTTGACTGGGAAGGCCCAAATCGCCTACTCCACGTTATCCCTTGACGACTCCGGCGATTATGACAAGGTGAAGAAGGTTGTGCTCATGGCGTACCAATTGGTACCTGAGGCGTACAGGCAGAAGTTCAGAAACCTGAAAAAGACCTCAGAGCACACTTTCACCGAATTCGCCACCATCAAGGAGCGACTTTTTCAAGAGTGGTGTGCCTCTCGGAAGGTGGAGACCAAAGAAGACCTCGAGCAGCTTATACTGTTAGAGGACTTCAAGGATTGTTTGTCTGGAGACCTGAAGACGTACTTAGAGGAACAGCAGGTAGAGAACTTGAGTGCGGCAGCCACCATGGCTGAAGAGTATATCCTGACGCATAGGCCTTCTGCTAAGTACGTCCCAAGGCATTACCAACGCCGGTTTGATAAACCTCAGGACGAAGAAGAGACCCCCGTCCCACGAAGCGCTAAGAAGACGCCCCCAAGTAGCCCTCGAAGGAAGAGTCCTAACAGTCCTAAACACCGGAGTCCGAGGAGGAATGTGGTGTGCTGGACCTGTGGGCAGAAAGGGCATGTAGCAGCTATGTGCCGAGGCAGAAGAGGTGGCAGCGCACGTAGGGAGGTGATGATGATGAGCTGTGTAGTACCACCAGCAGGAAGCCAGTCGACGACGACGCAGGAAGAACCCAGAGTGTTTTCCCCTCACACTTCAGGCGGGTATGTAACGAGTGATCATACTGGTAGATCAGTTGTAGTGCTCAGAGATAGTGGAGCAGCCCAGTCCCTGATCGTGAGAAGCTCGTTACCCGAGGGAGTAAGTGTGGACGGGAGACAACAGGTTGTCCTGGTTGGGTTTCCTAGGACGCAGTATATCGCCCCTTTAGTGCCAGTACATCTCGACTCGCCTTACTTCAGCGGCACATGTGTGTTGGCAGTAGTCGATACCCTCCCTGTAGCTGGGATTGACGTGGTACTAGCCAACGACTTGGTGACAGATTGGAGCATCAATCTTCCCAAGGTCGCGGACGAGTCAGCCAGAACAGCAAGGTCTGAGGTAACGGCAGGCAATGGTAATATCCAGGTAAAGGCAGACCCGGATTTAAACATGTTTAATTTGTCCTCTCACCCGCAGATCGACAGTGTTCTAGCAGAGTCTCCTGATTCTTCTCTCGACAAGAAACATGAGGTTACGATGGCAGAAGTACCTGAGCTAGAAGAGAGGCCTTGTGTGCAGGCACCCACGGATACCAACGAGTCTGGAGCAAAGACGGATGTGTACTTGCGGTATGGCAAGGTACGGCGTTCATTGAACCGGCCAGAGATTCCCCAGACGTCAGAGGTATGTGAGGTGTGTTCGAAAGGTCTAGTGCCCTCTTTGGTCCAAACCAGGCTAATGGATGTAGCCGGCTATGGACATTTCAAGCTCAGGAAACTTGTCCCTAAGTTTACCAAATGTTTCCTACCGGTATTTTGTTTTGTTCTCGTATGTGTTCTCTGTGTTCTCAGTAAGGATCAGTGGACGACCCGAAGGATGATGGCTCCCTTGAACATCGTGAAGAGTTCCCAGGGATTGGAGATTTGCACTGCAAGTGTTGCAGGCAAAGGAGGGACCTGGAAAGTGATGGTTGATACACCAGGTACAAGAAATGATAATATGAGTGACTGTTTCCGGCAGGTTGACACCCCCCGCGTGATTGCTGAGCCTCAATGCAGCGTTATGCGGAACGTTGGTCGACCTGACGGTGGCAGAGCGAATGCCATCTTCGGTGTGCAAGCAGCCCTGTTGGAACTAGGTGTGGGCCTAGTAGACGAGTGTGTAGTAAGTACTGCCTTGCCCACTGTCGCTGTCACTCTGAATTATCAGACTCCTGTATTCCAGGTTCCTATCTCCCTGAAGGACTACCGGACCGGCACCAGAAATGCCATCTGTGACCAGCCATCATCGGTGCCACGACACAGGGAAGTGTCGAGTCGCCCCACATCGTGTCTACACCGATCCTTACTCGAGAGATATGAGATGAAGCCCCTGCTTGACATCGCAGAGGTGTGGAAATTTACGTCAGGCAGGTCATCGCCTGCCATTTTCAAGTTCCCTTTGTGCCAGGGTGTCTTCTTAGGACAGTTCTGTGGACGAGACAGCCTCGCCGTTCCAGTTTACGGTATAAGTGAGTCCATTTGGAGTGGTGTCGCCGTACTAATTTGGTTTGTGTTTCTTTTTATAGAACCCCAAACCAAATTCTTTTTGGTGGGGAGGTGTTACGAACCCGGATCCAGCGTCCGAGCACGGAGCAGTGACGACCGCGCCATCTGTGGGTCAGCTCCCGAAACCCCCACCAAATGGACGACGACACCTGGTGAGGACAAGGTGTACCAGCCACAAGGGCCAGTTTCCAGTCCTGTTCAGCACACAACACCGCCGCTGCTGACCTCTGGTGAGGTGGTGCTCAGACGACAGCGCCATCTATGGAGTGGATAGGTGGGCGTTTGTGTCTGAGCCTGTAAGTGAGGTGCTTGAGTGTGTTATTAATGACGTGTCTGCTTACAGAGTCGACCTGGGACTGCTGTGATGGAAGTTGAGTCAGTCTACCCAAGGCAGCCGTCCCCATACCTTGTGCTTTGCTGTAGCAGCTGTGAGTCGCCTCCCGGAAGAACACTGTGGTGTTACCCTGCCAGTGGAGTGGCAGTAGAAGGATTGTCTTACCCGGGACCGACTGCTGGAGACGATTATCCACTGGGGTATTGAGGACTGGAGAGTGATTTTTGGCATCACACGAGGCTCGTGACTAGGGCGCTACCCTAGTATCGCTCATGGAGTGACCTGGCCAGCGTTGCTGATCCGGAACCTGCCAGCAGACCTGCTGGACTTGTGGTTGACGGCCTCCACGGCAGTGCCCCCCAGTGGAACTGTGTTTTGGCTGGACTGTGTTTGGGGTAGACTCAGCTTGGTCGAAGGATTCGTCAAGAGACCACGAAAGCACCGAGGACTCAGCACCGAGTATTTGGATCCAGAGTCTTCAGGAGAAGACGACTGTGTATTTCCCCTGTACAGTGTTAATACCCCTCCCCCTGTGCCCTCTTTTATATATTATTTATTTGGTGATGGTAATAATTATAGTCTTAAGTTCCTAACTTTCTTTCCCTTCCCCCTTTAAGTTTCTTGCGTCACGGATCTCATTCCATGAAAGCCACTACTGGCTTGGGGCCGGATACTACTTCCTCTAATAACATCAGAGTAAGAACCCCGTTGCGTCCCGAGAGGGCCGTAACAATTACATCTTCGAATTTCTTGAGCTTGTGCTCAATTGTCTTCCGAGTCTCTGTGGTTTGCTTGATTCCATGTCATGACAGCAGACTTTCGATCAACTCGGTGACCAAAGTTTTGAGCATTGGCCAGAGAGCGTCCAGTTCTGTGGGAGCACTATTTAATGCTGTGCAGGTTTGGGGCCTAGTAGCTTTTAGACCCTTCTCGGTGGTAACTTTGACACTGGAATTGCTACTCCTATTGGCCCCAGTGTGCTTACTGGATGAAATGGGAGGCCGACTGCTTTGAACATGATTCTTGTGTCCTCCATCTTTCTTTTTGTCCTGTACAGAGGTCTTCTCACCCTTCACCATGGCCGATGGTGAAGGGCCGTGTGCCCCCTCTTCCTGAGTGGGTAGACCCCACGCGGTTTTAGTGGGCATGGGAGCTGGTATTCGTTTTGGTGGGGGTTTCGGCTCCGCTGTAGACGTGGTGGGGGTTTCGGCTCCGCTGTAGACGTGGTGGGGTTCGTTTGAAGCCTTTTGAGCCTTTCAGGGCATTTCAAGTTCCAGGCATGATGTGCCTTGGAACAATTTGGGCATTTTGCCTGAACAGGGTGGTTTGCCTTGAGTTTATCAATACATGTTTTTGTGTCATGGGGCTGGCTGCAGACTCCGCACCTCACTGGGCGTTGGCAGCCATCTTTGTGATGCCCAAATCTCTGACATCTGAAGCATCTTAGGGATTCTGGGGTGTAAGGCCTGTGTTGGAACACGCCCCAGATTCCAAAGTCAAGTTTCTCCGGGATCCGTCCTCTTACTGTGAGAAGGACTTGTCGAGTTTCCTGTTTTGTGGTTCGTACTTGGCATCTCTCTGCTGACACCACATAGTTCAGTTTCTCGAGATGGCCAAGGGCCATATGCAAGGGATAGTGGAGGACAATGATTTTACTTATTTTATCCTCTGGTTTCAGTTCCTCACATTTTGCGTAATTTTTTAGAATCGTAGCGGCCGACTCGTCTTTAGGCCTCAGAATGTATTCTCCTCTGAGATTAGGTTTTGCTCTGATCTGGATCTGGGGGTACTCTTTTTCCAGGTCCACTACAGTAGCGTAGGAAGACTTACCTTCGGTGTGCTGCACTTTGAAGATTGGAAGCGTAGATCTAGTCTGAGGCGCTGGGAGAGCTGGGGAAGCTGGAGAGATTAATGGGCGATGGGTCGTCATGGAGTGGCTTGTCCTGTTAGCCTTATTCACGTGATGCCACTCGCCGTCACTTTCAGAACTTGTATCCATTATCGATGGTCTTTTCCTACACTGAGCAGCATTGCTGGATCGATTATAATTCAATTGGAATTCCATGATGAAATTCAAATGATCACTTGTGTAGTGGTCTGGTGAGTGAAGGTGAAGCTCTGTGCTACTGGAGACAAAGTCAGCGTGGAGTTGGCTCACTGGGTGAACTGTGTACAGTTAAGGATTGGTGCCCAGTCAATCCTCCCCAGGCCAAAGCGCTTGCGAAGCGCCAGATGTGTGCTTTACTAGTTAGTCTCTGACGATGTGTCAATTCGTGACATGCAGAAAGTACAGGGAAAGGTTACAGAAACAACTATTTTTGCTTTCTTGCAAGCCTCATTAAGTAATCGATCTACAAAGTCCTACTTTCTAACTATAACATGGGATGGAATCCACACAAATGTTTATACAACAATTATCGAGGAACTTGCTACACTGCCGTAGTGCTTAAATGAAGGTGGAGGAAAGAACCAACAAATGTATAAGTGAATTATAAACAAATTTTCGGATGTAATCTACATGCTTTCTCAAGGTGCACCTGCACAAAAATTATTATCATTGGCATAAATTACATTATGTTATCTATTAAAAGGCACTTAATTTTGATGGCTTATACAAAATTAGACTGCAGTGCACTTGTAGTCAAAAGAAAATCATTACTACCATTTAGTTTAAAATATTTAGAGGCTAGATAAATCCCCCAGTAGGTAAGTTTGAATTGTTCTTGCTCAGTCAGTGCACTATAGACATGATTATTTCATTTGTTCTATATATTGCAAACGCACAACCTATTCTACCTGTGCTTAATTGCATAGGCAATTAAGCATTAATGAAGGCATAAAATTTTGTTAGTTTGAGATATTGACAATGACTGCCAATAGCTTCTTGTGTTATGCATCTCATAGATTCAGTGTTATAGATTTGTTTTGAACTAATTGATCTATAATGCACAATTTCCGATGGATAAATGTAGTTAACAATGTTATCAACATTATGCGAGACATTCAATTTCATGATATTATTAGCATTACATCGGAGCCACCCATGTAAATTCTCCGCTTACGGATTAGGCTATAATAATCAATTACAAGATTTCATTCAAGACCCAAGTTTCACTAGTTGATAAAATTTTTGTGAGGGAAATGGAATATAATATTTTTAGAAGACATATGTTGTGGAAGTTATTAACAAACTGAAATAACAACTCGGCAAAAGTAGGACAAGGTGGGATTGGAATAATAAATGTTACATAAACCATCAGCCGCCCAATATTTTAAATTTATAAAAGGAATCGTGCAAGGGAGTAAAGTAATATATATTCTTGTAATGTTTATTATTGTAAAAGAGGAACAAGCTACTTGTTAAATTACCAAATTTTAAAAATCTCGAATAATATCACAAGTCATATATTGCTGCGTGATTAGTGGTCTCAGAGAGGTTAGTACAATTAGTAGATTTTAATGGTGAATAATAAACGAGTAACATACAAAAGCGTGTAAAATACTGATGCAACTAGCATGCCAACAGTAGACGAGCAATACCCACTTGTTAGCTAGCATGAACTATATGGGCAAACATTTGCGTGAAGTCTATTGATCCACGACAAAGAGAACACTTGCTTACATTCACTACAAGGGCAAGAGCTACGAGGAGAGGTTAGAGGCATTAAATATGTCAAAACTAGAAGACAGAAGAAAAAGAGGTGATATGATCACTACATACAAAATAGTAACAGGAATTGATAAAATCGATAGGGAAGATTTCCTGAGATCTGGAACTTTAAGATCAAGAGGTCATAGATATAAACTAGCTAAACACAGATGCCGAAGACATATAAGAAATTTCACTTTCGCAAACAGAGTGGTAGATGGTTGGAACAAGTTAGGTGAGAAGGTGGTGGAGGCCAAGACCGTCAGTAGTTTCAAAGCGTTATATGACAAAGAGTGCTGGGAAGACGGGACACCACGAGCGTAACTCTCATCCTGTAACTACACTTAGGTAATTACACTTAGGTAATTACTAGACCATCCCCACCAGTGATAGATTGGACAGTGTGAACTTTGTGCAAAACAATAGCGGTGAACAACGTAATGATAATACAATGCATCTCACTTTTACAGGAATAAAGTGACAGTTGTATTACAGAAACAGTCAAAGCCTTATATGTGGTTAACAGTAGAATTTCATGAGGTTTTTAATGTACAATAATAAAGTGAAATACATTAAGGTAAAGAATATTATGCAATGTTAGTTTCTGACTACATGCTTTGGATCGGTTGAGGTCCAAGGGTGGACCGGGTGTGGTCCAGAGGTAGACCGGGTGTGGTCCAGGGGTGGACCGGGTGTGGTCCAGAGGTAGACCGGGTGTGGTCCAGGGGTAGACCGGGTGTGGTCCAAGGGTAGACCGGGTGTGGTCCAGGGGTGGACCGGGTGTGGTCCAGGGGTAGACCGGGTGTGGTCCAGAGGTAGACCGGGTGTGGTCCAGGGGTAGACCGGGTGTGGTCCAGGGGTAGACCGGGTGTGGTCCAAGGGTAGACCGGGTGTGGTCCATGGGTAGACCGGGTGTGGTCCAAGGGTAGACCGGGTGTGGTCCAGGGGTGGACCGGGTGTGGTCCAGGGGTAGACCGGGTGTGGTCCAGGGGTGGACCGGGTGTGGTCCAGGGGTAGACCGGGTGTGGTCCAGGGGTGGACCGGGTGTGGTCCAGGCGTAGACCGGGTGTGGTCCAAGGGTAGACCGGGTGTGGTCCAGGGGTGGACCGGGTGTGGTCCAGGGGTAGACCAGGTGTGGTCCAGGGGTGGACCGGGTGTGGTCCAGGCGTAGACCGGGTGTGGTCCAAGGGTAGACCGGGTGTGGTCCAGGGGTGGACCGGGTGTGGTCCAGGGGTAGACCAGGTGTGGTCCAGGGGTGAGCCAAACTCGCTTATATAGTTTATTGTTAATGAACATAAAATATCATACACAATCCTTAAATTTCTGTTTTGTGTTCCCGGCCGAATAGTAAGGCTCGCGGAAGTCGTCCAGGTGAATACTCCACTGTACGAACGACATAGAGATTGTGACATACACATTACGGTATACAGATTGTGACATTACGGTATACAGATTGTGACATTACGGTATACAGATTGTGACATTACGGTATACAGATTGTGACATTACGGTATACAGATTGTGACATTACGGTATACAGATTGTGACATTACGGCATACAGATTGTGACATTACGGTTTACAGATTGTGACACAGAGTATTGGGATACATATTGTGAAATACAGATTCATGTATTAATTAGGCAAAGCTGTGGCCAGTTTAAAAATTTTACCCAAGAGCCACCATCTCTAGCGGCCTTTACAGGAACAGGATGCCGGTGGCTGGTCAAAGAGCCCCCATTGTTCTTGAAGGATTTTTTTTCAGTTGGATTTTAAACTGAAGTAGTCTTGCCAGTTCCTGTTTTGGCGGGTAGGCAGTTCTATAGGTTTGTAAACCTATGGGTGAAAAAGAATCTCCCGTTTTCCATCTTCTAGATCTTGAAGCTGTTGCTCATTTTAAAGGAGTGTTCTGTGTTGAGATCCTCCAGCTTTTTCAGTCTGATAATTTTGTTGTTTTCCAGCTGGTAAAATGTGCTTGAATAATGCTCAGTTAATGGGATCAACGTTCATTTAATGTAGGATCAAAGTGCTATCAATGTGGGATTCAAAGTTCAGAGCAGCATCGTCAACGCCGATTTGCCTAGGATTGTGTATCACATTCATTACAGCTCATTAGTGCAGCGAAACAGATGGAATGGAAACAGATATGGTGTTTGTTTAACATGGAGGGAGGCAGTCTAAGCACCCGGGACACCTGAATGAATCCCTTTACCATTAGAGTTGACAGTTCTTTCCTCCAACTACGCACAATGCAAATAGAATTCTTACTGACATGGATATTCAGAACTGTATGTTAATTCAATTCTAGTATTGATTACATTTCTTGAAATTTAGTTACCCCCCTTAATTTTACAATTACTTTCCTTATAGAGTTGAGAGAAAACAGAAACGTGGGTAAATGTTGAAAAATACAAACAATGGTCTCATGCTTAATATTCTGAATATATATTTATTTCTGTAAAGTTGCCAGAATTCTTCTAATTGAGGATTTATGTATGATAACACGTTTTATAATTTTATTAGTTAGCTAGCCTCGTCCTCTCCATCATTCCCCACTCCTCAGTCCCCTCGTCCTCCCCACCATCCCCTACTCCCTCTTCCCTTTCGTCCTCCCTACCGTTCCCCCATCTCCTATCCCCTCGTCCTCCCCACCATCCCCCACGTCCCCGTCCCCGTCCCCTCGTCTTCCCCACCATTACCTCCTCCTCCGTCCCCAGGTCCTCCCACCATCCACCACTCGTCCCCTCGTCCTCCCCACCATTCCCCACTCCATCATCTGATGCATTATTATATTATCTAATGTTCCCAACAGAAAAAAGGGAACATCAAATGATCTGATGTTCCCATCACTGAAAAATAAGAACAGTTAATAAAATGAAATAAAAACAATGACAAAAAAATTAACTATACCCACAAAATGAGTGGTATGGTAAACAACACAGTTCAATTCTAACGCAATGTCACACAAAATAATTAAATCAAAATGAAAAATATCGAAATCTATGACAATTCAACTTATTAAAGCAATTGGAAACATTGAAACAGAATCATAACATATTTAGTTATGTGTTGCGTGTGTTGCTTTTATGTGCAACAGATGGCGCTGTTTAAAAAAACAGTATGTTTTTACCTGTCACAGGTGTGGCATCTATGTAGTAGGTATATAAAAACACGCGGATATTTTAATGGAAAGTTGTGTCAAAATTTCAAAGCAGTTGGTGAAGAACTTTAGGAGATAACAGCGTGTGTTGCTCTTACGTCCAACAGATGGCGCTTTTAAAAAAAAAATGTTTTTACCTGTCACAGATGAGGCATGTATATAGTAGTAGTAGGCATCCATCAGTCTCAGGAGATTATGGTGTTGCGCTCTGGTTGTCGGTCTGGAGTGGCCTCACCAAGGCGCAAAGCCAGGATAGGTTGATATGGAGGAGAAGCTGGTACCCATGCAGCAGGTCCCCCTTCCCCACAGCGCCGAATTCTCCAGTGAAAAGGCAAACGCCAATAAGATAGGTTACAGCGCCATCGCAGGAACTGTGAGTTACGGGGTTGACCTCGAAGTTTGTAAAAAAGGGAACAGGGACTCCAAACCCAGAGACCGCCGTGGACGTGGCCGAAGAATCACCCCAGCAATGGCAAGAACGACCCCAGCTTCCTGAAGGAGAACCTGGGCCGCACGAGCCCCAGGAGTTATTAGTTACTCTAATAACCTTCCAACCCTTCCAACTCCCCAGGTGTTGGAAGGGGCCGGCCGGCCGAGTGTACCGCCTGCTGGACACGTGATCCTGTGGTCCCGGGTTCGATCCCGGGCGCTGGCGAATAATGATGGGCAGAGTTTCTTTCACCCTGATGCCTTGTTACCTAGCAGTAAATAGGCACCTGTGAGTTAGTCAGCTGTCACGGGCTGCTTCCTGGAGGTGGAGGCCTGGTCGAGGACCGGGCCGCGGGGACACTAAAAAGCCCCGAAATCAACTCAAGATAGGAGGTGGACGTCCCGGTCCCGCACCTACGAGTTCCAGACAGATATCGTCACAGCCCTCTTTCATCCGAAGCTGGCTTCCTTCAAGACCAAGCAGAAGGGTGATAATTATTAAAATCAACAATTATTATTATAATAATTATTATAATAATAATATAAATAATAGTAGGTATATAAAAACACGTGCATATTCAAATGAAACGTTGT
Organism: Procambarus clarkii; assembly: GCF_040958095.1. Lineage (NCBI taxonomy): Eukaryota > Metazoa > Arthropoda > Malacostraca > Decapoda > Cambaridae > Procambarus > Procambarus clarkii. The sequence goes on from NC_091168.1 coordinate 17,879,044, forward strand.
GTCAAAATTTCAATGCAATCGATAAAGAGGTTACGGGAATTTCCCTCACATGAAAACTCACATGAAATATACAGTTAAAACAAAAAAAAAAGGCTTTACCTGTCACAGACACAACATCTATATATAGTATGTATATAAAAATATGCTCATATGGGAAAGGAACGTTGTGTCAAAATATCAAAGCAATCGGTGAAGAACTTTCCGAGATTAGCGATTTTGAACAAGTGAACATTTACATTTTTATTTATATAGATAATAGCCAGCGAGATATTAAATCTTGGCATTTATAAAGATTTATAAGAGAACTCAATTTGCTGACAATATAATAAAAACGCCATTTAACATCAACCATACTCTAAATGGTCAATGCACAGCAATAAGATTGATATTTATACGAGGGGGTTCCATATTGTCAAGTTTTATCTCAGCCTTAAGTCTTTCAGTATCCATATGCCTTGAATATTTCTTCTCAAACTGACTTGCACTGAAACACAAAATGAATTTTGCCAACACTATGGACCCAACCACAATACCATCAAACACTGTAAAATATTTCAACATGTTCTCCGTTGTTGTATCCATCATGTAGTACATGAATGTGATGGACGAGCCGCAGAATAGTACGACCAAGGTGCCGTATAAATAGCCTAGTTGATCACTGGTGTTATGGGTGTGGAGGATGACGAGGCTCTCCCACGTGGACGGCCGCCAGGGGTCGTCCCCGTAGTGTCCACACCGCCGGCTCCTGCCCCCACCAGGGGAGGCTTAATGAATTACCGATATAAAATTTTGCAAAATTAAAAACTTTTAGTGGGAAATTTAGTTAAAATATATGTTAAAATAAACTTTGTTTGATTAAACCACACACCAGAAGATGAAGAAACGGCGTCGTTTCTTCATCAACTGGTGTGTGGTTTGGTCATATCTTTAGCCACGTAATAGAGTATGTATATCATATTCACACTGTTACGTACATAGATAAATAAATTGTAGTAGCAACCTGCCTACAGTTAGGGATCCACACCCTACAGCTTCTCCAGAGGCCTTACGCCCTGAACAACAGCAGCCAACCCCCTTCAGCGAATCATCCTTCAGGTAGAGAGGTACAACCAGACCGACCTCTTGGATATATTTCAGCAGCAATTTCTGCTACTAGAATGTCAGCTTTCACCTGACACACATAACGCTGGACCGCAGCTCTGTCGGCACAGGACTCTGTCAGCACAGGACTCTGTCAATACAGGACTCTGTCAGCACAGGACTCTGTCACCACAGGCCTCTGTAACTACATCGCCTGAGCACTTGACCCATAGAGCGCTATAATTACTGTCTACAGTCGCCTTCTTACCTCCTATAAGCATCTTTGTAGTCTCGACAGAAGGCAGTTTGAGCACAGCATCGTGTAAAAATGTTAAAATATATATATGTACATGCTATTATTTAACGATGATAGTATTACAGAAGACCCCTGACTGTGATAAAAAAAGATCAGGATTCTGATAACAGCAGAATTGTGGTGATAATTAGTGCTGTGCTTAGTATGGTGGGAGGAGTAATCTTGGTGAGGGAGGTAGCGTCGTCTGCTGACTCAGTGTGGCCACCCTTTATTGTCTGGACTCACTATACCAGCTTAGTGGTTCGCTATGGTGAACACAAATGTAGATACTTATATATAATGTGTGTATATAGTGTAATAAAAGCATGAACAGTATGTTGGAAGGAGCCATTTTGTTGAGAGAGGTGTTGGTGAGGGAGGGAGGGAGTGAGGCTGTCGTCTGCTAGCCGCTGTGTCGCTTGTCATGCAGTTTTTTTGGGCTATGTTGTTTGGACACCATACAAGTTTAGTTGCTCAGTTATGGTGAATAAAACATGTAGATACTTATATATAATGAATGTATATAGTGTAATAACAGCACAAACAATATAGTGGGGGGAGGGGAGGAGGAATTTTGGTGAGGGAGGGAGGGAGCATTAGCTGACTGTGTGGCGACCTCAATTATTGTCTGGACTCACCATACTAACTTAGTGGTTTGCTATGGGGAACACAAATGTAGATACCTATATATAACGTGTGTGTGTATATAGTGTAATAACAGCGAAAGAAGTATGTTGGGAGGAGCCATTTTGGTGAGAACAGAAATTGCATTTTAACAACATAAGGTGAGAAAAAAAATTAGCAGAGAATTTATTTTCACCGTACAGCGGGAATGTCATATTATAATGGCGCGCAGCACGGTGGTTAAGTACTGATGAATTTATTTATTTATTTATTTATTTATTAATATATATACAAGAAGGCACATTGGGATTGTGAGATACCTAATATAGTAATTACAGTCTTGTAAAGCCACTAGTACGCGCAGCGTTTCGGGCAGGTCCTTAATCTAAGAAAATTTTAAGAAGGTAAATACTTGCAAAATTTATAAAAAATGATAACAGTTACAAGGCAAGAAAAAAAATAAAAGATGAGAGAAAATTGTAGGTATATTAAAGCACATAGGTAGCTCAGATTGATTGCAATGACAGCGTGAATGGTAGTTGACAAAAATTGGTAGGCACAATACAGCATATGGCTAGCACATAAAAGAAGACAGCAATGAACACAATGATAAGGTTGTTTGGGTTAAGTACATAAAAGTTGGGAGATTGGGTAACACCAGATACAGAGCAAATTTAAAGCTCAGTGTAGGAAACTACGAAGATGAAATTAGGTACTTTTTGGTTTTGCTTTTAAATGAGGCAAAAGTTTGACAGCTTTTCAATTCACTAGGGAGTGAGTTCCATAGACTAGGTCTCTTAATTTGCATAGAGTGTTTACACAGATTAAGTTTGACTCTGGGGATATCAAAGAGATATTTATTTCTGGTGTGGTGATAATGGGTCCTATTACATGTGTCCAGGGAGAGTTTCAGAGCATGGTTTGCATTTAAGAACAGGGTTTTGTTAATGTACTTGACACAGGAGAATGTGTGGAGGGAGTTAATATTTAGCAAATTTAGGGATTTAAACAAGGGAGCTAAGTGTTGTCTGAAAGCAGAGTTAGTTATTATTCTGATAGCAGATTTTTGCTGGGTGATGATGGGCTTAAGCTGGTTTGCAGTGATAGACCCCCATGCACAGATACCATAATTAAGATAAGGGTAGATTAGTGCATAATATAGTGAGAGAAGAGCAGAGTTAGGAACATAATATCTTATTTTAGAGAGTATACCAACTGTTTTAGAGACTTTCTTAGTTATGTGTTGAATGTGGGTGCTGAAGTTGAGTCTCTTGTCTAGGAATAGGCCAAGAAACTTGCCATCGTTTTTATTACTGATGTTAATGTTGTCTATCTGTAGCTGAATTGCATTTGATGATTTGCTTCCAAATAAGATGTAGTAGGTCTTTTATATGTTTAATGTTAGTTTGTTAGTTGACATCCATAAGTGGACTTTTTTTAATTCATTATTCACAACATTATTTAGTGTATGTGGGTTGGGGTCTGAATAGATAAGGGTAGTATCGTCAGCAAACAATGTAGGTTTAAGAATAATAGACATTAGGCAGATCATTGATATATGTAAGAAATAGAAGGGGTCCTAATATGCTGCCCTGTGGCACTCTAACGGTAATTGGTAGAGTGGAAGAAGTTGTATCATTAATGGTTACACATTGGTGTCTGTCACTAAGATAGGATCGGATGTAGTCACGGGCAAGGCCTCGGATTCCATAATGCTGGAATTTAAGTAAGAGGTAGTTGTGATTGACAGTATCAAAGGCTTTTCTTAGGTTAATGAAGAGTCTAATTGGAAACTCATTTTTGTCAAGGGCTGAGTAGATTACGTCAAGGAGACTAATGATTGCATCATTGGTGCTCTTTTGGGACCGGAAGCAAAACTGGCAGGGGCTGAGTATGTCGAATTTTTCGAGGTAGGAATAGAGCTGTTTGTAAATAATTTTTTCAAATATTTTTGATAGAATGGGTAGATTTGATATTGGTCTATAATTGCTTATGTCCGCCGGATTGCCTCCTTTATGGACTGGCGTTACTCTTGCTTTTTTGAGGATATCAGGGAAGGTGTGACACTCTATAGATTTGTTGAACAGTAGAGCTATGGGTGGGGCAAGGGCATGCGAGGCGCTCTTATATACAATGGACGGAATTTCACTGGTGTTCCCTGCCTTGGTTTTTAGAGAGTGTATGATGGACACAACATCTGCCGGGCTGATTGGTGAAAGGAGAAGAGAGTTTGGATAGCTGCCTGAGAGATATGTTAATATGTGTCTGAGTTTGTGGGATTTTACTGGCAAGATTAGCACCAACCGATGAAAAGAAGCTATTAAATTCATTTGCCATTTCTAAATCAGTTGACGGTGTTTTCCCATCCTTATAGAGTTTTATTTGGTTATGTGAGTGTTGTTTAGTTCCTAGGATACTAGAGATCGTTTTCCATGTGCTTTTCATGTTGCCTTTTGCTTCATTGAATCTATTTACATAATATGCAAGTTTTGCCTTTCTTATGATACTGGTAAGCATTGATGAGTACCTTTTAGCTACTTCCTTTGAAACTAGGCCAATCCTAAGTTTCTTTTCATATTCATGTTTCTTGTTGAATGAGTTGAGAATGCCACTTGTGAGCCATGGATTGTTTAATCTTTTGTCAATTACTTGCTTGGTAAGAAGGGGACAATGAAGGTTGTAGAGGCTTAGATATGCACTTCACAATAGGTAAACAACAAATGTAACATATTTGTTTACTACAATGTCGGTGCTGGCTGCAGAAGTTGAAAAAACATAGTTTTACTTCGAAATATACTAATTTTATAAGAAAATTCGACGTAAATAGGAGGCAGTAGAGCTCCGATAAGCCAGCGCTAAATCTTCAATATGAAGAATGTTGCTGCTCTCTGATTGGCCAAACGAAACACAGTAGTGACCTCTATCGGCACACAGGTGAACCAGACCCAGAACCCAAATATCTTCCTAAGTGGACCTACGTGAATTGCACCTAAGCATCTTCTTAGGGCATACTTAGGAACCTTCGTAGCAAACCTACTTATGAAAAAATACATGGAGCTTCCTGAATCTAGGTCCTGGCCGGGTAGGATTTACTTGGTGCCAATCCTTACCTGTAGCCTCAGTTCAACCAGCAGTCAAGGGATACTTGATTGCTAAACGATTCGGCGGGTCGTATTCCGGGGAAAATTAGGATTAAGGACTATCCCAAAACGTTACGCGTGCTAGAGGCTGTACAAGAATGTAAGAACTCTTGTATATATAAATACAAAAAAAAAAAAATGAAGAATGAAAAATTTGTTTATTTATTATTATTATTATTTGTTAAGCTATCGTGAATTCATCTTTGCATTTTATGATAGTGAAAAATAGAAAGTTGCATTTACAAATAAGGAAGTTGAAACATATAATATGTAATGTAGTAGATATTATCATGATATATGAAATATGTTTGTTCTTCAATCTGCAATTTAGGTCTGTTGTCTTGTGTATGATCCTGTCCAGTGTAGCAGTGAATACGAGCAGAACCTTACTGTAATAAGGCCTAGTTTAATTACTCAGATTAGATAATATTGTATATTTTGTCAATAAAAATTTAATAATAATAATTTGACCACTTCACTACTGAATGTTAAACTGTTAAAGATTTTAGACCTCTTGGCTTATTGTACAATCAACTATATTCTATTGACTTTTGGTAACCTTACCTTGAAGTGCTTAGTGTCCCCGCGGCCCGGTCGTCGACCAGACCTATATTGCAATACCTCCATACCATTTATCCTAAATTTGATTGTCTATATTAAAGAATAAAGATTCTTAATGCTGCATCTCTTATGAATCCATCCCTGCCTTGTGTGGCTGCATTTCAAATTCGTAAAGTGAAACACATAATATCTGATGAAGCAGAACACTGTATCCGCGTGAACTATATTTGTACTTCAATCTACATTTTAGACCTATTGTCTTGTGTAATAATGTGTTCTGTGTTGCAGAGAATACGAGCATTATCCACACTGTAATAAGCTGTAATTGAATTGCTCCGATTACGCAGAATTGTATATTTTGTCAATGAAGGTGTAGATAATAATAATAATAATAGGATGCTCCACCAGCATGGAAGAGTTAGGTCTGTCAAGTATTCATCAGAGGCAGAGAGTAAAGACAATAATTGCTCATATAGAAGATTTTTCTAAAATAACTACATATGACAAAATATATATATTAATAGCCTCACAAAAATGAAAATCATTAATAGTTTACAAGAAGTTTCAATATGCTACTAAAACAACTGATTTTATTTAGAATTCCATTACGTCATTGCTCAGAAGACACAATAATTATTATGTATACTTTAATCAATCACTTTGGTACTAATTCAAAGACTTAGCAATAATGAAACATACAAAGCAATTATATAAATATATGTCATAATAGTCACCAGATCAACTCTAATATTCCATTTGACACTTTTTCATTTCATCTTTTATATAGAGAAAAATGTATATGTTCGTTTGTTCAAAATCGCTAATCTCCGAAAATTCTTCACCGATTGCTTTGAAATTTTCACACAACGTTCCATTCGCATCCGAGCGGGTTTTTATACATAGTATATAGATGTCACGTCTGTGACGGGGAAAAAAAAACATTTTTTTAACTGTGTTTTTCATATGAAGGAAATCTTCGAAACCCATTTACCGATTGCTTTGAAATTTTTACACAACATTGCATTCGAATAGAGCGCGTGTTTTTATATACCTACTATATACATGTCTTACCTGTGACAGGATAAAAAAACATGCTTTTTTTGAAAAAACAGCGCCATCTGTTGGTCGTAAGAGCAACACACCCTGTAATCTCCCAAAGTTCTTCACCGACTACTTTGAAATTTTGACACAACGTTCCATTCGATTATGCGGGTGTTTATATATGCCTTCTATATAGATGCCACACCTGTGACAGGTAAAGCATGCTTTGTTTTAAATAGGGCCATCTGTTGCATGTAATAGCAACACACGTTGTACTAAATATGTTACGAATTCCATTTCAATGCTTCTGATTGCATTGATAAATTGAATTTTCATAGGTTTTAATTTATTTTCACTTTGATTTAATTATTTTGTGTGACATTGCGTTGGAATTGAGCTCTGTTTTTACCATACCTTTCATTTCTTGAGTATAAGTATAGATGCCACACCTGTGACAGGTAAAAACATTCTTTTATTTTTAAGAAACAGCGCCATCTGTTGCCCGTAAGAGCAACACATGCTATACTAAATATGTTATGATTCCATTTCAATGTTTCCGATTGCATTTATAAATTGAATATTCTTAGATTTCGATTTATTTTAATTTTGATTTAACTATTTTGAGTGACATTGCATTGGAATTGAGCTGTGTTGTTTACCATCCATTCATTTCGTCAGTATAATTATAGATGCCACACCTGTTACAGGTAAAAATATGCATTTTGTTCTAAAACAATGCCATCTGTTGCACATAAGAGCAACACACGCTACACTAAATATGTTACGATTCCATTTCAATGTTTCCAACTTCATTGGTAAATTGAATTTTCATAGATTTCGATTTATTTTCATTTTGATTTAATTATTTTGTATGACATTGCATTGAAATTGAGCTGTGTTGTTTACCATACCGTTCATTTCGTGAGTATAGTTTATATTTTTATTTTTTTTATTGTTTTACATTTCAGGTTTTAACTGTTTTTTCTTATATTTCAGTGATGGGAACATCAGATCATTTGATGTTCTCAATTTTCTAATAGGAACTTCAGATCATTTGGGAATGCATCGGATGAGGAAGTTAGGAATGGTTGGGAGGACGAGGGGACGGGAGAGGGGGATGGTGGGGAAGACGAGGGGATATGGGAGGGGGTAATGGTGGGGAGGATGAGGGGACAGGGGAATGGAGAATGGTGGGGAGGAAAAGGGGACATGGAAGTGGGGGATGATAGGGAGCTTATCTTGAGATGATTTCGGGGCTTAGCGTCCCCGCGGCCCGGTTCTCGACCAGGCCTCCTTTTTGTTACCCCCCCCCCCAGGAAGCAGCCCGTAGCAGCTGTCTAACTCCCAGGTACCAATTTACTGCTATGTAACAAGGACATCAGGGTGAAAGAAACATTTTGTCAATTTGTCTCCGCCTCCACCGGGGATCGAACCTGGAACTCAGGACTACGAATGTGAAGCGCTGTCCACCCAACTGTCAGGCGCCCATAGCTGTCAGGTGGGGAGGACGATTGGACGGTGGAGTGTGGAGTAGAGAGGAGGACGAGGGGAAGGTGAAGTGTGGAGTGGATAGGACGACGAGGGGGGCGGTGCAGTAGGGGATGGTGGGGAGGACAAAGGGGCGGGGGAGTGGGGAATGGTTGGGGCATGAGGGGACAGGGGAGGGAGGAATGGTACTCACCTATTTGTGCTTGCAGGGTTGAGCTCTGGCTCTTTGGTCCCGCCTCTCAACTGTCAATCAACTGGTGTACAGGTTCCTGAAGAATGATGGGAAGGACTGAGAGACAGGGGAAGGTTGCTGTGGCTCAGCAATCCATATACGTGGCTGAGCTACAGCAACGCGTGGCCGGGTACAGCTAGTAAATATATAAATAAGGAAAAGATTATTATCACTCCATGTACGATATAAATATGATTACGGCATATTAATAATAATGACATTCACTATATGTACGAACAACACAAAACATCCACTAGACAGCGTGACATTGTAATTGCCAAAATTAAGCTGGAATGTCGATACTTATGGCAGGTGACTGCAGGTAATGAATCCCCCAATAGTGAGCATTTTAATTGTAAACTGTGCGAACAAGATTTTTTTGTTTTGTTTTGTTATTAACACATTTAGGTGCATCTGCATTTGCGCAGCTGCCCTAGACTATATGAAGGGGAATACAGTGTGTCAAAAAAACTAGCTACGTGATGCCAAAAATCCCCATCATACAGGATGGTGAGTTATACAGTGGCATGTGATAAGTAGTCTGCACTGGCAGACGCTGGGTGCATTATGAGGATATCATGAACACAAGGGTGAATAAGGTATCATTGAGTGAATGCTTATTCACAAGAGTGAATAAGGTAGATAAAAGTTCCCATCTCGAAGGATGGTTAGTCATACAAGGCCATACGTTCAGTAGCCTGCACTGGCAAATTTTGGGTGCATTATGACGATATCCTCAAGAACACGAGTGAATAAAGTAATTGCAAAGCTCCAGGTACCTCATGCTAATGGGTCTGAATGGTCTGATAACTGGGCATTCGGTGATGTAGTGTGGGAGATCATGCCGCAGTTCCTGTTCGCAGAGTTTGCAACTGGAGTGCTTAGGATTGGGAGATCCGTCACCTGTAGCCACCTGCCACAGGTAACGGTAACCCAACCTGATCCTGGCAACCACTGTGTCGCACAGTCTGGTGGACGTTTTGTGCTGCCCATAGATATAGGTTTTAGATCTGAACAAATCATAGCTTTTTATACTGGTGCTTTCAGGTCGTTGAGAGTCTATAATTTCTCTCCTATTAGATCTGAGTGTTTGGTACAATATAGTTTTGACAGCAGAGATGGGGATACCTAGGTCTAATTAAAATTCATCCTTGTTACACGCTAATTTGGCTGCAATATCTGTGTCATTATGATGGGTTATATTTATGTGTGATGGTATCCATACAAATGATATTGGAAACCCTTTACTCTGCACCGATTAGATCATTTATAATTGTTAGTATGAGGTTCTTGCTGTCGATCGTCCAGGAGAAGTTTTCAATTGCTTGAAGAGCGGACTTTGAGTTACAAAATATTATTCCTCCTCCAATGTTTTTTAATGTACTGGTAGTTAGTTGTAATGCTGCTAGTTCTGCTTGTGTGGAGGTCAGCCAGTTGTTTAACCTAACACTGATAGTCTGTGTGGAAATATTATTTCTATATAACTTACATGTTGCTGCAGTCCGTCCAGTAGAAGATTGGACTGAGCCGTCGATGTAGACACAGTGCTCGTGAGATCTTAAATTTTCGACGGAGGAGGCAACTGTTTCGAGTGTGACAGCTTTGAGAAGAGCAAGATTATCAGATTATCATTACGTTTCTTGGTGTGTATGATACTTGAATGGTGAGGCACAGATAAAGGGGGATATTGGAGACAGGTAGATTGCACTTAAAAGGACTGTTGAGTTTGATGAGAGCTAAGACACTCTCCAGCACTATATCTGTGATTGCCCTTTTAACAGTAACTAGACCAAGTGGCATGAGATGCTTTGAGCTCTGTAACTACTTCATACACTTGTAAATATTGGAAGATATTCTTGACAATACCCATAGTTGGCTAGCGCAGGCTAGTAGACTAGACTTGCATCTCATGTTTTCTCCTAATTCTATGTATGACTTACCATCCTGTGAGATGGGCAGTTGGTATATTAAGTGAATTCATAATAGTTTTTTATCTATAATCTGTGAGTTATGCATTGTTAAATATTCTGAGTGTTTCATAGAGACGTAAGATTTTAGTAAAAAAAAGTTATTAGTTGAACACTATTTACTTTAGATTCCCAAACTATATTGTGAAGTGTTTCTTCAAGGCTTCTTATAGGTTTTTCGGATTGTTGTCTGAACGTTTGTTTGTTAGTATCTAATGGTGTTACTTACTAAACTTTAATTAATGCCTTATTTTCTGGGAGGTGCTTAATATAGGCTCGTGCTGCATGAGCTGCTGCCTCACCTCCATGGGGGACACCACAACCTAGTTGATGGGGTGGAAGCGTCGTAACAGCTTCCTTACGAAGGTTACTGACAGCTGCCCTGGCAACGAGGCGGCGAAGTATATTACCCACGGCAGTGGGTCTCCCTCCACCACCCTTATTTGGGGCACAAAGGGATACATCAAAGAGGAAGGGTCTAATTATGTCTGGGATCAGTCCTATAATGCAGTTCTTGACAAATTAATATAAGTCAAATGGGGCAAGTCAAGAGGGGGCGTCGAGCGAGCCGGCATCCTCAGCTGTGGGAGTCGGAAGCTTGAGAAAGGTTCAGTTCATCTGTGACCGTCGCGGGAGCGGGACGTGTTAGTGGTGCGCTCCGGTGCGGCAGTCAGTGAGGTGTGGTGGGAGGCGGCCGCTGGAGCCGTGTGTGGTGACGAACTGGGTGCCGGGTTGGATTACTGAGATTCTTGCTAACTCTTTTGGGGGGATTATTTTTACTTAGTTTTAATTCATATTATAAAGCAGAGATGAAATTTCATGGGCTGAAAGATATGTTAATTATAAATACACAGTTCAAAATGTTTTTTTTTTGTCGTTTCTTTTTTGCCAAATTGTAATTGCTGTTTGAAGATTAAAATACAGGTACATTATTTTGACAACATTTTGCACTAAGACTGATCATACATAGTAAGAATACTCTCAAAATTAACATTATTTTATACATAGATCATATATCAAACTTCCGCTGAAAAAGGTGTATGTGTGTGTTTTTACGAGTTGAAAAGAAGAAAATGGGTAATGTGTGTGAAAGGTTTGCGGAATAACCGATCAAATACGGCAGTTTTCCTTGGCAGTGGCGAGTAAAATGTGATAATATTGTGCACACTGTGGCCGTGTTCCAGCCGTGTTGCTGCCAGGTGGAGGTGACGCCATGCGGAGGATAGGTGAGTAGCCCCATGATGTTGCTGGCCACACCTGTTGTGCCTATGAGCAGTGACCTCATGATGTTGCTGGCCACACCTGTTGTGCCTATGAGCGGTGACCTCATGATGTTGCTGGCCACACCTGTTGTGCCTATGAGCAGTGACCTCATGATGTTGCTGGCCACACCTGTTGGACCTATGAGCAGTGACCTCATGATGTTGCTGGCCACACCTGTTGGACCTATGAGCAGTGACCTCATGATGTTGCTGGCCACACCTGTTGGACCTATGAGCAGTGACCTCATGATGTTGCTGGCCGCACCTGTTGTGCCTATGAGCGGTGACCTCATGATGTTGCTGGCCACACCTGTTGTGCCTATGAGCAGTGACCTCATGATGTTGCTGGCCACACCTGTTGTGCCTATGAGCAGTGACCTCATGATGTTGCTGGCCACACCTGTTGTGCCTATGAGCAGTGACCTCATGATGTTGCTGGCCACACCTGTTGGACCTGCAAGCAGTGACCTCATGATGTTGCTGGCCACACCTGTTGGACCTGCAAGCAGTGACCTCATGATGTTGCTGGCCACACCTGTTGGACTTTGACAATAGTCAACCTCTTATATTTATGATTTAAGTTACAAACGAGGAGTTTATTACCAACCACCACATGCGCCTTGCACACTTGTTTACTTTCTGAGGATTTTAACAGTCTTCAATCGAATTATATTAATCAGATTCCAGGTGGAATTGCGTACACACACACACACACAGGGTCCTCGGGGCTGAGTGGACAGCGCTCTGGTGTCGTAGTCCTAATGACCCGGGTTCGATCCCGTGCAGAGGCAAAAACAAATGAGTACTTTCTTTCTCCCTGATGCACCTGTTCATCTAGAAGTAAATAGGTACCTGGGAGTTAGCTGTTACAGGCTGCTTCCTGTGTGTGTGTGTGTTTACTAGTTGTGTTTGTGTTTACTAGTTGTGTTTTTGCGGGGGTTGAGCTTTGCTCTTTCGGCCCGCCTCTCAACTGTCAATCAACTGTTTACTAACTACTTTTTTTTTTCTTTTCTTTTTTTTTCCCCCACACCACACACACACACCCCAGGAAGCAGCCCGTGACAGCTGACTAACTCCCAGGTACCTATTTTCTGCTAGGTAACAGGGGCACTTAGGGTGAAAGAAACTTTGCCCATTTGTTTCTGCCTCGTGCGGGAATCGAACCCGCGCCACAGAATTACGAGTCCTGCGCGCTATCCACCAGGCTACGAGGCCCCTACGAGGCCTGTGTGTGTGTGTGTGTATGTGTGTGTGTGTGTGTGTGTGTGTGTGTGTGTGTGTGTGTGTGTGTGTGTGTGTATGTGTGTGTGTGTGTGTGTGTGTGTGTGTGTGTGTGTGTGTGTGTGTGTGTGTGCGCGCGTGCAGACCATCCTTCTGTCTTGACAGTACGTATAGTAACGATGAGGACCATAGTATACATAACGACGAACAACAAAAGTATAAATCAGCACTATTGAGTTGTACAAACCAGAAAACTATTTTTTTACTTGTGTTGTAAAGACAAACAAAACTAACCTAACCTAACCTAACCTAACCTAACCTAACCTAACCTAACCTTCTTAGGCCTAATACACGCTATCTGAGGCCTAAGATAGTACATATGTGGCTATACTAGATCTAGGAATACTTAAGTTTGTTTTTAGCTTAATTTTTTTAATTCCTTACTAGGCAGTATATTACTATCTAAGAACTAAGTACGAACGAATTCGTGACTAATGACGACCGTCACAATAGATACTATTTGAACAGGAGGATGAGTTGCAGTGTAATTAAAAAATATATATATGTAGTAGACATCATAGAGGAAAAAAATTGGTTAGAAAGGCGGGTTCCATGAGCTAATAACTCGATTATGAAGATACAAATAGTAAATACAAAGTAAATACACACACACACAGACACACAGACACACAGACACACACACACACACAGACACACAGACACACACACACACACACACACACACACACACACACACACACACACACATACACACACACACACACACACACAGACACACACACACACAGACACACACACACACACACACACACACACACACACACACACACACACACACACACACACACACACACACACACACACACACACACACACACACTTTTCACACGTTCAACAACATAACATTTGTCTCCACACACCACTGCAGAAAACACACACACTGAGATTTAATGTAAATATTTAGTTTTATCCTTATGCGTTTGTTGGGGTTAATGGGGGGGGGGGTAGAAAGAGACATTTTCCAACTAAATAGAATTATTATTAAATTGTTCGCATGCCACAATGTCCCGCTATCATTACCTGATGGCGTTACTAGCGCAGGTGGCTGGCTATATTGAACATTTGCCTGAACAATGCTCTGTACAGTATACTGTAGAGCTGTTTATTGGAGCATTTATTTGTCATTATTTTAGCTATTGTTTGTAGTATTTGTATTTTTTCTTTTTGAATTTCTACATAATACTTCTCATATGTTTTCTTTAGGACTCTTGCCATTTAGCAGATGTTATATTGAACACCCTAATTACTAAGCAGGTGCTCGTGTATATATATATATATATATATATATATATATATATATATATATATATATATATATATATATATATATATATATATATATATATATATGTATGTGTGTGTGTGTGTGTGTGTGTGTGTGTACTCACCTAGTTGTGTTTGCGGGGGTTGAGCTCTGGCTCTTTGGTCCCGCCTCTCAACCGTCAATCAACAGGTGTACAGATTCCTGAGCCTATCGGGCTCTGTCATATCTACACTTGAAACTGTGTATGGAGTCAGCCTCCACCACATCACCCCCTAATGCATTCCATTTGTCAACCACTCTGACACTAAAAAAGTTCTTTCTAATATCTCTGTGGCTCATTTGGGCACTCAGTTTCCACCTGTGTCCCCTTGTGCGTGTTCCCCTTGTGTTAAATAGACTGTCTTTATCTACCCTATCAATCCCCTTCAGAATCTTGAATGTGGTGATCATGTCCCCCCTAACTCTTCTGTTTTCCAGCGAAATGAGGTTTAATTCCCGTAGTCTCTCCTCGTAGCTCATACCTCTCAGCTCGGGTACTAGTCTGGTGGCAAACCTTTGAACCTTTTCCAGTTTAGTCTTATCCTTGACTAGATATGGACTCCATGCTGGGGCTGCATACTCCAGGATTGGCCTGACATATGTGGTATACAAAGTTCTGAATGATTCTTTACACAAGTTTCTGAATGCCGTTCGTATGTTGGCCAGCCTGGCATATGCCGCTGATGTTATCCGCTTGATATGTGCTGCAGGAGACAGGTCTGGCGTGATATCAACCCCCAAGTCTTTTTCCTTCTCTGACTCCTGAAGAATTTCCTCTCCCAGATGATACCTTGTATCTGGCCTCCTGCTCCCTACACCTATCTTCATTACATTACATTTGGTTGGGTTAAACTCTAACAACCATTTGTTCGACCATTCTTTCAGGTTGTCTAGGTCTTCTTGAAGCCTCAAACAGTCCTCTTCTGTTTTAATCCTTCTCATAATTTTAGCATCGTCCGCAAACATTGAGAGAAATGAATCGATACCCTCTGGGATATCATTTACATATATATTAGAAACAAGATAGGACCGAGTACAGAGCCCTTTGGGATTCCACTGGTGACTTCACGCCAATCGGAGGTCTCACCTCCGTGTGTGTGTGTGTGTGTGTGTGTGTGTGTGTGTGTGTGTGTGTGTGTGTGTGTGTGTGTGTGTGTGTGTGTGTGTGTGTGTGTGTGTGTGTGTGTGTAAATCACGAAAAATAAACACGTGATTAAAAATGTGACAGTGTCAGACCACTGGCACTGAAGTGGTCTGCAGGAAGAATTCAAACAGGAATTTCCTTAAGTACTTTCGTATATTAATACATCTTTCAGAAGGAGTCCTTCTGAAGATGTATTAATATACGAAAATACTTAAGGAAATTCCTGTTTCAATTCTTCCTCCGTGGTCTGGCACTGTAATATATATATATATATATATATATATATATATATATATATATATATATATATATATATATATATATATATATATACATATATATATATATGTCGTACCTAGTAGCCAGAACGCACTTCTCAGCCTACTATGCAAGGCCCGATTTGCCTAATAAGCCAAGTTTTCATGAATTAATTGTTTTTCGACTACCTAACCTACCTAACCTAACTTTTTCGGCTACCTTACCTAACCTAACCTATAAAGATAGGTTAGGTTAGGTTAGGTAGGGTTGGTCAGGTTCGGTCATATATCTACGTTAATTTTAACTCCAATAAAAAAAAATTGACTTCATACATAACGATATAGTTAGCTTTATCATTTCATCAGAAAAAAATTAGAGAAAATATATTAATTCAGTAAAACTTGGCTTATTAGGCAAATCGGGCCTTGCATAGTAGGCTGAGAAGTGCATTCTGGCTACTAGGTACGACATATATATATATATATATATATATATATATATATATATATATATATATATATATATATATATATATATATATATATATATATATATATATATATATATATATATATATACTGGGTTCTAGGCTCATTGAAACAACAAGGGACCCGAGAGCTGCAAGCTTTCTTTTCCAGCGCCTCAGTGTGGCGATACAGAGGGGAAATGCGCACTGCATCCAGGGTTCCTGCCTGCCATCTGAGGAGCTGGAGGAACTCGACAACCTATGACAATCATCTTTGTAACCCATATGTAACTCCTTTTTTGTAACAAAGTTCAAATAAAGTAAATATACATGTGTACATACAAAAGAATGGGGGTGGGAGGAGAAGATAATATTAGTGTTCAGTGAGAAACCACAAGGTCTCCTCTGAATACTTTTTATTTTCTTCTCCGAGGCTATGGGTCCCCACATTGGCACCAGAGGTGGTACCCTCACAAACTTTATATATATATATATATATATATATATATATATATATATATATATATATATATATATATATATATATATATATATATATATATATATATATATTGGTAGCAGTCACCACTACTGTCACCACCACTACAACCACAACAGACAGCGAGCCACTCAACACGACAGACAAAAAAATTAGGCAATGAAAGCTGACGAAACGACAAAAATTAGGCAGGAAAGAGAAGGGTGAGTAGTCTGCATTTTCCTGGACTGCCAGAAAGCCTTGACACAGTACCCCATAAAAGGCTGTTAAAAAAGTTGGAGCAACAGGCAGGAGTAAAAGGGAAGGTGCTCCAGTGGATAAGAGAGTACTTAAGCAACAGGAAACAGCGAGTAACGGTGAGGGGAAGACATCAGAGTGGCGAAATGTCACCAGCGAAGTCCCACAGGGCTCAGTACTTGGACCCATCCTGTTTCTAATATATGTAAGCGATCTTCCGGAGGGTATAGACTCATTCCTCTCAATGTTTGCCGATGATGCCAAAAATTATGAGAAGAATCAAGACGGATGAAGATAGACAGAGACTACAGGATGACTTGGACAAACTGGAGGAATGGTCTAGAAAATGGCTGCTAAAGTTCAACTCAGGAAAGTGTAAGGTAATGAAATTAGGCGAAGGGAGCAGGAGGCTGAACACAAGGTACCATCTGGGAGGTGAAATCCTGCAAGAGTCAAATAGAGAGAAAGATCTTGGGGTTGATATCACACCGAACCTGTCCCCAGAGGCCCACATCAAAAGAATTATCATCAGCGGCACATGCTAGGTTGGCCAACATAAGAACTGCCTTTAGATACTTGTGTAAGGAATCGTTCAGGACCCTGTATACCACTTATGTCAGACCAATCCTGGAATATGCAGCTCCAGCCTGGAGTCCATACCTAGTTAAACACACGACAAAGTTAGAAAAGATTCAGCGGAATGCCACCAGGCTCGTCCCGAAACTAAGAGGTATGAGCTACGAGGAAAGGCTAAAAGAGCTGAACCTCACGTCCCTGGAAAACAGAAGAGCAAGGGGAAACATGATAACCACATACAAAATTCTCAGGGGAATTGACAGGATGGACAAAGACAAACTCTTCAGCGCGTGTGAAAGACGAACACGGGACACAGGTGGAAACTTAGTACACAGATGAGCCACAGAGACGTTAGAAAGAATTTTTTCAGTGTCAAAGTAGTTAATAAATGGAATGATGGAATGGAATGCATTAGGCAGTGATGTGGTGGAGGCTGACTCCATACACAGTTTCATATGTAGATATGATAGAGCCCAGTAGGCTCAGGCATCTGTACACCAGTTGATTGACAGTTGAGAGGCAGGACCAAAGAGCCAAAGCTCAACCCCCGCAAGCACAAATAGGTGAGTACAGCGAGACACACACTCAACACGACAGACAGCGAGACACTCAAAACGACAGACAGCGAGACACTCAACACGACAGACAGCGAGACACACAACACGACAGACAGCGAGACACACACTCAACACGACAGACAGCGAGAGACACTCAACACGACAGACAGCGAGACACACAACACAACAGACAGCGAGAGACACACAACACGACAGACAGCGAGAGACACTCAACACGACAGACAGCGAGAAACACACAACACGACAGACAGCGAGACACTCAACACGACAGACAGCGAGACACACAACACAACAGACAGCGAGAGACACTCAACACGACAGACAGCGAGAGACACACAACACGACAGACAGCGAGAGACACTCAACACGACAGACAGCGAGAAACACTCAACACGACAGACAGCGAGAGACACTCAACACGACAGACAGCGAGACACTCAACACGACAGACAGCGAGGCACACAACACGACAGACAGCGAGAGACACACTCAACACGACAGACAGCGAGGCACTCAACACGACAGACAGCGAGACACTCAACACGACAGACAGCGAGAGACACACTCAACACGACTGACAGCGAGGCACTCAACACGACAGACATCGAGACACTCAACACGACAGACAGCGAGGCACTCAACACGACTGACAGCGAGACATTCAACACGACAGACAGCGAGGCACACAACACGACAGACAGCGAGGCACACAACACGACAGACATCGAGACACTCAACACGACAGACAGCGAGACACTCAACACGACTGACAGCGAGACATTCAACACGACAGACAGCGAGGCACACAACACGACAGACAGCGAGACACTCAACACGACAGAGAGCGAGACACTCAACACGACAGACAGCGAGACACTCAACACGACAGACAGCGAGACACTCAACACGACAGACAGCGAGACACTCAACACGACAGACAGCGAGACACTCAACACGACAGACAGCGAGACACTCAACATGACAGACAGTGAGAGACACACTCAACACGACAGACAGCGAGACACACAACACGACAGACAGCGAGACACTCAACACGACAGACAGCGAGGCACACAACACGACAGACAGCGAGACACTCAACACGACAGACAGCGAGACACTCAACATGACAGACAGCGAGAGACACACTGAACACGACAGACAGCGAGACACTGAACACGACAGACAGCGAGACACTCAACACGACTGACAGCGAGACACTCAACACGACAGAAAGCGAGACACTCAACGCGACAGACAGCGAGACACTCAACACGACAGACAGCGAGACACTCAACACGATAGACAGCGAGAGACACACTCAACACGACAGACAGCGAGACACTCAACACGACAGACTGCGAGACACTCAACACGATAGACAGCGAGAGACACACTCAACACGACACACAGCGAGACACTCAACACGACAGACAGCGAGACACTCAACACGATAGACAGCGAGAGACACACTCAACACGACAGACAGCGAGACACTCAACACGACAGACAGCGAGACACTCAACACGACAGACAGCGAGACACTCAACACGACAGAGAGCGAGGCACTCAACACGACAGACAGCGAGAGACACACTCAACACGACAGACAGCGAGACACTCAACACGACAGACAGCGAGACGCTCAACATGACAGACAGCGAGACACACAACACGACAGACAGCAAGACACTCAACACGACAGACAGCAAGACACTCAACACGACAGAGAGCGAGACACTCAACACGACAGACAGCGAGGCACTCAACACGACAGACAGCGAGAGACACACTCAACACGACAGACAGCGAGACACTCAACACGACAGACAACGAGACACACAACACGACAGACAGCGAGACACTCAACACGACAGACAGCGAGAGGCACACTCAACACGACAGACAGAGAGACACTCAACACGACAGACAGCGAGACACTCAACATGACAGACAGCGAGACACTCAACACGACAGACAGCGAGAGACACACTCAACACGACAGACAGCGAGACACACAACACGACAGACAGCGAGACACTCAACACGACAGACAGCGAGAGACACACTCAACACGACAGACAGAGAGACACTCAACACGACAGACAGCGAGACAGTCAACATGACAGACAGCGAGACACACAACACGACAGACAGCGAGACAGTCAACATGACAGACAGCGAGACACACAACACGACAGACAGCGAGACACTCAACACGACAGACAGCGAGACACTCAACACGACAGAAAACGAGACACTCAACACGACAGACAGCGAGGGACACAACACGACAGACAGCGAGACAGTCAACACGACAGACAGCGAGACACTCAACACGACAGACAGCGAGGCACTCAACACGACAGAAAACGAGACACTCAACACGACAGACAGCGAGGGACACAACACGACAGAGAGCGAGGGACACAACACGACAGACAGCGAGACAGTCAACACGACAGACAGCGAGACACACAACACGACAGACAGCAAGACACTCAACACGACAGACAGCGAGACACTCAACACGACAGACAGCGAGGGACACAACACGACAGAAAACGAGACACTCAACACGACAGACAGCGAGGGACACAACACGACAGACAGCGAGACACTCAACACGACAGACAGCGAGGCACTCTACACGACAGACAGCGAGGCACTCAACACGACAGACAGCGAGGCACTGAACACGACAGACAGCGAGGCACTCAACACGACAGACAGCGAGGCACTCAACACGACAGACAGCGAGGCACTCAACACGACAGACAGCGAGGCACACAACACGACAGACAGCGAGGCACTCAACACGACAGACAGCGAGGCACACAACACGACAGACAGCGAGGCACACAACACGACAGACAGCGAGACACTCAACACGACAGACAGCGAGACACTCAACATGACAGACAGCGAGACACTCAACACGACAGACAGCGAGGCACTCAACACGACAGAAAACGAGACACTCAACACGACAGACAGCGAGGGACACAACACGACAGACAGCGAGACAGTCAACACGACAGACAGCGAGACACACAACACGACAGACAGCAAGACACTCAACACGACAGACAGCGAGACACTCAACACGACAGACAGCGAGGGACACAACACGACAGAAAACGAGACACTCAACACGACAGACAGCGAGGGACACAACACGACAGACAGCGAGACACTCAACACGACAGACAGCGAGGCACTCTACACGACAGACAGCGAGGCACTCAACACGACAGACAGCGAGGCACTGAACACGACAGACAGCGAGGCACTCAACACGACAGACAGCGAGGCACTCAACACGACAGACAGCGAGGCACTCAACACGACAGAGAGCGAGGCACACAACACGACAGACAGCGAGGCACTCAACACGACAGACAGCGAGGCACACAACACGACAGACAGCGAGACACTCAACACGACAGACAGCGAGGCACTCTACATGACAGACAGCGAGGCACTCAACACGACAGACAGCGAGGCACTCTACACGACAGACAGCGAGGCACTCAACACGACAGACAGCGAGGCACTCAACACGACAGACAGCGAGGCACTCAACACGACAGACAGCAAGGCACTCAACACGACAGACAGCGAGGCACACAACAAGACAGACAGCGAGGCACTCAACACGACAGACAGCGAGGCACACAACAAGACAGACAGCGAGGCACTCTACACGACAGACAGCGAGACACGACTCACCATTGTTGACTGAGATGCACGACGTTGTCAATCGTTTATTTATGATTAAAATGTCTCCATCGGGAGCGCACAGGTAAGACTTCTTTATTAATATATGCAAATATGTACAAGGATAAATTTCGTATATTTTTCAATAAGAGTGTAGGGAGATATGATGGTTCGGACACTGGCAACACATGGAAACGTGTATGTATATTTGTGTATATATTTTGTCCCTCGGTAAGCCGGCTATTATTCATGTCATTTGCATATTGATTAAACAATTGTTTAAAGAGGCAACTGTGTTTCTGTCTGGCTGCTGTGTCTGGTTGGGATATATTTGACTGTCTTGGCTTGGCACACACACGCGCGCGCACACGCACACGCACACACACACACACACACACACACACACACACACACACACACACACACACACACACACACACACACACACACACACACACACACACACACACACACACACACACATGGAGCCAGCATGGAGCCCGTACCTTGTCAAGCACAAGACGAAGCTGGAAAAAGTCCAAAGGTATACTACTAGACTAGTCCCAGAACTAAAAGGCATGAGTTATGAGGAAAGGCTGCGGGAAATGCACCTTACGACACTGGAAGACAGAAGAGTAAGGGGGGACATGATCACAACCTACAAAATCCTCAGGGGGAATCGAGCGGGTAAACAAGGATGAACTATTCAACACTGGAGGGACGCGAACAAGGGGACACAGGTGGAAGCTGAGTACCCAAATGAGCCACAGAGACGTTAGAAAGAACTTTTTCAGTGTCAGAGTAGTTAGTAAATGAAATGCACTAGGAAGTGATGTGGTGCAGGCTGACTCCATACACAGTTTCAAATGTAGATATGACAGAGCCCAGTAGGCTCAGGAATCTGTACATCAGTTGATTGACGGTTGAGAGGCGGGACCAAAGAGCCAGAGCTCAACCCCCGCAAACACAACTAGGTGAGTACAACTAGGTGAGTACACACACACACACACACACACACACACACACACACACACACACACACACACACACACACAGGACATAAACAGGTTAGAGAGATGGTCAGGGAAATGGCTACTGGAGTTCAACACCAGTAAATGTAAAGTTATGGAAATGGGATCAGGTGATAGACGACCAAAGGGACAGTTCACAATGAAGGGGAACTGCCTACCTGTAACGATTCGAGAAAGAGACCTGGGAGTGGATGTGACACCTAATCTAACTCCTGAGGCACATATAAATAGGATAACGACAGCAGCGTACTCTACACTGGCGAAAATTAGAACTTCATTCAGAAACCTAAGGGAGGAGGCTTTTAGGGCGCTTTACACTGCCTACGTGAGACCAGTCTCAGAGTAAGCCGCGCCATCATGGAGCCCCCACCTGAAGAAGCACATAAGGAAACTGGAGAAGGTTCAGAGGTTTGCGACGAAGCTTGTCTCAGAGTTACGAGGGATGGGATATGAAGAACGTCTGAGGGAACTGAACCTTACGACACTAGAGAGAAGAAAGGAGAGAGGAGATATGATAGGAACATATAAAATACTCAGGGGGATTGACAAAGTGGAAATAGATGAAATGTTCACACGTAATAAAAACAGAACGAGGGGACATGGGTGGAAACTGGAAACTCAGATGAGTCACAGAGATGTTAGGAGGTTTTCTTTTAGCGTGAGAGTAGTGGAAAAATGGAATGCACTTGGGGAACAGGTTGTGGAAGCAAACTCTATTCATACTTTTAAAATTAGGTATGATAGGGAAATGGGACAGGAGTCATTGCTGTAAACAACCGATGGCTGGAAAGGCGGGATCCAAGAGCCAATGCTCGATCCTGCAAGCACAAATAGGTGAGTACAAATAGGTGAGTACACACACACACAATATTGCTGTCGCTGTATCTATCGATAATTTCTGTGTTGTTTGTTAAAATTTCTCTGGTGATGGTCTGTCTGGTTGTGAGAAGAGATTAAATGCTCCTTGATGGAGCCCTGTTGTTTGTGCATTGTTAATCGCCTAGAAAGAGACATTGTTGTCTTGCCTATATACTGAGATCTTTGGGACTGACAGTCCCCAAGAGGGCATGTGAAGGCATAGAAGACGCTGGTTTCTTTCAAGACGTTCTGTTTGGTGTCTGGTGAGTTCTTCATGAGTAGGTTGGCCGTTTTCTTGTTTTTGTAGTAAATTGTCAATTGTATCTTCTGATTTTTGTCTGTGGGGATAACGTTCCTATAATAATATCTTTCAGGACACTTTCCTCCATTTTATGAGCCGTCGTAAAGAAGTTCCTCTAAAACAGTCTAATAGGGGGTACAAGTGTTGTGTTAGTTGACTCTTCAGAGGTTGCATAGCGGTTTACCTTTCTTTTAATGACGTCTTCAACATAACCGTTAGAGCTCAAAGCGGCAGCTAAGAGCCATCGTGAGAATAAGGAGATAGTCGCCAGGCGAGGTGACAAGTCGCCAATATTCGTTATTCTGAAAAAAGACGAATATCTGGCAAAAATGAACCTCATCCTCTCCGACCAAACTAACTTCCAAAGGGTAACGAGGAATACTCCTCAGTATGCTCTCTGGATCCGGCTTGCACCCCTCTCTCTAGAGGGGTGCAAGCCGGATCACGATACACTCGGTCCATCATCATCCTGATTGTTTTGTCCACAGGTTGGTGAACAGCGACTCCACATCCAGAGAGGCTTTTATCCCTATGACCTCGCAGTAAGTCAACGAATTCCTTTGGAGACTTCAGGCTAAAAGGCACATAAGGAGTCAGCAAGCAGTTGAGTCGCTTAGCCAGTCTGTATGTGGGCGTGGGTATCTGGCTGCTGATTGGCCGAAGTGGGGTTTCCAGGCTTCTGGGTCTTGACATTCCCATATGTTTAACCAGGTTTGTAATCCACAATAACCTTTGGCAGGTGGAGTCCGGATTTCTTGGCGTTCACAGTTTCAATCATTCTGTTTACCTTCGTTTCCAATTCGGCTGTTATGTCCCTTATTACCCTTTGGAACTTAGTTTCGTAAGAACTCACCAGACACCAAACAGAACGCCTTGAAAGAAACCAACGTCGTCTATGCCTTCACATGCCCACTTGGGGACTGTTATCCCCAAAGATCTTAGTATATAGGCTAGACAACAACGTCTCTTTCTAGGCGATTAACAATGCACAAACAACAGGGCTTCATCAAGGAGCATATAATCTCCTCACACAATCAGACCATCACCAGTGAAATCTTAACAAACAACACAGAAATTATCGATAGATACAGTGACAGCAGGAGACGCGACATCAGCGAGGCCCTACACATCAAAAAGTCAACACCAGCAATGAACAGCCAATTAACACATAATTACATTCTACCCACTTCAAGACCCCGAACCAACACAGAAGCAAGAAGAGGAAACACGCAATGTACCCATTTATTCGTGTTCTGAGTATGTAAAATTGTCTTTACCCATTGATTCGTGTTCTGTCACCTCACCCAAAAACATTTGTGTCATATCATCTCACCCAAAAACGAATATAAGCATGAAACAGAGTATGTAAAAATTGTCTTTGAAAATGTAAGAAGTATCTTCCGAAACGTTTCTAGGCATCAAACCATTATTAAAATATGAAAATGAACTTAGTAGAGTTAATTTTTCAATTACCCTCGACAGTGAAGAAAAACATAAGAAATATTGAGAAGATTCGTATTAGAATAATTAATCTTACTCTTCGGTCACACACACACACACACACACACACACACACACACACACACACACATATATATATATATATATATATATATATATATATATATATATATATATATATATGTGACGGTAAAGTGTTGGTGTTCAGCTGTTTCAAAAGCTGGGGGCAGGGCCTCGTCACATAACAAAAAAAAAGAGAAGTTTGTCCTTTCGTCTGTGGTAAGGTAATGGGAAGATACACAAAACACAAAGTATATAAACAATGAAATTTTAATTACTCTAGAAAACAAGACATGAATAAAGGCAATCTCATAAAATTCAACACAGGTCAACAAACAAAATAACATGAATAATTACTGGCAATGAAAAGTTACTCTAAGAAAAGAAGGCAAATTATAGTAATAGCAATATAAATTAAATAAGTGAGGTGCTGGAATACTGGCTTCAAGCTGCCACCTCCCTTAATACACGAAAGCCAAGGCTTAGTCTACTAGCGAGAGATGTCAACTCCAAGGAGCACAGAGATATTCTGACGAGTACGGCGTGCTGCTGCCCAGATGACGACTCTTGGTGGTGGCGTGAGTGCAGGTGCGGCGAGACACCAGCCAATCAGCAACAGGCAGGCGGAGTATGAGCAGTTTGCTGGTTACGGCGGCTGTAGCCGGTGTCGGGGTGTGCATGGTACGATTTGCTTCCTGGGCAAAACGTTTGGCGATACTGGTGGACGTATCTTCTATATAGTATCTTGCACTTGAACGACGTAATGATGTAGGGAAGAGCAGGCTCAATCTCTCTTGAAAGAGATTATCGTCACAACTCTCCCCCGAAGCCTGCGGTTCTGGAAGAAGTTACGTCTTCATGTGGTGGAGTGATACTTGGAGTTGCTTCTACTTCATAGACTCTGGAGAGGGCGTCGGCTATGATGTTGTCAGAACCCTTGATATAGCGGATCTCCAGGTTGAAATCTTGCAGGTCTTCTGCCAAGTCGTTGCCCAGGAGAAGTTGCACTCCAGGCATGGGAAAAGGCTTTTCCCTGATGGCGACTTGGACTTCTCCGGTCATGAAGGGACAATCCAGGTGGACTCTGGCGAGAGGATAAGGAGTGGTAGCAGTGAGGTCAGTGATGAAGACAGTTTCTCCGGTGTAGGCGATATTGGGCACAGCTGATTTCAAAATAATTGATTGAAGAGCCGCTGTGTCCCTCAAGATCTTCAGTTTGAAACGTCCCTCCGGATTTGAACCGTTGGTAGAGACAGTTCCAGTATACAGGTGTTTACTGAAAAGAGAAAGATCATTAACATGAACACCAACATTCATCACAGGCTTACCGGACTTAGGAGGAGTCTGTTTGGGTTTAGGTGATTCAGTATTTCCTTTGTATTGAGACTTACCACATTTATCTATGGTATGTCCATAGAGTCTACAATACTTACAGTACAATTGCGAGTCAGCTTGATCAGTACTCACTTTCTCGTAACTGTACCAAGACTTCTTACTGGAAGATGGTTCTGGTGTCAGCCGGTGGATGAGGCTGTAAGTGTCAGCCGACTTAGCACACTTTAGGTAGTCGGTTTCTTCTTTATCTGCTAAATATAGACGGACAGGAGGCGGCACACGCCTCAAGAATTCTTCAACTAGCATGAGGTTGACGAGTTCTGCAAAAGTAGAGACATGTGCTGCTTCCAGCCATTTCATAAAATATCTCCTTTTGGTATTAGCAAATTCGAGAAAGGTAGTGGTACTTCCCTTCAGGTGGTCACGGAATTTCCTTCGATAACTTTCGGTGGAGAGAAGGTAGGCGTCCAACACTGCTGGTTTCAGAGTCTGGTAGTCATTCTCAGTCGCCAAAGTACTGAGTGTAACTGCAGCTCTACCTGTGAGATGTACTCTGAGAAGGGTTGCCCATTGGTCGGCAGGCCAACTAAGTTGATTAGCAAGGGTTTCAAAGGTGATAAAAACACATCAACTTCTGTCTCTACGAATGGTGGCATTAACTTACTTGCATGTGATATATTGAAACTGACAGGAAGATTGGCGGTATCTTGCTGGCGTTGAGCGAAGTGTGTAGTTTTCAACGCGAATTCTCGTTGACGACATTCCATAGCCAGAGTTGCTCGTTGTTTGTCATGTTCGCGTTGCATCTCCAATTGGCGTTGTTTTGTTTCAAGCTGTATTCGTTCCCGCTCACGGAGTATTGCAATCTCACGTTCTTGTTCTTCTTTCCTCAAGGCAGCTTCTCGTTCCTTTTCTTCCTTTCGTATGGCAGCTGCTTCCCTTTGTTGCTCGAGGGCTTCTCTTTGTTGTTCGCGTTCGATCTTGGCAAGCTCTATTTTGAGTTTCATCGTTGCCATATCAGTTTTATCTGCAATACAGTAAGTTTCGTGAGTTTCAGAGTCTATCTTACCTTTCTCTAAGAGATGATCCAGTAACAGGTTATGTATTTCATTTTTGTTGGCTTGGTAGGGAACTTCTAGTTGATACTCATGTGCAAGAGTTTATAATTCAGTCCTCTTGGCACGACTTAAAGTCCCTATTTCACCTGCTGGATCTGCACGGAAAGCTTTGAGACGAAACATGGTGAAATTAGCAAATAAATGCACAACGAATATACTGTTGTGATATGGTGAATGTCAGAAACAGGACAACGTGGCAACTGGTACCTATCCTGTGGAATCGTTAACAATTAATGTTAATTTCAAGATGATAAATGATTAATTAAATCAAGGTCGCAGGAAATCTTGTACCCGGTACTCAATGTAAGAGGATAAGGGCAAGAAAATCCTACTAAACAAGCGAAACTGAGTTTCTAAAACAAATGAAACAGTTAATTGCCTCAAAAGTGAATTAGGTAGTCCAAGAATGTAGGCATACCTTGCCGAGTCTCTATAGGACATAAGCAAGTTTTTCCCACTGAAATTAATATGATACTTACAGAATTAGCGAACTTTTGTGCTCTGAAAAAGAAGGCTAATTCCCTACCAATGTAAATATCATCATCTCTGACCGACGTGTAGGGGTGCGAGGTGTCAACTGGTGACGAGAACTGCTGCTGAGGTCCCAATTCAGCAACTAAAGTTCGTGCGAGAGGAACTATGGCCCTCTTTATCCTCCTACTGTCATATTGCAGAAGATTAGGTGCTCTTGACCCAGGGACAGACCACAGTACCAGGGTACCAATATGATGATCTGCCGAAAATATGAGAAATATCCTAGGGACAAAAGATGGTAAACATGAGTAATAACACGGAGGGAGAGATGACCAATTAATAGAATGAATGAGGCCTACAGTCACCACATAATCCAAAGTTGTCTCACCTTCACCATATGCTACTCTCGGAATGCACAATACACACAGCACCATATGAAAATAAAATTGAATATTGAAAATAGTGAAAAGCTACTTTACCAAACCCAAATACGCTTACCACAAATTTACAATTTGGTACCAGTACCTGAGTGAAGCTCCCGGACAGGCCCCCATGTAATGTGACGGTAAAGCATTGGTGTTCGGCTGTTTCAAAAGCTGGGGGCAGGGCCTCGTCACATAACAAAAAAAAAAGAGAAGTTTGTCCTTTCGTCTGTGGTAAGGTAATGGGAAGACACACAAAACACAAAGTATATAAACAATGAAATTTTAATTACTCTAGAAAACAAGACATGAATAAAGGCAATCTCATAAAATTCAACACAGGTCAACAAACAAAATAACATGAATAATTACTGGCAATGAAAAGTTACTCTAAGACAAGAAGGCAAATTATAGTAATAGCAATATAAATTAAATAAGTGAGGTGCTGGAATACTGGCTTCAAGCTGCCACCTCCCTTAGTACACGAAAGCCAAGGCTTAGTCTACTAGCGAGAGATGTCAACTCCAAGGAGCACAGAGATATTCTGACGAGTACAGCATGCTGCTGCCCAGACGACGACTCTTGGTGGTGGCGTGAGTGCAGGTGCGGCGAGACACCAGCCAATCAGCAACAGGCAGGCGGAGTATGAGCAGTTTGCTGGTTACGGCAGCTGTAGCCGGTGTCGGGGTGTGCATGGTACGGTTTGCTTCCTGGGCAAAACGTTTGGCGATACTGGTGGACGTATCTTCTATATAGTATCTTGTACTTGAACGACGTAATGATGTAGGGAAGAGCAGGCTCAATCTCTCTTGAAAGAGATTATCGTCACATATGTGTATATATATATATATATATATATATATATATATATATATATATATATATATATATATATATATATATATATATATATATATATATATATATATATATACTGAACCGTGACTCTCTTAGCTTTGCCGGCCGGCCAGACAGAATCACACTGCGTCCGTGGAAGGGTGGCAGGCAGCTGGCATGGGATTATATATGCGTATCCACCCTGGCAACGACATACATCACCCTCTCTGCCGGCACAGCAGGAGCCGCAGCGACACACAGAGAAAAACAAAAGTCAGTCAAGTACAAGCAATTAGATCAACGGTACAAATCAATTAGATCAACGGCTAGGGTCTCAGACCCTATTGGAACTTCGTTCCAATAGGGTCTGAGACCCTAGGCCTATGGGGTGAGAGTGCAAGAAGGTTTCTTAAAGATCTTGGTTCCAAGCTCATTGACACCACAAGAGACCCTAGAGCGGCAAGTTTTCTCTTTCAGCGCCTCAGTGTCGCGATCCAGAGGGGGAATGCCCACTGCATCCTCGGTTCCTGCCTGGCGTCGGAGGAGTTCGAGGAAATCTATAGCCTCTAGGAAGCGAACTTTTTCTTGTGTCCTCTTAATGTTCATTTTTGTATAAAATCAGATATGTAACTGTATAACCTTGCATAATAAAGTGTACACCATAATAAAAAAAAAGGGGGGTGGTAGGAGAAGCGAACACTCTTTCGTATTCAGAGTTAAATGGCAAGTTTTTCCCTGAATGCTCTGTGTTCCCTTCTCTGAGGCTGTGGGTCCCTATAATTGCACCAGTGGTGGTACCCCCCTATATATATATATATATATATATATATATATATATATATATATATATATATATATATATATATATATATATATATATTTTATTATATATGACCGAAAAAGTAAGATTAATAATTCTAACACGAATTTTCTCAATCTTTCGTACATTATGCTTCACTGTTGGAGGTAAATCAAAAATCACTTCTCCAAAATTCATTTTTATTTCTAGTCTGACGCGACACGGGCGCGTTTCGTAAAACTTATTACATTTTCAAAGACTTCACAAATACACAACTGATTAGAACTTGCGTTTCCCTGATTTTATATCTACATTTGAGTGAGGTGGGAAGGGTGATGTGGCATTACATTTGAGTAAGGTGGGAAGGATGATGTGGCATTAGAGGATATTAATAGGGTATTAAAAGTATCAACACAAGACAGAACACGAAACAATGGATATTGAATAGAAGTGTTTGTAGAAAGCCTATTGGTCCATATTTCTTGATGCTTCTATATTGGAGCGGAGTCTTGAGGTGGGTAGAATATAGTTGTGCAATAATTGGCTGTTGATTGCTGGTGTTGACTTCTTGATGTGTAGTGCCTCGCAAACGTCGAGCCGCCTGCTATCGCTGTATCTATCGATGATTTCTGTGTTGTTTACTAGGATTTCTCTGGCGATGGTTTGGTTATGGGAAGAGATTATATGTTCCTTAATGGAGCCCTGTTGTTTATGCATCGTTAAACGCCTAGAAAGAGATGTTGTTGTCTTGCCTATATACTGGGTTTTTTGGAGCTTACAGTCCCCAAGTGGGCATTTGAAGGCATAGACGACGTTAGTCTCTTTTAAAGCGTTCTGTTTCGTGTCTGGAGAGTTTCTCATGAGTAGGCTGGCCGTTTTTCTGGTTTTATAGTAAATCGTCAGTTGTATCCTCTGATTTTTGTCTGTAGGGATAACGTTTCTATTAACAATATCTTTCAGGACCCTTTCCTCTGTTTTATGAGCTGTGGAAAAGAAGTTCCTGTAAAATAGTCTAATAGGGGGTATAGGTGTTGTGTTAGTTGTCTCTTCGGAGGTTGCATGGCTTTTCACTTTCCTTCTTATGATGTCTTCGATGAAACCATTGGAGAAGCCGTTATTGACTAGAACCTGCCTTACCCTACAGAGTTCTTCGTCGACTTGCTTCCATTCTGAGCTGTGGCTGAGAGCACGGTCGACGTATGCGTTAACAACACTCCTCTTGTACCTGTCAGGGCAGTCGCTGTTGGCATTTAGGCACATTCCTATGTTTGTTTCCTTTGTGTAGACTGCAGTGTGGAAACCTCCGCCCTTTTCCATGACTGTTACATCTAGAAAAGGCAGCTTCCCATCCTTTTCCGTCTCGTAAGTGAAACGCAGCACGGAACTCTGCTCAAATGCCTCCTTCAGCTCCTGCAGATGTCTGACATCAGGTACCTGTGTAAAAATGTCGTCAACATACCTGCAGTATATGGCCGGTTTCAAGTTCATGTCGACTAAGACTTTTTGCTCGATGGTACCCATGTAGAAGTTTGCAAACAGGACACCTAGGGGAGAACCCATAGCGACCCCATCTACTTGCTTATACATGTGCCCATCCGGGCTCAAGAAGGGTGCCTCTTTAGTACAAGCTTGGAGTAGTTTCCTCAGAATACTTTCTGGCATGTCAAGAGGAGTACAGGCTGGATCACGATACACTCTGTCGGCTATCATTCCGATTGTCTCGTCCACAGGTACGTTGGTAAACAGCGATTCTACGTCCAACGAGGCTCTTATCCCTGTGGCCCGTGCGCCCCGCAGTAAGTCCACAAATTCCTTTGGAGACTTCAGGCTGAAGGCGCAAGGAACATAAGGAGTCAGCAGGCCGTTGAGTCGCTTCGCCAATCTGTACGTGGGTGTGGGTATCTGGCTAATGATTGGCCGAAGTGGGTTTCCAGGCTTGTGCGTCTTGACATTTCCATACGCATATCCATATCCAGAGTTCCGTGCTGCGTTTCACTAACGAGACGGAAAAGGATGGGAAGCTGCCTTTTCTAGATGTAACAGTCATGGAAAAGGGCGGAGGTTTCCACACTGCAGTCTACACAAAGGAAACAAACATAGGAATGTGCCTAAATGCCAACAGCGACTGCCCTGACAGGTACAAGAGGAGTGTTGTTAACGCATACGTCGACCGTGCTCTCAGCCACAGCTCAGAATGGAAGCAAGTCGACGAAGAACTCTGTAGGGTAAGGCAGGTTCTAGTCAATAACGGCTTCTCCAATGGTTTCATCGAAGACATCATAAGAAGGAAAGTGAAAAGCCATGCAACCTCCGAAGAGACAACTAACACAACACCTATACCCCCTATTAGACTATTTTACAGGAACTTCTTTTCCACAGCTCATAAAACAGAGGAAAGGGTCCTGAAAGATATTGTTAATAGAAACGTTATCCCTACAGACAAAAATCAGAGGATACAACTGACGATTTACTATAAAACCAGAAAAACGGCCAGCCTACTCATGAGAAACTCTCCAGACACGAAACAGAACGCTTTAAAAGAGACTAACGTCGTCTATGCCTTCAAATGCCCACTTGGGGACTGTAAGCTCCAAAAAACCCAGTATATAGGCAAGACAACAACATCTCTTTCTAGGCGTTTAACGATGCATAAACAACAGGGCTCCATTAAGGAACATATAATCTCTTCCCATAACCAAACCATCGCCAGAGAAATCCTAGTAAACAACACAGAAATCATCGATAGATACAGCGATAGCAGGCGGCTCGACGTTTGCGAGGCACTACACATCAAGAAGTCAACACCAGCAATCAACAGCCAATTATTGCACAACTATATTCTACCCACCTCAAGACTCCGCTCCAATATAGAAGCATCAAGAAATATGGACCAATAGGCTTTCTACAAACACTTCTATTCAATATCCATTGTTTCGTGTTCTGTCTTGTGTTGATACTTTTAATACCCTATTAATATCCTCTAATGCCACATCATCCTTCCCACCTTACTCAAATGTAATGCCACATCACCCTTCCCACCTCACTCAAATGTAGATATAAAATCAGGGAAACGCAAGTTCTAATCAGTTGTGTATTTGTGAAGTCTTTGAAAATGTAATAAGTTTTACGAAACGCGCCCGTGTCGCGTCAGACTAGAAATAAAAATGAATTTTGGAGAAGTGATTTTTGATTTACCTCCAACAGTGAAGCATAATGTACGAAAGATTGAGAAAATTCGTGTTAGAATTATTAATCTTACTTTTTCGGTCATATTTAATAAAATATGTCTACAGGAAAGACTGCTACCAAAATATACTAATATATATATATATATATATATATATATATATATATATATATATATATATATATATATATATATATATATATATATATATATATATATATATATATATATATATATATATATATACATATATATATATATATATATATATATATATATATATATATATATATATATATATATATATATATATATATATATATATATATATATATATATATATATATATATATAGATATATATATATATATATATATATATATATAGATATATATATATATATATTGAAATGGTTGAAATGGAAATCTTTCTTTCCTAGGTTGAAGGCTAGCCTCATGCAGCTTTGCACCTTGACTCCTCTGGGGTACATGTGCAACATGGTCAGGTCGAGGTTGGCACAAGTGAAATCAATAAAATTTGTCGTGGTGCTAGTGGGAACCCCCAAGACGATTGTTAGCATATCACATTAAGTGGAGTCGGGGTAATTTATTGTTTCTTAGTTTTTTAGTACTCTATAATATAAAACATTATGCACTAATTTCTGCTATATAAAAAAAATGTATACTTTGCTTGTGATGGCCTGTAATATGTATTCATGACAACACCTTTCCACTCACTCCCTCCAGAGTGTCATTCTTGTACACCCACAAGGAGTCATAAAAAGTGAGCGAGCGAGCGAGCGAGAGAGAGAGAGAGAGAGAGAGAGAGAGAGAGAGAGAGAGAGAGAGAGAAAGAAAGAAAGAGACAGATATAGAGAGAGAGAGAAAGAAAGAGACAGATATAGAGAAAAACAGACATATATTGGATGTCCATGTCGACCCGGGCATCGTCGGGTATACTACAGTGTGTGTGTGTGTGTGTGTGTGTGTGTGTGTGTGTGTGTGTGTGTGTGTGTGTGTGTGTGTGTGTAAAATATATGAACACATATCTAGCCTAATATCATAGGCGCACTCGCTGCTGCTGTAATACTCGCGGCAACTGGAACAACACAAATATCACTCTAAACCTCCTCTGAATAAATTAAATAGTATTCTGGCTCTCCCCACGCTTGGATGGTTACAGTTATGAACACCAGAGAATATTATAAGCAGACGATAAACACAACTATTCTTTACTAATGGTGTAAATAATTAATTCGTCTTGTCGTGGACTGGAAGCCTGAAACATTATATATATATATATATATATATATATATATATATATATATATATATATATATATATATATATATATATATATATATATATATATATATATATATATATATATTATTAAATATGACCGAAAAAGTAAGATTAATAATTCTAACACGAATTTTCTCAATCTTTCGTACATTACGCTTCACTGTTGGAGGTAAATTAAAAATCACTTCTCCAAAATTCATTTTTATTTCTAGTCTGACGCGACACAGGCGCGTTTCGTAAAACTTATTACATTTTCAAAGACTTCACAAATACACAACTGATTAGAACGTATCTCTGATTTTATATCTACATTTGAGTGAGGTGGGAAGGGTGATGTGGCACTAACACAAGACAGAACAGGAGGGGATATTAATAGGGTATTAAAAGTATCAACACAAGACAGAACAGAAACAATGGGTATTGAATAGAAGTGTTTGTAGAAAGCCTATTGGTCCATATTTCTTGATGCTTCTATATTGGAGCGGAGTCTTGAGGTGGGTAGAATATAGTTGTGCAATAATTGGCTGTTGATTGCTGGTGTTGACTTCTTGATGTGTAGTGCCTCGCAAACGTCAAGCCGCCTGCTATCGCTGTATCTATCGATGATTTCTGTGTTGTTTACTAGGATTTCTCTGGCGATGGTTTGGTTATGGGAAGAGATTATATGTTCCTTAATGGAGCCCTGTTGCTTATGCATCGTTAAACGCCTAGAAAGAGATGTTGTTGTCTTGCCTATATACTGGGTTTTTTGGAGCTTACAGTCCCCAAGTGGGCATTTGAAGGCATAGACGACATTAGTCTCTTTTAAAGCGTTCTGTTTTGTGTCTGGAGAGTTTCTCATGAGTAGGCTGGCCGTTTTTCTGGTTTTATAGTAAATCGTCAGTTGTATCCTCTGATTTTTGTCTGTAGGGATAACGTTTCTATTAACAATATCTTTCAGGACCCTTTCCTCCGTTTTATGAGCTGTGGAAAAGAAGTTCCTGTAAAATAGTCTAATAGGGGGTATAGGTGTTGTGTTAGTTGTCTCTTCAGAGGTTGCATGGCTTTTCACTTTCCTTCTTATGATGTCTTCGATGAAACCATTGGAGAAGCCGTTATTGACTAGGACCTGCCTTACCCTACAGAGTTCTTCGTCGACTTGCTCCCATTCTGAGCTGTGGCTGAGAGCACGGTCGACGTATGCATTAACAACACTCCTCTTGTACCTGTCAGGGCAGTCGCTGTTGGCATTTAGGCACATTCCTATGTTTGTTTCCTTAGTGTAGACTGCAGTGTGGAAACCTCCGCCCTTTTCCATGACTGTTACATCTAGAAAAGGCAGCTTCCCATCCTTTTCCGTCTCGTAAGTGAAACGCAGCACGGAACTCTGCTCAAATGCCTCCTTCAGCTTCTGCAGATGTCTGACATCAGGTACCTGTGTAAAAATGTCGTCAACATACCTGCAGTATATGGCCGGTTTCAAGTTCATGTCGACTAAGACTTTTTGCTCGATGGTACCCATGTAGAAGTTTGCAAACAGGACACCTAGGGGAGAACCCATGGCGACCCCATCTACTTGCTTATACATGTGCCCATCCGGGCTCAAGAAGGGTGCCTCTTTAGTACAAGCTTGGAGTAGTTTCCTCAGAATACTTTCTGGCATGTCAAGAGGAGTACAGGCTGGATCACGATACACTCTGTCAGCTATCATTCCGATTGTCTCGTCCACAGGTACGTTGGTAAACAGCGATTCTACGTCCAACGAGGCTCTTATCCCTGTGGCCCGTGCGCCCCGCAGTAAGTCCACAAATTCCTTTGGAGACTTCAGGCTGAAGGCGCAAGGAACATAAGGAGTCAGCAGGCCGTTGAGTCGCTTTGCCAGTCTGTACGTGGGTGTGGGTATCTGGCTAATGATTGGCCGAAGTGGGTTTCCAGGCTTGTGCGTCTTGACATTTCCATACGCATATCCAGGTTTATATTCCCCAATGATCTTTGGCAGGTGGAGTCCGGATTTCTTGGCGTTTACAGTCTCGATCAGTTTGTTGACCTTTGCTTTTAATTCGGCTGTAGTGTCCTTCGTTACCCTTTGGAACTTAGTTTGGTCAGAGAGTATGATGTTCATTTTCGCCAGATATTCGTCTTTTTTAAGAATGACATATATTGGCGACTTGTCACCTCTCCTGACAACTATCTCCTTGTTCTCACGAAGGCTTTTAGCTGCCGCTTTAAGCTCGGGGGACAGTATGGTGCTTCTGTAGTTGCCTCGATTCTTTCCTCCTTCTGCAATAAGTTCTGCTTGTAAGGTATCTTTGGTAGTGACCTTCTTTTGTGTCTCGAGGTCGAATATGTCGTCCAACAGAATTTCCAACTCTACTACCATCGCCAGAGAAATCCTAGTAAACAACACAGAAATCATCGATAGATACAGCGATAGCAGGCGGCTTGACGTTTGCGAGGCACTACACATCAAGAAGTCAACACCAGCAATCAACAGCCAATTATTGCACAACTATATTCTACCCACCTCAAGACTCCGCTCCAATATAGAAGCATCAAGAAATATGGACCAATAGGCTTTCTACAAACACTTCTATTCAATACCCATTGTTTCTGTTCTGTCTTGTGTTGATACTTTTAATACCCTATTAATATCCCCTCCTGTTCTGTCTTGTGTTAATGCCACATCACCCTTCCCACCTCACTCAAATGTAGATATAAAATCAGAGATACGTTCTAATCAGTTGTGTATTTGTGAAGTCTTTGAAAATGTAATAAGTTTTACGAAACGCGCCCGTGTCGCGTCAGACTAGAAATAAAAATGAATTTTGGAGAAGTGATTTTTAATTTACCTCCAACAGTGAAGCGTAATGTACGAAAGATTGAGAAAATTCGTGTTAGAATTATTAATCTTACTTTTTCGGTCATATTTAATAATATATGTCTACAGGAAAGACTGCTACCAAAATATACTAATATTAAAGTGCACGACCCAGCAGCAAGGAATCAAGCCTTCACGATAAAATATCGCCAGGATCTGATTCGTGATCAGATATACAAGGCAGAGAATGAAATCAAAGACAACAAAACGCAACTACTTCATGCTACAAACGAGTGGAGAAATAGCAACATCGACCATAGTATCCGTACCCGCATTGAACAACACCTCGACATCCTCACAGACCAACATCACCTCAGCACTGAAACAAGGATTATCAAGAAACTAACAACATTATATGGAGGACCTATGGCAATTCCACGACCAAGAGATGGCTTCCTGAACCTTGCAGGAATTAACCTCACTGAGGACCAAGTCACTCTCCTAAATCTGGGCATAAACTGTCATGTTATGTCCAGACCGAGTGAAATGGCCCGGAAAGTAGAGTTGGAAATTCTGTTGGACGACATATTCGACCTCGAGACACAAAAGAAGGTCACTACCAAAGATACCTTACAAGCAGAACTTATTGCAGAAGGAGGAAAGAATCGAGGCAACTACAGAAGCACCATACTGTCCCCCGAGCTTAAAGCGGCAGCTAAAAGCCTTCGTGAGAACAAGGAGATAGTTGTCAGGAGAGGTGACAAGTCGCCAATATATGTCATTCTTAAAAAAGACGAATATCTGGCGAAAATGAACATCATACTCTCTGACCAAACTAAGTTCCAAAGGGTAACGAAGGACACTACAGCCGAATTAAAAGAAAGGTCAACAAACTGATCGAAACTGTAAACGCCAAGAAATCCGGACTCCACCTGCCAAAGATCATTGGGGAATATAAACCTGGATATGCGTATGGAAATGTCAAGACGCACAAGCCTGGAAACCCACTTCGGCCAATCATTAGCCAGATACCCACACCCACGTACAGACTGGCAAAGCGACTCAACGGCCTGCTGACTCCTTATGTTCCTTGCGCCTTCAGCCTGAAGTCTCCAAAGGAATTTGTGGACTTACTGCGGGGCGCACGGGCCACAGGGATAAGAGCCTCGTTGGACGTAGAATCGCTGTTTACCAACGTACCTGTGGACGAGACAATCGGAATGATAGCTGACAGAGTGTATCGTGATCCAGCCTGTACTCCTCTTGACATGCCAGAAAGTATTCTGAGGAAACTACTCCAAGCTTGTACTAAAGAGGCACCCTTCTTGAGCCCGGATGGGCACATGTATAAGCAAGTAGATGGGGTCGCCATGGGTT
Source organism: Procambarus clarkii (assembly GCF_040958095.1). Taxonomy (NCBI): domain Eukaryota; kingdom Metazoa; phylum Arthropoda; class Malacostraca; order Decapoda; family Cambaridae; genus Procambarus; species Procambarus clarkii. The sequence goes on from NC_091168.1 coordinate 17,918,179, forward strand.
CTCCCCTAGGTGTCCTGTTTGCAAACTTCTACATGGGTACCATCGAGCAAAAAGTCTTAGTCGACATGAACTTGAAACCGGCCATATACTGCAGGTATGTTGACGACATTTTTACACAGGTACCTGATGTCAGACATCTGCAGAAGCTGAAGGAGGCATTTGAGCAGAGTTCCGTGCTGCGTTTCACTTACGAGACGGAAAAGGATGGGAAGCTGCCTTTTCTAGATGTAACAGTCATGGAAAAGGGCGGAGGTTTCCACACTGCAGTCTACACTAAGGAAACAAACATAGGAATGTGCCTAAATGCCAACAGCGACTGCCCTGACAGGTACAAGAGGAGTGTGGTTAATGCATACGTCGACCGTGCTCTCAGCCACAGCTCAGAATGGAAGCAAGTCGACGAAGAACTCTGTAGGGTAAGGCAGGTCCTAGTCAATAACGGCTTCTCCAATGGTTTCATCGAAGACATCATAAGAAGGAAAGTGAAAAGCCATGCAACCTCTGAAGAGACAACTAACACAACACCTATACCCCCTATTAGACTATTTTACAGGAACTTCTTTTCCACAGCTCATAAAACGGAGGAAAGGGTCCTGAAAGATATTGTTAATAGAAACGTTATCCCTACAGACAAAAATCAGAGGATACAACTGACGATTTACTATAAAACCAGAAAAACGGCCAGCCTACTCATGAGAAACTCTCCAGACACAAAACAGAACGCTTTAAAAGAGACTAATGTCGTCTATGCCTTCAAATGCCCACTTGGGGACTGTAAGCTCCAAAAAACCCAGTATATAGGCAAGACAACAACATCTCTTTCTAGGCGTTTAACGATGCATAAGCAACAGGGCTCCATTAAGGAACATATAATCTCTTCCCATAACCAAACCATCGCCAGAGAAATCCTAGTAAACAACACAGAAATCATCGATAGATACAGCGATAGCAGGCGGCTTGACGTTTGCGAGGCACTACACATCAAGAAGTCAACACCAGCAATCAACAGCCAATTATTGCACAACTATATTCTACCCACCTCAAGACTCCGCTCCAATATAGAAGCATCAAGAAATATGGACCAATAGGCTTTCTACAAACACTTCTATTCAATACCCATTGTTTCTGTTCTGTCTTGTGTTGATACTTTTAATACCCTATTAATATCCCCTCCTGTTCTGTCTTGTGTTAATGCCACATCACCCTTCCCACCTCACTCAAATGTAGATATAAAATCAGAGATACGTTCTAATCAGTTGTGTATTTGTGAAGTCTTTGAAAATGTAATAAGTTTTACGAAACGCGCCCGTGTCGCGTCAGACTAGAAATAAAAATGAATTTTGGAGAAGTGATTTTTAATTTACCTCCAACAGTGAAGCGTAATGTACGAAAGACTGAGAAAATTCGTGTTAGAATTATTAATCTTACTTTTTCGGTCATATTTAATAATATATGTCTACAGGAAAGACTGCTACCAAAATATATATATATATATATTTATATATATATATATATATATATATATATATATATATATATATATATATATATATATATATATACATATATATATATATACATATATATATATATATACATATATATATATATATATACATATATATATATATATATATATATATGTATATATATATATGTATATATATATATATGTCGTACCTAGTAGCCAGAACTCCCTTTTCGGCCTACTATGCAAGTCCCGATTTGACTAATAAGCCAAGTTTTCATGAATTAATATATTTTCTCTAATTTTTTTCTTATGAAATTATAAAGCTACCCATTTCATTACGTATGAGGTCAATTTTTTTTTATTGGAGTTAAAATTAACGTAGATATATGACCGAACCTAACCAACCCTACCTAACCTAACCTAACCTATCTTAATAGTTTAGGTTAGGTTAGGTGGCCGAAAAAGTTAGGTTAGGTTAGGTTAGGTAGGTTAGGTAGCCGAAAAATAATTAATTCATGAAAACTTGGCTAATTAGGCAAATCGGGCCTTGCATAGTAGGCTGAGAAGTGCGTTCTGGCTACTAGGTACGACATATATATATATATATATATATATATATATATATATATATATATATATATATATATATATATATGTCGTACCTAGTAGCCAGAACTCACTTCTCAGCCTACAATTCAGGGCCCGATTTGCTTAATAAGCCAAGTTTTCCTGAATTAATATATTTTCTCAAATTTTTTTCTCTTGAAATGATAAAGCTACCCATTTCATTATGTATGAGGTCAATTTTTTTTATTGGAGTTAAAATTAACGTAGATATATGACCGAACCTAACCAACCCTACCTAACCTAACCTAACCTATCTTTATGGGTTAGGTTAGGTTAGGTAGCCGAAAAAGCTAGGTTAGGTTAGGTTAGGTAGGTTAGGTAGTCGGAAAACAATTAATTCATGAAAACTTGGCTTATTAGGCAAATCAGGCCTTGCATAGTAGGCTGCGAAGTGCGTTCTGGCTACTAGGTACGACATATATATATATATATATATATATATATATATATATATGTCGTACCTAGTAGCCAGAACTAACTTCTCAGCCTACTATGCAAGGCCCGATTTGCCTAATAAGCCTAGTTTTCATGAATTAATGTTTTTCGACTACCTAACCTACCTAACCTAACCTAACCTAACGTTTTCGGCTACCTAACCTAACCTAACCTATAAAGATAGGTTAGGTTAGGTTAGGTAGGGTTGGTTAGGTTCGGTCATATATCTACGTTAATTTTAACTCCAATAAAAAAAGAATTGACCTTATACATAGTGAAATGGGTAGCTTTATCATTTCATAAGAAAAAAATTAGAGAAAATATATTAATTCAGTAAAACTTGGCTTATTAGGCAAATCGGGCCTTGCATAGTAGGCTGAGAAGTGAGTTCTGGCTACTAGGTACGACATATATATATAAATATATATATATATATATATATATATATATATATATATATATATATATATATATATATATATATATATATATATATATTTTCAGTTGCATATTGTCCTGGGGACCATTCAGGCTTGTTCGCATATATATATATATATATATATATATATATATATATATATATATATATATATATATATATATATATATATATATATATATATGTCGTACCTAGTAGCCAGAACTCACTTCTCAGCCTACTATGCGATGCCCGATTTGCCTAATAAGCCAAGTTTTACTGAATTAATATATTTTCTCTAATTTTTTTCTTATGAAATGATAAAGCTACCCATTTCATTATGTATGAGGTCAATTTTTTTTATTGGAGTTAAAATTAACGTAGATATATGACCGAACCTAACCAACCCTACCTAACCTAACCTAACCTATCTTTATAGGTTAGGTTAGGTTAGGTAGCCGAAAACGTTAGGTTAGGTTAGGTTAGGTAGGTTAGGTATTCGAAAAAACATTAATTCATGAAAACTAGGCTTATTAGGCAAATCAGGCCTTGCATAGTAGGCTGAGAAGTGAGTTCTGGCTACTAGGTACGACATATATATATATATATATATATATATATATATATATATATATATATATATATATATGTCGTACCTAGTAGCCAGAACTCACTTTTTGGCCTACTATTCAAGGCCCGATTTGCCTAATAAGCCAAGTTTTCCTGAATTAATATATTTTTTCTAATTTTTTTCTTATGAAATGATAAAGCTACCCATTTCATTATGTATGAGGTCAATTTTTTTTTATTGTAGTTAAAATTAACGTAGATATATGACCGAACCTAACCAACCCTACCTAACCTAACCTAACCTATCTTTATAGGTTAGGTTGGGTTAGGTTGCCGAAAAAGGTAGGTTAGGTTAGGTTAGGTAGGTTAGGTAGTCGAAAAAACATTAATTCATGAAAACTTGGCTTATTAGGCAAATCGGGCCTTGCATAGTAGGCTGAGAAGTGCGTTCTGGCTATTAGGTACGACATATATATATATGTCGTACCTAGTAGCCAGAACTCACTTCTCAGCCTACTATTCAAGGCCCGATTTGCCTAATAAGTCAAGTTTTCCTGAATTAATATATTTACTATAATTTTTTTCTTATGAAATGATAAAGCAACCCTTTTCTCTATGTATGAGGTCAATTTTTTTTTTATTGGAGTTAAAATTAACGTAGATATATGACCGAACCTAACCAACCCTACCTAACCTAACCTAACCTATATTTATAGGTAAGGTTAGGTTAGGTAGCCAAAAAAAGCTAGGTTAGGTTAGGTTAGGTAGGTTAGGTAGACGAACAAACATTAATTCATGAAAACTTGGCTTATTAGGCAAATCGGGCCTTGAATAGTAGGCTGAGAAGTGAGTTCTGGCTATTAGGTACGACATATATATATATATATATATATATATATATATATATATATATATATATATATATATATATATATATATATATATATATATATATATATATATATATCGTACCTAATAGCCAGAACGCACTTCTCAGCCTACTATTCAAGGCCCGATTTGCCTAATAAGCCAAGTTTTCATGAATTAATGTTTTTTCGTCTACCTAACCTACCTAACCTAACCTAACCTAGCTTTTTTTGGCTACCTAACCTAACCTTACCTATAAATATAGGTTAGGTTAGATTAGGTAGGGTTGGTTAGGTTCGGTCATATATCTACGGTAATTTTAACTCCAATAAAAAAAATTGACCTCATACATAGAGAAAAGGGTTGCTTTATCATTTCATAAGAAAAAAATTATAGTAAATATATTAATTCAGGAAAACTTGGCTTATTAGGCAAATCGGGCCTTGAATAGTAGGCTGAGAAGTGAGTTCTGGCTACTAGGTACGACATATATATATATATATATATATATATATATATATATATATATATATATATATATATATATATATATGTCGTACCTAGTAGCCAGAACGCACTTCTCACCCTACTATGCAAGGCCCGATTTGCCTAATAAGCCAAGTTTTCAAGAATTAATATATTTTTTCTAATTTTTTTCTTATGAAATGATAAAGCTACCCATTTCATTGTGTCTGAGGTTAATTTTTTTTTATTGGAGTTAAAATTAACGTAGATATATGACCGAACCTAACCAACCCTACCTAACCTAACCTAACCTATCTTTATAGGTTAGGTTAGGTTAGGAAGCCGAAAAAGTTAGGTTAGGTTAGGTTAGGTAGGTTAGGTAGTCGAAAAACAATTAATTCTTGAAAACTAGGCTTATTAGGCAAATCGGACCTTGCATAGTAGGCTGAGAAGTGCGTTCTGGCTACTAGGTACGACATATATATATATATATATATATATATATATATATATATATATATATATATATATATATATATATATATATATATATTGGTGTATACTGGCAGCAGGTTTTCATTTAGACATGTTTCATTGAATATGACTGCATTTTCTGTGTTGATTATTTTCATGTTTAGGGCTTCTATCCCTTTAATTCATCGCTATAGGCTAGGCTCCAGTTATATGTTTACCTTTCGTCCTATAGGCTAGGCTACAGCCATGTATTTGACATTCCATCGCTGTAGGCTAGGCTGCAGTTATATATGTTTACCTTCCGTTGCTGTAGACTAGGCTACAGCTATACCTGCTTGATGGGGTTCTGGGCGTTCTAGAATTCTAGTCCCCAAGCCCGGCCCGAGGCCAGCCAGGCTTGACTTGTGAGTTTGGTCCACTAGGCTTTTGCTTGAAGAGGCCTTCAAGCAACAGGCCTTCATACCCGCCACAGCCCGGTTGGTCCGGAACTTCTTTTAGAAAACAGTCTAGTTTTCTCTTGAAGATGTCCACGGTTGTTCCGGCAATATTTCTTATAGTCGCTGGGAGGACGTTGAACAACTGCGGACCTCTGATGTTTATACAGTGTTCTCTGATTGTGCCTATGGCACCTCTGCTCTTCACTGCTTCTATTCTGCATTTTCTTCCATATCGTTCACTCCAGTACGTTGTTATTTTAATGTGTAGATTAAGGACCTAACCCTCCAGTATTTTCCATGTGAATATTATTTGGTATCTCTCTCGTCTCCTTTCTAGTGAGTACATTTGGAGAGCTTTGAGACGATCCCAATAATTTAGGTGCTTTATCGCGTCTATGCGTGCCGTATATGTTCTCTGTATTAAATCTATTTCAGCAAAATCTCTCTTGCTCTGAAGGGGGAAGTGAGTACTGAGCAGTACTTGAGACGGGACAACACAAGTAACTTGAAGAGTACAACCATTGTAATGGGATCCCTGGATTTGAAAGTTCTCGTAATCCATCCAATCATTTTTGTGGCTGGCGCAATATTTGCTTGGTTATGCTCAAACGTTAGATCGTCGGACATCATATTTCCCAAAACCTTGACATGCTGTTTTCCTACTATGGGCAGATTCGATTGTAATTTGTACCCTGTATTATGTTTCAGATCCTCATTTTTGCCGTATCTGATTACAGTACCTGGAATTTATCTCTGTTTTCTTTGTTGTCCTCTGTGTACGTACCTTCAGTTTTAATTAAAGGTCCAATCCTGGTCGAGCTTTTGATTTTGCGTATGTGAAAAAATATTTTTTATTTTTCTTTATCTCTTGTATAGCTTTCTGTTCCAATTTTATTTCCTCAGACTCGTATGATCACTTCAACGTTTGTTCTATATCTTCGATCTCCTTGTTTAGGTTTATTTTCCTTTCTTGTGATAGTCGTGTCTGCCTAAGTAAGCATTTCCGTTATTTTTCCCTTCTGTACAGTCGTCTGCGTTCTCTTTCTAGAGTGGTCCTTTTTCTGACCCTTCTCACAGGCACGTGCTTAAAGCAAACCTTGTATGCTTCAGCTGTCAGTTGAGCTATTCCCAGTGTGGGAGTTTTGTCGCTTAAGACCGTCTTCCATTAAATGTTTGCAAGGTCTACACTTTATTTTTTCCCAGTCGATCTTATTGTTGAAATTGAATTGATTGAATACTTCTTCTCGCTTGTTGGGTCTCTTAGACCTACTACAGGTATTTATGCTAGTTCACACTTCAATGAGCTTATGGTCTGATTATGTAGTATCTGAGATTGTGATGTCTCTGATTAGTTCATCATTGTTTGTGAATAACAAGTCTAGTGTGTTTTCGTTCCTAGTTGGTTCTGTAATCTGTTGATTGAGCGAGAATTTGTCACAGAATCTCAAAAGTTCTCTATATGTTTACCTTCCTTTGCTGTAGGGAGCCGGTCGGCCGAGCGAGGGAGCCGGTCGGCCGAGCGGACAGCACGCTGGATTTGTGATCCTGTGGTCCTGGGTTCGATCCCAGGCGCCGGCGAGAAAAAATGGGCAGAGTTTCTTTCACCCTATGCCCCTGTTACCTAGCAGTAAAATAGGTACCTGGGTGTTAGTCAGCTGTCACGGGCTGCTTCCTGGGGGTGGAGGTCTGGTCGAGGACCGGGCCGCGGGGACACTAAAGCCCCGAAATCATCTCAAGATAACCTCAAGATAGGCTAGGCTACAGCTATATGTTTACCTTCCGTCGCTGTAGGCTAGGCTACAGCCATATGTTATGATAAATTACGTAGTTTTGTCCGTTGAGTTATAAAAAACATTAACTATGAAATGAATACGGTACAAAACAGGTGAAGCATGTGAAGTTGTTCTATCATTTTATTTTCACCTGCTGTTTGTTTATAAAAACACTTTATCAAATGTTTATGTAGTCACCCATTTATTGATGTTATTTGCAAATATACTCGGTTGATTCTTTTTATACGTTACGTTATACGTTAGGTGGATGACTCCAACCTGCTCAAGCGCGGGGATAGCTGTAGGCTACCTTCCTACATTATCCTTGATGCTAGAATGGATGCTCAAGGAGTTAGTAGAGGGGAAAAGGTTGAAAACCCTCCCTGGGCTAAACTATGACTGTTTACCTTCCGTTACCTAGGGCTAGGCTGTAACTGTGTGTTTACCTTTCGTTGTGTTGATTTTGGGGCGACGACGAGTTTACCTTTCGTTACCGTGGGCTTGGGTATAGATGTGTTTACGTTCCTTTAGCGTGGGCTTGGCTGTAATTGTATTTACGTTCCTTTAGCGTGGGCTTAGCTGTAATTGTGTTTACGGTCCTTTATTGTGGGCTAGGCTATAGCCGTAACACGTTCATTGTGTTTTAACAAAATTGTTCATAGATTCTCTTCAGTTAACTTTTATGTATTAAATATTACCAAGAAGACCTAAATATTAGCTTCATGTTTGCTAAACAATGAAATGTCGTTTGAAGAAGTGACGGCACATAAGGATTTTATTAGGGCAAGGGATTGTGTTCGAATGTGTGTGTGTCCATCGAACTTCATTAACATAAAAGGGCGAACCTCGCCGTGGTGCCACACCTTGAAGCACCAGCCATTTATGTAACAAGGGATCGTCGGGTGCGCAACGTATTGGTCAAATACAAACATGTTAACATCGGCTTCACTGCGATAGTAGTCTGTTCGGTGCTTGAGCCAACGGTGTTGGATCCAATCACAAATCTATTTATTTTGTTCATTCACTTTTAACCTATTCTTAAACATTAAAAAAATCAACGTAACTAATTCACATTATCCAACCATACCTAGGCTTTACTATGCATAAACCCTCAATATATAATAATATTTATATATTTTGTAGATAATTTCGTTTAATTACATCATATTAAGGATTCATCAATAGTCAGGTACAATATATTTCGGTGTTTCTGATATTGTATACCAAGATAAAGTTTACCTTTGCAGAACGCTACAAAATAATTAAAACAACACAATGGACGTTAACAAAGAAAGTAATGGTATGGCAAAGCATCATTAAAACAAACTCGCGTTATTTAACAACTCTTAGTCAAATTATGATTTTTAAAATCTGCGTAATTCGATGTTTGACTTGTATCTTGGGTAAGAGGCTGGGTTGTGCTATGGATGGATGGAGGGGGCATGACGGCTGAGTGGACAGCGTTCAGTTTTATTTTTAGCGTTAACATTCCTGCGTTACTCATTGGTTAGCGATCAGTTGATAATGAACGGACATCGTAGCAATACTTGCTGCTAAAACATGACTTGTTAATTAAGGACCTTAATTCATGCTTATAAATTATATTATTTGTAAGCGTATATAATTAAAAAAGGATACTCGTCATTATGAAGTCCTGCCCTGGCTGGCTTACCTTTGATGTATTGCTTCAGTCTCATATGTATAACAAATCTGTTAATTATTTGTCCGCATGTCTTCTAAACTCTTATCATTATTTAACAAACTAATACGAATCATGTTTGAAATTATGGCTACGAAATCTAATCTGGGTTTAATGTAATGGAAATGTACTTTTCTGATTGCTGATTCAACAGACGCTGAATGCTAGCCTCACCCAGCTTTTGCAGGGTGACTGATGAGGGCTTGCGTTTGGGGTCGACTCGGCTACCGACAAGTACCACTTCTAATGTATAATAAAAGAATGATAGTGTTAGTGGGGGTTTATTTAATGATATTGTTGGTGGTAGTTAAGAAAGTGGCAGGGGATTGATGATATTGTTAGTGGTGGCTACAGGGCTGGCAGGGGGATGATTATAATTTTGGTGGTAGTAAGGGGCTATGATACTGTTAGTGGTGATTAAAGGGATGGTTAAAGGATGTCAGGGGGGGGGATGGTACTGTTGGTGGTGGTGGTTAAAGAAGTGGTATAGGGAATGCTAATGATAATGGTGGTGGTGGTGGTTAATGGGGTAGAGGAGTGGGAGGGGGTTGTTTTATTATTAATGTTGGCTGGGGATAAGGAGGTGGTTGGAGAAGGAGAGTAATGATAGTGGTAGTCACTCACGGCTGTAACATAATTGCAATTGTTAGCAGCGTACTGATGTTGGCGGTCACAATGATATCATAATAATAATAATAATAATAATAATAATAATAATAATAATAATAATAATAATAATGATGAAGGTAAAGGTAGGAATAATGATAACAATGATAGTAAAGAGGGGTTGATAATAGCAGTAGAGGGCCCGGGCTCGCGTCGACGGCGGCCGGGTCGCCATTGTCTGAGAACAATGGGTGTAGACTAGATTTTTGGGGGTTGCTTATTATCAAGGCAAACAAACGTGAAAAAGTCGGTGAAAAGCGAAGCAATTGTTTATGTCTTACGCTACCATGATGCCCAGGATTTACTAAAAAAAATAATATTTTAGGAAAATATTCGTATTTTTGTGCTGTTAATATATATTATATTAATTACAGTATATATATATATATATATATATATATATATATATATATATATATATATATATATATATATATATATATATATATATATATATATATATATATATAATAAACGAGTGAGGATGGTGTTTGTTGGGTGAGATAAAGATCGTTGTCTTAGATTTGTATTAACTTTGATGAATTATTTTTGCTTTTTTTGCATTTTAGCATATGCTGTCTCATTAGGTTATTGCAATTATATATTTTATTTTCTTCAGAAAAAATAAAAAAGCTTTACATAGTAATGACAAGTCAACACAGTTTCTGTTTGATCATGACTAGGAATACTATGGAATATAATAAATATTGCGCCAATATTACAATAACGCTTAAACCAACATGTAGTACTTGGGAATAATGCCATTTTATTATACTTAACATAAGGAGCAAATATGAGAGCGCTATGAAGTAATTAACAAGATATATTTAAGTAAACATTGAAAAAATAGTGGAGAGTATTGGAACCAAACAGGGAAGGAGTATGTGGAGAGAGAGAGAGAGAGAGAGAGAGAGAGAGAGAGAGAGAGAGAGAGAGAGAGAGAGAGAGAGAGAGAGAGAGAGAGAGAGAGAGAGAGAGAGAGAGAGAGAGAGAGAGAGAGAGAGAGAGAGAGAGAGCGAGAGAGCGAGAGAGAGAGAGAGAGAGAGAGAGAGAGAGAGAGAGAGAGAGAGAGAGAGAGAGAGAGAGAGAGAGAGAGAGAGAGAGAGAGAGAGAGAGAGAGAGAGCGAGAGAGAGAGAGAGAGAGAGAGAGAGAGAGAGAGAGAGAGAGAGAGAGAGAGAGAGAGAGAGAGAGAGAGAGAGAGAGAGAGAGAGAGACTTGGAAACTGTCGGTAACACGTTTGAGATTGAATACTAGTTTGTGAATATTTTCATTATTTAGTCAAAATAGAGTGGATGCACTGTGCCAGAGTAACACTGTGTATGCACTGTGTTACTTTCTGATATTACTTAACTGATGGCATATTTTCATCTTCGACTGGAAGGAACATTTTGTGTATCTGTTTTTGGGGATAATGAATTATTTATTGACTGTGAATTTTATATGTGAAGTAGATTTATCCTGATTTGCTAATTTCTGTATTCTTCATTATAGAGATAAAATATAATATATCTCCTAGCCCGAAAGCCATCCAGCCATTTGCCAATAGAGCGAATTAAAATTAGTTTTTACATTTTAACAAACAACTAAAATTATGATCTATATTCTTAGCCCTATTAGCCTATCACTAAAATTACTACTCGTCAAGGAAATATTAATTTATAATACTATTCCTAATTAATATTTTTATGTCATTTATGTTATGTTGTTTATAGTAATTATCTTTCTGAGGGTGCTGACCACTCAGGTATTTGTTGTGTATTTTGTTTGGTAAATCAGTTCTGATTTATTGTGTGTCCGAGAAACCTTTTATATATAGTAAGTCTAGCAGCAGTCGACTCTCACTAAAGTAATGTGTACTCTGTGTCCACTATGTGTACGTACAATGTGTGTCCATTTTGTGTACTCTATGTATAATGTGTGTGTCCACTATGTGTACGTGTGTCCACTGTGTGTGTGTCCACTGTGTGGCCTTGTGTCCACAGAGTGTTTGTGTCTCCACTATGTGTCCGTGTGTCCCCTGTAGACTAGTTTTTGCAGCTGTCGGTAATACAATGCAATTTCAGCCTTCTAAAGTTCTATAAAATCCGCATTTCAATTTTTGATTCATATTAGACTCTACCGCCTATATCTTATTCACTCCTTACTGACTTAAGAAAGGTTTCCTTATATCCTTATAACTCATCTGTGTCTCCTGGTTCCAATCATAGTTCACCTGTGTCTCCTGGTTCCATCCATGGTTCATCTGTGTCTCCTGGTTCCATCCATGGTTCATCTGTGTCTCCTGGTTCCTACCATGGTTCATCTGTGTCTCCTGGTTCCTACCATGGTTCATCTGTGTCTCCTGGTTCCATCCATGGTTCACCTGTGTCTCCTGGTTCCTACCATGGTTCACCTGTGTCTCCTGGTTCCTACCATGGTTCACCTGTGTCTCCTGGTTCCATCCATGGTTCACCTGTGTCTCCTGGTTCCATCCATGGTTCACCTGTGTCTCCTGGTTCCATCCATGGTTCACCTGTGTCTCCTGGTTCCATCCATGGTTCACCTGTGTCTCCTGGTTCCTACCATGGTTCACCTGTGTCTCCTGGTTCCATCCATGGTTCACCTGTGTCTCCTGGTTCCATCCATGGTTCACCTGTGTCTCCTGGTTCCATCCATGGTTCACCTGTGTCTCCTGGTTCCATTCATGCAATGCCTCCAGTTCTGCTGTTGCACGGCCTAAGGAGTGTGTATCCTTGTTTACATATGAGCAGTTTTTCTTAGGATCTTATACGTCACAACCATGTCTCCTTATTCCCGTCTCTCACCTAATGTAATAAGATCCAGATCCCTGATTCTTTCCTCGTAATCCAACCCTGTCACTTCTGGGACGAGTTTTGTGTGTGTTTTTGTTTGAGTGTGGGCACTTCTGTGCGTTTGTGAGCGTGCTCGCGCGCGCGTGTGTGTAAACAATTCAAGCTGTTTATATTGATGTTTACAAAGTCGGGGGAGAAACTAGTTTATTGATGCGGCTTCGTGTAGCGCTCCCTTCTCTGCTTAAAGATAACAAAGTTATCATTGAGAATAAAAAAACAAATGAGGCGAAGCGGTGATAATTCCAGCGAGAGTGTGGGGCCCTTCCTACTACGTTCTGCTGGAAATGAAATTAATCCAGTCTAATAGGCAAATTTACATTTTAATGATGCGGATAGTATAGCCAATGAGTGGAGCGAATTATCAGCCTGTTAGGTATTTTGACTTTGCATATTTTGATAATTTGCAAAATTGGCAATGCGAACATGAGTATGAACTCGGGCGAGAAGCTCATATGACCCTGGCTATCGTGGAGATAGACATGGGGGGCGGGGGGGGGGGCAGGGGGGTCATCACCCTGACAAGCGTCCATTCTTCATCCGACAATTGGGATAGGCTTAGGCAGTACGGTAATGGAAAAAGCCACCCACCGGAGGATTTTTCACCTGTTGCTGGATAGGCTCAGTTACACCAGTTCATCGTTGGGTCATTACAACCCGCGGATCGTTGAGTAGTTAATGTGTCACTGGAATTTATGTTCGACCCTGCCAACGAGGAGGAGTGCCAACTTTACCTACGCCTCCAGTAGTGCCAAATGAGAACGGGCGTAATTGTCAATGGCCCACATAACTCTCATCAAAACGAGAGGAGACATGAGGACCCAGAGAGGTCAGAGCAGCCGGGGGGAGCGTGATAGTAACGGCCACGTCCACTGAGAGTGTTTTGTGTTCTCGGTGGCCAAGGTCCCGCAGTTCCTACGTTGTGTGCCAAGCATCTAGATCAACAGCAGTACCCCAGAGGGCACTCACAGCAGAGACTCTCAGTTCTGTACCGCGTATGCAAGACTTGAGCATGACTGCGCTCCAAGAAGATATCGTGGACTCCAAACTCTACAGCAACAAGTGTGGACCATGGTACGTGTACATACACGCCCGAAACGCTTTGCGTAATAGTGGCTTTAGGCATTGTATGTACTAGCTCTATCTATAAATTAATCAAAATCTGTATCACCCCCTGTATGTATGTACTTTACCTAAATAAACATTTGATTTGATTTTGATTTGATTTGTGTGTCCGGTACTTTTCTGTAGCCGTGACTTGTTCCACCGGTTTCAGCTTCACTTTCTGGCCTCCGCTGCCACCAAGGAGCACCTCGTCTCAGCCATTTGTGCATAGCAGTGGCACACGTCTCTCTCCTTAACTCTGTGTGTTAGTGGGAGAAGGGGGGAGGGGCACTGAAGTTGAACTACACCTGATGTGTTATGTGTGTCACTGTGGGGTTCCGCAGCATCAACTTGTTGCTCCGCTGCACTGGAGGGACCCACAGTTATCAAGATGAGTGCGTTGTAGTTGAGTGTTGGGTCAGCACATGACCAGGGAAGCTCTCCAGTTTCTTCCGGAGGTGAAGGTATCCTGTGAGCGGTCTCGCAACACTGCCACATTTACCCTCAGGTGGGTCCATGCTCGCCATATGTCTCGGACACTTTTCAAGGATGTCGAGCTCTTGAGAGTCAACATCATATATTGTGCATGTAATGATTTATGCCCAGATCCCAGGCGTGGGGAGGGTTGCCCCCGTGCTGCTCCCCCAGCTGCTGGGGCATCACAAGGTGCCAGGCGTGGGGAGGGTTGCCCCCCCCCCCGTGCTGCTGCCCCAGCTGCTGGGGCATCAGCATCAGCACGGTAAATTTGCAGCACGGACGTAAATAAATTTCAATATCACTGTATTATTGATTTTATATAACCGTGAACAGGATGTTCAGTCATCAACGAGTTCTTCGGATGAACACGTGTTCTCTTCCTTTCAACTTCTCGCTAGTAACTCTTACATCAACAAACACTTTAACATAATAAACTCGTTTGTTTTCATGTAAATAAATTATCGTAAATAAACTCAATATTTGTGGAATATTCTGACATTATATTAAGTTGAACTGCCGTCCTTGCTGAAAACGTATTAAGGTGCTTGGCCGCCTCTTATGGCTATCCATATTCGTAACAACTTTGGTAATGAACCTGCTCTGGGGAACACAGCACGGTGCAGCATGGAAGGGTGCAGCATGGAAGGGTGCAGCACGGAAGGGTGCAGCATGGAAGGGTGCAGCATGGAGGGGTGCAGCACGGAAGGTTGCAGCACGGAAGGGTGCAGCACGGAAGGGTGCAGCACGGAAGGTTGCAGCACGGAAGGGTGCAGCACGGAAGGGTGCAGCATGGAGGGGTGCAGCATGGAGGGGTGCAGCATGGAAGGGTGCAGCATGGAAGGGTGCAGCATGGAAGGGTGCAGCACGGAAGGTTACAGCACGGAAGGGTGCAGCATGGAGGGGTGCAGCATGGAAGGGTGCAGCATGGAAGGGTGCAGCATGGAAGGGTGCAGCATGGAAGGGTGCAGCGCGGAAGGGTGCAGCATGGGACGGTGCAGCACGGAAGGTTGCAGCACGGAAGGGTGCAGCACGGAAGGGTGCAGCATGGAAGGGTGCAGCATGGAAGGGTGCATCATGGAGGGGTGCAGCATGGAGGGGTGCAGCATGGAAGGGTGCAGCATGGAGGGGTGCAGCATGGAAGGGTGCAGCATGGAAGGGTGCAGCACGGAAGGGTGCAGCACGGAAGGGTGCAGCATGGAAGGGTGCAGCGCGGAAGGGTGCAGCATGGAAGGGTGCAGCATGGGACGGTGCAGCACGGAAGGTTGCAGCACGGAAGGGTGCAGCAAGGAAGGGTGCAGCATGGAAGGGTGCAGCATGGAAGGGTGCAGCATGGAGGGGTGCAGCATGGAAGGGTGCAGCATGGAGGGGTGCAGCATGGAAGGGTGCAGCATGGAGGGGTGCAGCATGGAAGGGTGCAGCATGGGACGGTGCAGCACGGAAGGTTGCAGCACGGAAGGTTGCAGCACGGAAGGGTGCAGCATGGAAGGGTGCAGCACGGAAGGTTGCAGCACGGAAGGTTGCAGCACGGAAGGGTGCAGCATGGAAGGGTGCAGCACGGAAGGGTGCAGCATGGAGGGGTGCAGCATGGAAGGGTGCAGCATGGAAGGGTGCAGCACGGAAGGTTGCAGCACGGAAGGTTGCAGCACGGAAGGGTGCAGCATGGAGGGGTGCAGCATGGAAGGGTGCAGCACGGAAGGGTGCAGCACGGAAGGTTGCAGCACGGAAGGGTGCAGCACGGAAGGGTGCAGCATGGAAGGGTGCAGCACGGAAGGGTGCAGCATGGAAGGGTGCAGCATGGAAGGGTGCAGCATGGGACGGTGCAGCACGGAAGGTTGCAGCACGGAAGGGTGCAGCACGGAAGGGTGCAGCACGGAAGGTTGCAGCACGGAAGGGTGCAGCACGGAAGGGTGCAGCATGGAAGGGTGCAGCCTGGAGGGGTGCAGCACGGAAGGTTGCAGCACGGAAGGGTGCAGCACGGAAGGGTGCAGCACGGAAGGTTGCAGCACGGAAGGGTGCAGCACGGAAGGGTGCAGCATGGAGGGGTGCAGCATGGAGGGGTGCAGCATGGAAGGGTGCAGCATGGAAGGGTGCAGCATGGAAGGGTGCAGCACGGAAGGTTGCAGCACGGAAGGGTGCAGCATGGAGGGGTGCAGCATGGAAGGGTGCAGCATGGAAGGGTGCAGCATGGAAGGGTGCAGCATGGAAGGGTGCAGCGCGGAAGGGTGCAGCATGGGACGGTGCAGCACGGAAGGTTGCAGCACGGAAGGGTGCAGCACGGAAGGGTGCAGCATGGAAGGGTGCAGCATGGAAGGGTGCAGCATGGAGGGGTGCAGCATGGAGGGGTGCAGCATGGAAGGGTGCAGCATGGAGGGGTGCAGCATGGAAGGGTGCAGCATGGAAGGGTGCAGCACGGAAGGGTGCAGCACGGAAGGGTGCAGCATGGAAGGGTGCAGCGCGGAAGGGTGCAGCATGGAAGGGTGCAGCATGGGACGGTGCAGCACGGAAGGTTGCAGCACGGAAGGGTGCAGCACGGAAGGGTGCAGCATGGAAGGGTGCAGCATGGAAGGGTGCAGCATGGAGGGGTGCAGCATGGAAGGGTGCAGCATGGAGGGGTGCAGCATGGAAGGGTGCAGCATGGAGGGGTGCAGCATGGAATGGTGCAGCATGGGACGGTGCAGCACGGAAGGTTGCAGCACGGAAGGTTGCAGCACGGAAGGGTGCAGCATGGAAGGGTGCAGCACGGAAGGTTGCAGAACGGAAGGTTGCAGCACGGAAGGGTGCAGCATGGAAGGGTGCAGCACGGAAGGGTGCAGCATGGAGGGGTGCAGCATGGAAGGGTGCAGCATGGAAGGGTGCAGCACGGAAGGTTGCAGCTCGGAAGGTTGCAGCACGGAAGGGTGCAGCATGGAGGGGTGCAGCATGGAAGGGTGCAGCACGGAAGGTTGCAGCACGGAAGGGTGCAGCACGGAAGGGTGCAGCATGGAAGGGTGCAGCACGGAAGGGTGCAGCATGGAAGGGTGCAGCATGGAAGGGTGCAGCATGGAAGGGTGCAGCATGGGACGGTGCAGCACGGAAGGTTGCAGCACGGAAGGTTGCAGCACGGAAGGGTGCAGCACGGAAGGGTGCAGCACGGAAGGTTGCAGCACGGAAGGGTGCAGCATGGAAGGGTGCAGCATGGAAGGGTGCAGCATGGAAGGGTGCAGCATGGAAGGGTGCAGCATGGAAGGGTGCAGCACGGAAGGGTGCAGCACGGAAGGGTGCAGCATGGAAGGGTGCAGCATGGAAGGGTGCAGCACGGAAGGTTGCAGCATGGAAGGGTGCAGCATGGAAGGGTGCAGCACGGAAGGGTGCAGCACGGAAGGTTGCAGCACGGAAGGGTGCAGCACGGAAGGGTGCAGCACGGAAGGGTGCAGCATGGAAGGGTGCAGCATGGAAGGGTGCAACATGAAAGGGTGCAGCATGGAAGGGTGCAGCACGGCAGGGTGCAGCATGGAAGGGTGCAGCATGGAAGGGTGCAGCATGAAAGGGTGCAGCATGGAAGGGTGCAGCACGGCAGGGTGCAGCATGGAAGGGTGCAGCATGGAGGGGTGCAGCATGGAAGGGTGCAGCATGGAAGGGTGCAGCATGGAAGGGTGCAGCATGGAGGGGTGCAGCATGGAAGGGTGCAGCATGGAAGGGTGCAGCATGGAGGGGTGCAGCATGGAAGGGTGCAGCACGGAAGGGTGCAGCGCAGCAGGGTGCAGCATGGAAGGGTGCAGCATGGGACGGTGCAGCACGGAAGGTTGCAGCACGGAAGGTTGCAGCACGGAAGGGTGCAGCACGGAAGGGTGCAGCATGGAAGGGTGCAGCACGGCAGGGTGCAGCATGGAAGGGTGCAGCATGAAAGGGTGCAGCATGGAAGGGTGCAGCATGGAGGGGGTGCAGCATGGAAGGGTGCAGCTCGGAAGGGTGCAGCGCGGCAGGGTGCAGCATGGAAGGGTGCAGCATGGTGGGGTGCAGCACGGCAGGGTGCAGCATGGAAGGGTGCAGCATGGAAGGGTGCAGCACGGCAGGGTGCAGCATGGAAGGGTGCAGCATGAAAGGGTGCAGCATGGAAGGGTGCAGCATGGAAGGGTGCAGCATGGAGTGGTGCAGCACGGAAGGGTGCAGCACGGCAGAGTGCAGCATGGAAGGGTGCAGCATGGAGGGGTGCAGCATGGAAGGGTGCAGCACGGCAGGGTGCAGCATGGAAGGGTGCAGCACTGCAGGGTGCAGCATGGAAGGATGCAGCACGGCAGGGTGCAGCATGGAAGGGTGCAGCATGGAGGGGTGCAGCATGGAAGGGTGCAGCACGGCAGGGTGCAGCATGGAAGGGTGCAGCATGGAGGGGTGCAGCATGGAAGGGTGCAGCACGGCAGGGTGCAGCATGGAAGGGTGCAGCACGGAAGGGTGCAGCACGGCAGGGTGCAGCATGGAAGGGTATCAACAGACAACAACAGGAAGTACTGGAGGTATCAACAGTCAACAACAGGAAGTACTGGAGGTATCAACAGTCAACAACAGGAAGTACTGGAGGTATCAACAGTCAACAACAGGAAGTACTGGAGGTATCAACAGACAACAACAGGAAGTACTGGAGGTATCAACAGTCAACAACAGGAAGTACTGGAGGTATCAACAGACAACAACAGGAAGTACTGGAGGTATCAACAGTCAACAACAGGAAGTACTGGAGGTATCAACAGTCAACAAACGTTTCTGTTTCAGTCTTAAACATGTCTGTCTCCGGGCGATGTACAGTTGAGAACGAACGCTTGGCTAATAAGGGCTCCTCCAGGCATAAGGTGTGGTGCTGAGATCAGTAGTGTTCAAGCTTGGCCTCTGTCCTCATCCCTGAGATCAGAAGTGTTCAAGCTTGGCCTCTGTCCTCATCCCTGAGATCAGAAGTGTTCAAGCTTGGCCTCTCCCCTCAACTCTGAGATCAGAAGTGTTCAAGCTTGGCCTCTGCCCTCTGCCCTGAGATCAGAAGTGTTCAAGCTTGGCCTCTGCCCTCAACTCTGAGATCAGAAGTGTTCAAGCTTGGCCTCTGCCCTGAGATCAGAAGTGTTCAAGCTTGACCTCTGCCCTGAGATCAGAAGTGTTCAAGCTTGGCCTCTGCCCTCATCCCTGAGATCAAAAGTGTTCAAGCTTGGCCTCTGCCCTCAACCCGCTGTTGCTGTATTTGGCGGGAACTGTAGGACTTTACCCAGTGTGGTAGAGCAAGTCACTTCAACCTTATCACTCCACCATTACGATATGTTACCAGTTCCTGCACGACTTCTTCGCTCACAGTATTTTCTTGCATCACTTCTCGTGACGCTTCCATTTGTTTATTTATAATCACATGTACATTTTCTTTCTCAACGCATTTCCTTATTGGTATAACTGCTCATTCATTGGGGTTCATGTGCATGCCTCTCGCTACCACCTGTGGCAGTCATTAATCTTCAATTGTTCGGTTCTAACAAAATTGTCTTCGTTTATAAGAGCAATATGAATATAATTACCGCTTTGTCAACATAGGGTCTAATATCGCATGCTGTAATTGAGCATGTAGTTGAGCATGGGATATTACATCATGCATGACCAGAGGAAACTTTCTGATACACGACTGACCCGGAATGCTGTGTATTCACCTAGTTGCAAAATAAATATAATTTTTGAAATGTAAGCATGTCTAGTCAATCTCCCTTGCCTCTACATCCAACACCAAATAATAATTATTACTGTGTAACTGTTTAGTCCTTGTAACACACACACAATGTAACGTAACGCGGAAAATCAGCGTTCTGGTCCAAATAAATATAATTTTTGAAATGTAAGCGAGGCTAGTATGGTTCCACCATTCACATATGTATCATAAGAAAATATATTGTCTTTATCGAAGCCTAAAGCTTGTAATACTGTGTAATACAACTTGGCGCAGTTATGAGGGAAGTCACACCCAATATTGACAATATTAGTGCTATTCTGCGATATTAATACCTTACTAAGGTCGCAGTTTTCCAAATAAAGCGAGTTGTGATTATACGCTCCAGACACAGCCTCCATATCAAGAATGATCATATATAAATGTTCTGATATCACAGTTCCCCATGGTTGGTTCAATGTTATCGAATGCTGACCCGTACCCAAAATAAATGTTTTATATAAAGTTATATTAAAAGTATACGTAATAGGAGAGTTGATCTGCAGCATAGCCTTATTAATGGCTATTAATCCTTCAGGATAAGGCAATATCCTATCCACCCCATAGACGTGTAGACTTGATATTATATTTAAAATTACCTTGTGCATTATCACTGAGTACAAGTCATTTATCTGGTTGTAGTTCAAGGTGCACTCTACTGACTACATTATCCAAAACGTATTCACTAACCTATGTAACATCCAACACTAGTTTGAAGCAGGTATTTACACCGCTCGTTTTCATATCTGCCAATCCACTGCTTCTCTCCAGCTGAAGAATTAGTGAAATACCCGGCTTCAATTTTGCTAGGATCAACACGATTAAAAAAAAAACTGAGACAGTTTATCATAGCGCGTAACCTTACACCCTGAAATCGTAGATAGCAGCTTTATGTTTCGTTTAAATACACAATAGCGAATTTGAATAGAGTTTGTGACAATCCATTCACTAATGAGATTTTTTAGCATCTCTTAAAGGTGCTGTTCCGTCTTCTTCATTTAGATCAGTAGACGACTCCAAAGCAATAGATGATAAGTCCACCAGCTGACCATTCACTCCCTTTATGATGAATTCCAGATAAGTGTCTGTAAACTTATTCACTCCAGAATTCACCGGTAATACACCCACCGTTTGTCTGCTTGCAATTGTTGATTCTACCAATCGAGGAGAAAATACTTTAGGAAAATGGCTCACTAACAGCTGCCTTATAGTGTTCTAATGGGCCCTGGAGGCCCAGAGCGTTATATCCGGACATGTTCGCGCTTTAGACAACACTAGCTGAGTGAGAAGAATGTATGAGCATTTCCATCATCTTGGTGGTAGAGCGAATTAATCAGATTTTTAGCGCTTTTTAATTAGCTTCTACCATCAAGCTTATTTTAAGCTTTTCCATTTTTAAAAGTTAATAATAGTAATAATAATAATAATAATAATAATAATAATAATAATAATAATAATAATAATAATAATAATAATAATAATAATAATAATAATAATAATAGCAATAATAATAATAATAATAATAATAATAATAATAATAATAATAATAATACGATCATCAAGTCCGTATGTGTTCTCTCTTAGACAGTCAGTTTCAGACTGTCTGACCTTGACTCCGTTGATGATGGGCAAGACAACCTTGAGGTGTTTAGCACCGTGTGTGTGACATTTGTCTCATTAGTGCCCGGCGTCCAGGCTTTGCCGTCATCGTCTAATCAGTGGGTTGTCTCTCCTATCCTCCCCTCACGTGTTAACAGTGACATAAGGGGGTTAGACTACATCAACCCAATGTGGGAGGCTATGTTCCCTACAATGAAACTGAATATTCACCACTCTTAATACTTTATTCGTCCAAATACCATTTTAAAGTAAACTTGCCTAGTCCGTCAATATGTTGTCTCAGTCAGTCAGCCAAGCCAGTGTTTACTGAATGTGGTAATCATTTCTAGTTCAGTTTAAAGTTTTACATCTTAAAAAGAAAATAATACAATCATCAAGGCCATCTATATGTTGTCTCAGTCAGTCAGCTAAATCAGTAAGTGTTTACTGAATGTGGGAATCATTGGTTGTGTGTACATTTTTTAGCTTAGTTTAAAGTTTTTAATTTTTAAGCAATAATACGATCATAAGGCCGTCTATATGTTGTCTCACTCAGCCAGGTCGCAGATCAGTAAGTGCTTACTGAATGTGGTAATCATTTCTTGTGTGTACATTTTTTTTTTAGCTTATTTTAAAGTTTTACATCTTTCAAACTCAGCAAGTCAGTCGGTCAATCAGTAAAAGTGGACTGAAGAATGTAACATGCCTTGTAAGATAGGGTGACTTTTTAATTCTTAGTCAGACTCGATGAAATAGTATTTACCAGCACTCAGTAAGTCAGTAATGCAGTCAAACAGCAACAGCAGACTGAAGATTGTCAACATGTCATGTTTGATAGGATAACTTTTATTTAAAGGCTGTGTTTTATGAAGCTGGCTACTGCTTCTTATTTTTAGTGATTCCAGCATGTCTTACGGTTCAGTCAATTCTTTATCTTTTTATCAAATAATGTTTACTTACGGTTTTCCAACAGCGTTTCACACCACTTTCAAATAACATTTAGTCAGCCACTATTTGATAGTGACAGTATGAAACAGAACAAGTGTTTTGATGTGTTGAACTGCTTAAAGGAGCTTTTATCGTTAAACTTCTGGGTAATGCAGAGTAAACACAAACATGAAGTCGGAAGGTGAAATAGAAATAGTAAGAAAGAAAGATGTAATTACTATTTGGTGTATGAATGCTATGAAACAGAACGGTTGTTTGATGAGATGAGTTGTACTGCTTAAATGAACCTTAAATTGTTTTAATACCCTATAATGGAAATAAAAACATGTGTTTTCTCTCCAATATGGGAGAATTTAAATTTCCCCAAGTAATTTCTTTTACATTACAGAGTTAAAGCTCCACCGCAGGCGTCACAAGATGCCTGCGGTGGATCGTTTAATAATTGTTTTCCATTTAACGACTTGATCACCAATATATTTAACAGTTCAATTGGAAATCGTTCATTACCTAATTGCTGTGTGGGGGATCAAACGCCATTTTTGCCTAATGACATGAATATTCCTAAACATTCCGGAACATTTTCCGCGTCACCGAGATGAACACGCGCTCAAAATTCTACTAACGTCGGGACGCAAAAAATCTCTGAATTAATGCTGTATTTGTGAATAATTCTGGACTTTATTACCAGCACGAACTTGCGTTAATTGCTGTGAGAATTCTTTTGTTTTTGGGAACGGTGATTATCTTTGTGACTTATGTTATTGCTGTTAGTGGTGCTGCTGTTGGTACTGCTGCTGTTGGCACTGCTGCTGTTGGTACTGCTGCTGTTGGTACTGCTGCTGTTGGCACTGCTGCTGTTGGTACTGCTGCTGTTGGTACTGCTGCTGTTGGCACTGCTGCTGTTGGCACTGCTGCTGTTGGTACTGCTGCTGTTGGTACTGCTGCTGTTGGCACTGCTGCTGTTGGTACTGCTTCTGTTGGTACTGCTGCTGTTGGTACTGCTTCTGTTGGTACTGCTGCTGTTGGCACTGCTGCTGTTGGTACTGCTGCTGTTGGTACTGCTGCTGTTGGCACTGCTGCTGTTGGTACTGCTGCTGTTGGTACTGCTGCTGTTGGTACTGCTGCTGTTGGTACTGCTGCTGTTGGTACTGCTGCTGTTGGCACTGCTGCTGTTGGTACTGCTGCTGTTGGTACTGCTGCTGTTGGCACTGCTGCTGTTGGTACTGCTGCTGTTGGTACTGCTGCTGTTGGCACTGCTGCTGTTGGTACTGCTGCTGTTGGTACTGCTGCTGTTGGCACTGCTGCTGTTGGTACTGCTGCTGTTGGTACTGCTGCTGTTGGCACTGCTGCTGTTGGTACTGCTGCTGTTGGTACTGCTTCTGTTGGTACTGCTGCTGTTGGCACTGCTGCTGTTGGTACTGCTTCTATTGGCACTGCTGCTGTTGGTACTGTTGCTGTTGGTACTGTTGCTGTTGTGTCTGCTGCTGTTGTGCCTGCTGCTGTTGGTATTGCTGCTGATGTGCCTGCTGCTGTTGGTACTCCTGCTGTTGATACTACTGCTGTTGGTACTGCTGCTGTTGGTACTGCTGCTGTTGGTATTGCTGCTCTTGGTACTGCTGCTGTTGGTACTGCTGCTGTTGTTAGTACTGCTGCTGTTGATACTGCTCCTGTTGTGCCTGCTGCTGTTGGTACTGCTGCTGTTGGCACTGCTGCTGTTGTCTGCTGCTGTTGGAACTGCTGCTGTTGTTAGTACTGCTGCTGTTGTGCCTGCTGCTGTTGGTACTGCTGCAGTTAGTACTGCTGCTGTTGGTACTGCTGCTGTTGGTACTGCTGCAGTTAGTACTGCTGCTGTTGGTACTGCTGCTGTTGGTACTGCTGCTGTTGGTACTACTGCTGTTGGTAGTGCTGCTGTTGGTACTGCTGCAGTTAGTACTGCTGCTGTTGGTACTGCTGCTGTTGGTACTGCTGCAGTTAGTACTGCTGCTGTTGGTACTGCTGCTGTTGTGCTTGCTGCTGTTGGTACTGCTGCTGTTGGCACTGCTGCTGTTGTCTGCTGCTGTTGGTACTGCTGTTGTTAGTAGTGCTGCTGTTGTGCCTGCTGCTGTTGGTACTGCTGCAGTTAGTACTGCTGCTGTTGGTACTACTCCTGTTGGTAGTGCTGCTGTTGGTACTGCTGCAGTTAGTACTGCTGCTGTTGGTACTGCTGCTGTTGTGCCTGCTGCTGTTGGTACTGCTGCTGTTGTCTGCTGTTGTTAGTACTGCTACTGTTGTGCCTGCTGCTGTTGGTACTGCTGCTGTTGTGTCTGCTGCTGTTGGTACTGCTGCTGTTGTTAGTACTGCTACTGTTGTGCCTGCTGCTGTTGTGCCTTCTGCTGTTGTGTCTGCTGCTGTTGGTACTGCTGTTGTTAGTACTGCTGCTGTTGGTACTGCTGTTGTTAGTACTGCTGCTGTTGGTACTGCTGCTGTTGGTACTGCTGCTGTTGGTACTGCTGCTGTTGGTACTGCTGCTGTTGGTACTGCCGCTGTTGTAATAACCCGGAACTGCTACTCCCTTACTCCCCCCCCCCCTCAAAACGCCAGCTTAATACTGCTTGCAGATCATGGTGACCCTCAATGTACTACTCGTTGATATTAATACTGAAATATTAAATGATGGGGAGCAACAAATGAAGGATTTAATAATTTAAAAATATGGAATACAAATTTATTAAACACTGCCACCACCTTCCCACTAACATACCTGAATGTGTCAAGATTACTGATCTCCAGGAAGGATAGAAATCAATAATCAGGAACTCAAGGGCAATAAGGACCTTGGTAATATTGCTTGGGGAATTAATCCTATAACCTTTACTTTACTTATTGAGAATAGAGGGACTTCAAATTCAGCACATGAGTACCACATATAAAAAAAGAATAACACAGCATTAATAACCAAAAGGGGAATAATCAAAATACCACTAGATCAAAATATTCACTTTATTGAAACAGGCACGTAAATTTAAATCAAATTGAAATGTATCCTACTCTTATATAACATTCCTAAGAGGCAAATGGACAACAGAGTGCAATTCACTTTGATGTACAAAACTCAGGCAGACACATTACCGTATCCCTACAACCGGCCCAGATGTTGAAGGGCAGCCCCAGGTACTTGAACCTGTTTCCAAGTCCCACACCAGACACACTAACATTTATTTTTCTTAACAAGCTACCAATGAAACCAAGCTCCACCAATTTCTAAGTTCCTTAGGTCCTAGTAACCCCGCCTTTCCAAGCCTATAGCCAATGGATTTAAAGTCTTGCTCTAGGTCTTGAACCAGCCAACCAAAATGCCCTGTCTAGCTCCGCCCCCCTAGGCTTCTTTATCATCCACCAATCAAGGCTCCTGGCTAGGCTGTAGGCTTGCCCTGAAAGTTATGTTTTACTCCCGTAGAATTCTGGCTCGTTCCCACGCTCACATTCCAGGGAAACGCGGGCAGGGAGTATGTATATGGCCCCAGCTGAGTTTATTTGGCCCTCAATTCGTCACTGGTTATAGAGAGGACTGCGAGAGAGAGAGAGGGCGGGGGGGGGGGGAGAGGGATTGAAAAGAGGACTGGTGACGAGGATTAAGAAAATATGGGGATTGGAGCAGGACGAGGCGAGTGGCCTGAGATTGTCGCAAGTGCCTAAGGAAAACTCGACTCCAATCGTTTTATGACAGGAAGAAGCCAGCAGTGGGAGGGGAAGAATGACCAGTAGGTCTGACTGATGAATGGGAGGGGAGGGGAAGAAACAAGGGAGGGAAAGGCGAACGAGGGAAGGGGAAAAGGGGAAGGGGAGAAGCTATGGTCTGCACAGATCATTACACTGTTGGTACTGCTGCTGTTGTGTTGCTGCTGATGGTACTGATGCTGTTGTGTTTGCTGCTGTTGGTACTGCTGCTGTTGTGTTGCTGCTGATGGTACTGATGCTGTTGTGTTGCTGCTGATGGTACTGATGCTGTTGTGTTTGCTGCTGTTGGTACTGCTGCTGTTGTGTTGCTGCTGATGGTACTGATGCTGTTGTGTTTGCTGCTGTTGGTACTGCTGCTGTTGTGTTTGCTGCTGTTGTGTCTGCTACTGTTGTGTTTGCTGCTGTTGTGTTGCTGCTGATGGTACTGATGCTGTTGGTACTGCTGCTGATGGTACTGCTGCTGTTGGTATTGCTGCTGTTGGTACTGCTGCTGATGGTATTGCTGCTGATGGTACTGCTGCTGTTGTGTCTGCTACTGTTGTGTTTGCTGCTGTTGTGTTGCTGCTGATGGTACTGATACTGTTGTGTTTGCTGCTGTTGGTACTGCTGCTGTTGTGTCTGCTACTGTTGTGTTTGCTGCTGTTGTGTTGCTGCTGATGGTACTGATGCTGTTGTGTTTGCTGCTGTTGGTACTGCTGCTGTTGTGTCTGCTACTGTTGTGTTTGCTGCTGTTGTGTTGCTGCTGATGGTACTGATGCTGTTGTGTTTGCTGCTGTTGGTACTGCTGCTGTTGGTACTGCTGCCGTTGTGTCTGCTGCTGTTGGTACTGCTGCTGATGGTACTGCTGCTGTTGGTATTGCTGCTGGTGTGTTTGCTGCTGTTGGTATTGCTGCTGTTGGTACTGCTGCTGATGGTATTGCTGCTGATGGTACTGCTGCTGTTGTGTCTGCTACTGTTGTGTTTGCTGCTGTTGTGTTGCTGCTGATGGTACTGCTGCTGTTGGTACTGCTGCTGATGGTATTGCTGCTGATGGTACTGCTGCTGTTGGTATTGCTGCTGATGGTATTGCTGCTGATGGTACTGCTGCTGTTGGTACTGCTGCTGTTGTGTTTGCTGCTGTTGGTATTGCTGCTGATGGTACTGCTGCTGTTGGTACTACTGCTGATGGTATTGCTGCTGATGGTACTGCTGCTGTTGGTATTGCTGCTGATGGTATTGCTGCTGATGGTACTGCTGCTGTTGGTACTGCTGCTGTTGTGTTTGCTGCTGTTGGTATTGCTGCTGATGGTACTGCTGCTGTTGGTACTGCTGCTGATGGTACTGATGCTGTTGTGTTTGCTGCTGTTGGTACTGCTGCTGATGGTACTGCTGCTGTTGGTACTGCTGCTGATGGTATTGCTGCTGATGGTACTGCTGCTGTTCGTATTGCTGCTGATGGTATTGCTGCTGATGGTACTGCTGCTGTTGGTACTGCTGCTGTTGTGTTTGCTGCTGTTGGTATTGCTGCTGATGGTACTGCTGCTGTTGGTACTGCTGCTGTTGTGTTTGCTGCTGTTGGTACTGCTGCTGTTGGTACTGCTGCTGATGGTACTGCTGCTGTTGGTACTGCTGCTGTTGGTATTGCTGCTGTTGATACTGCTGCTGTTGGTACTGCTGCTGTTGGTATTGCTGCTGTTGGTACTGCTGCTGTTGGTACTGCTGCTGTTGGTACTGCTGCTCTTGGTATTGCTGCTGATGGTACTGCTGCTGTTGGTATTGCTGCTGTTGATACTGCTGCTGTTGGTACTGCTGCTGTTGGTATTGCTGCTGTTGGTACTGCTGCTGTTGGTACTGCTGCTGTTGGTACTGCTGCTCTTGGTATTGCTGCTGATGGTACTGCTGCTGATGGTACTGCTGCTGATGTGTTTGCTGCTGTTGGTACTGCTGCTGTTGGTACTGCTGCTGATGGTACTGCTGCTGTTGTGTTTGCTGCTGTTGGTACTGCTGCTGTTGGTACTGCTGCTGATGGTACTGCTGCTGATGGTACTGCTGCTGATGGTACTGCTGCTGTTGGTATTGCTGCTGTTGGTACTGCTGCTGATGTTACTGCTGCTGTTGGTACTGCTGCTGTTGGTACTGCTGCTGATGTTACTGCTGCTGTTGGTACTGCTGCTGTTGGTACTGCTGCTGATGGTACTGCTGCTGTTGGTACTGCTGCTGTTGGTATTGCTGCTGTTGGTACTGCTGCTGATGTTACTGCTGCTGTTGGTACTGCTGCTGTTGGTACTGCTGCTGATGGTACTGCTGCTGTTAGTACTGCTGCTGATGGTATTGCTGCTGATGGTACTGCTGCTGATGGTACTGCTGCTGATGGTATTGCTGCTGTTGGTACTGCTGCTGATGGTATTGCTGCTGTTGGTACTGCTGCTGTTGGTTCTGCTGCTGATGGTATTGCTGCTGTTGGTACTGCTGCTGTCGGTATTGCTGCTGATGGTACTGCTGCTGATGGTACTGCTGTTGTTGGTAGTGTTGCTGTTGGTACTGCTGCTGTTGGTACTGCTGCTGTTGGTATTGCTGCTGTTGGTACTGCTGCTGTTGGTACTGTTGCTGTTGGTATTACTGCTGATGGTACTGCTGCTGTTGGCACTGCTGCTGTTGGTACTGCTGTTGTTGGTACTGCTGCTGTTGGTACTGCTGCTGTTGGTACTGCTGCTGTTGGTATTGCTGCTGATGGTACTGCTGCTGATGGTACTGCTGTTGTTGGTACTGCTGCTGTTGGTACTGCTGCTGATGGTACTGCTGCTGATGGTACTGCTGCTGTTGGTACTGCTGCTCTTGATAATGCTGCTGTTGGTACTGCTGCTGTTGGTACTGCTGCTGATGGTACTGCTGCTGTTGGTACTGCTGTTGTTGGTACTGCTGCTGATGGTACTGCTGCTGTTGGTACTGCTGCTGTTGGTATTGCTGCTGATGGTACTGCTGCTGTTGGTACTGCTGCTGATGGCAGTGCTGTTGTTGGTACTGCTGCTGATGGTACTACTGCTGTTGGTATTGCTACTGATGGTACTGCTGTTGTCGGTACTGCTGCTGATGGTACTACTGTTGTTGGTACTGCTGCTGATGGTACTGCTGTTGTTGGTACTGCTGCTGATGGTACTGCTGCTGTTGGTACGGCTGCTGATGGTACTGCTGTTGTTGGTACTGCTGCTGTTGGTATTGCTGCTGTTGGTACTGCTGCTGATGGTACTGCTGCTGTTGGTACTGCTGCTGATGGTACTGCTGTTGTTGGTACGGCTGCTGTTGGTATTGCTGCTGTTGGTACTGCTGCTGATGGTACTGGTGCTGTTGGTACTGCTTCTGATGGTACTGCTGTTGTTGGTACTGCTGCTGTTGGTATTGCTGCTGATGGTACTGCTGCTGATGGTACTGCTGCTGTTGGTATTGCTGCTGATGGTACTGCTGTCGTTGGTACTGCTGCTGATGGTACTGCTGCTGTTGGTATTGCTGCTGTTGGTACTGCTGCTGATGGTACTGCTGCTGTTGGTACTGCTGCTGATGGTACTGCTGCTGATGGTATTGCTGCTGTTGGTACTGCTGCTGTTGGTACTGCTGCTGTTGGTACTGCTGCTGTTGGTACTGCTGCTGTTGGTACTGCTGCTGATGGTACTGCTATTGTTGGTACTGCTGCTGTTGGTACTGCTGCTGTTGGTACTGCTGTTGTTGGTACTGCTGCTGTTGGTACTGCTGTTGATGGTACTGTTGCTGTTGTGTTTGCTGCTGTTGGTATTGTTGCTGTTGGTACTGCTGCTGATGGTACTGCTGCTGTTGGTACTGCTGCTGTTGGTACTGCTGCTGTTGGTACTGCTGCTGTTGTGTTTGCTGCTGTTGTATTTGCTGCTGATGGTACTGCTGCTGTTGGTACTGCTGCTGATGGTACTGCTGCTGTTGGTACTGCTGCTGTTGGTACTGCTGCTGATGGTACTACTGCTGTTGGTATTGGTACTGATGGTACTGCTGTTGTCGGTACTGCTGCTGATGGTACTACTGTTGTTGGTACTGCTGCTGATGGTACTGCTGTTGTTGGTACTGCTGCTGAGGGTACTGCTGCTGTTGGTACTGCTGCTGATGGTACTGCTGTTGTTGGTACGGCTGCTGTTTTACTGCTGCTGATGGTGCTGCTGCTGATGGTATTGCTGCTGATGGTACTGCTGCTGATGGTACTGCTGCTGATGGTACTGCTGTTGTTGGTACTGCTGCTCTTGGTATTGCTGCTGATGGTACTGCTACTGTTGGTACTGCTGCTGATGGTACTGCTGCTGTTGGTACTGCTGCTGATGGTACTGCTGTTGTTGGTGCTGCTGCTGTTGGTATTGCTGCTGTTGGTACTGCTGCTGATGGTACTGGTGCTGTTGGTACTGCTTCTGATGGTACTGCTGTTGTTGGTACTGCTGCTGTTGGTATTGCTGCTGATGGTACTGCTGCTGATGGTACTGCTGCTGTTGGTATTGCTGCTGATGGTACTGCTGTCGTTGGTACTGCTGCTGATGGTACTGCTGCTGTTGGTATTGCTGCTGTTGGTACTGCTGCTGATGGTACTGCTGCTGTTGGTACTGCTGCTGATGGTACTGCTGCTGATGGTACTGCTGCTGTTGGTACTGCTGCTGTTGGTACTGCTGCTGTTGGTACTGCTGCTGTTGGTACTGCTGCTGTTGGTACTGCTGCTGATGGTACTGCTGCTGTTGATACTGCTGCTGTTGGTACTGCTGCTGATGGTACTGCTATTGTTGGTACTGCTGCTGTTGGTACTGCTGCTGTTGGTACTGCTGCTGTTGGTACTGCTGCTGTTGGTACTGCTGTTGATGGTACTGTTGCTGTTGTGTTTGCTGCTGTTGGTATTGTTGCTGTTGGTACTGCTGCTGATGGTACTGCTGCTGTTGGTACTGCTGCTGATGGTACTGCTGCTGTTGGTACTGCTGCTGTTGGTACTGCTGCTGTTGGTACTGCTGCTGTTGTGTTTGCTGCTGTTGTATTTGCTGCTGATGGTACTGCTGCTGTTGGTACTGCTGCTGTTGGTACTGCTGGTGTTGTGTTTGCTGCTGTTGTATTTGCTGCTGATGGTACTGCTGCTGTTGGTACTGCTGCTGATGGTACTGCTGCTGTTGGTACTGCTGCTGTTGGTACTGCTGCTGATGGTATTACTGCTGTTGGTATTGGTACTGATGGTACTGCTGTTGTCGGTACTGCTGCTGATGGTACTACTGTTTTTGGTACTGCTGCTGATGGTACTGCAGTTGTTGGTACTGCTGCTGATGGTACTGCTGCTGTTGGTACTGCTGCTGATGGTACTGCTGTTGTTGGTACGGCTGCTGTTTTACTGCTGCTGATGGTACTGCTGCTGATGGTATTGCTGCTGATGGTACTGCTGCTGTTGGTACTGCTGCTGATGGTACTGCTGTTGTTGGTACTGCTGCTCTTGGTATTGCTGCTGATGGTACTGCTACTGTTGGTACTGCTGCTGATGGTACTGCTGCTGTTGGTACTGCTGCTGATGGTACTGCTGTTGTTGGTGCTGCTGCTGTTGGTATTGCTGCTGTTGGTACTGCTGCTGATGGTACTGCTGCTTTTGGTACTGCTGCTGATGGTACTGCTGTTGTTGGTACGGCTGCTGTTGGTATTGCTGCTGATGGTACTGCTGCTGATGGTACTGCTGCTGTTGGTATTGCTGCTGATGGTACTGCTGTCGTTGGTACTGCTGCTGATGGTACTGCTGCGGTTGGTATTGCTGCTGTTGGTACTGCTGCTGATGGTACTGCTGCTGTTGGTACTGCTGCTGATGGTACTGCTGCTGATGGTACTGCTGCTGTTGGTACTGCTGCTGTTGGTACTGCTGCTGTTGGTACTGCTGCTGTTGGTACTGCTGCTGATGGTACTGCTGCTGTTGGTACTGCTGCTGTTGGTACTGCTGCTGTTGGTACTGCTGCTGTTGGTACTGCTGCTGATGGTACTGCTGTTGTTGGTACTGCTGCTGTTGGTACTGCTGCTGTTGGTACTGCTGCTGTTGGTACTGCTGTTGATGGTACTGTTGCTGTTGTGTTTGCTGCAGTTGGTATTGTTGCTGTTGGTACTGCTGCTGATGGTACTGCTGCTGTTGGTACTGCTGCTGATGGTACTGCTGCTGTTGGTACTGCTGCTGTTGGTACTGCTGCTGTTGGTACTGCTGCTGTTGTGTTTGCTGCTGTTGTATTTGCTGCTGATGGTACTGCTGCTGTTGGTACTGCTGCTGTTGGTACTGCTGCTGTTGGTACTGCTGCTGATGGTACTGCTGCTGTTGGTACTGCTGCTGTTGGTACTGCTGCTGTTGGTACTGCTGCTGTTGGTACTGCTGCTGATGGTACTGCTGTAGTTGGTACTGCTGCTGTTGGTACTGCTGCTGTTGGTACTGCTGCTGTTGGTACTGCTGTTGATGGTACTGTTGCTGTTGTGTTTGCTGCTGTTGGTATTGTTGCTGTGGTACTGCTGCTGATGGTACTGCTGCTGTTGGTACTGCTGCTGATGGTACTGCTGCTGTTGGTACTGCTGCTGTTGGTACTGCTGCTGTTGGTACTGCTGCTGTTGTGTTTGCTGCTGTTGTATTTGCTGCTGATGGTACTGCTGCTGTTGGTACTGCTGCTGTTGGTACTGCTGCTGTTGTGTTTGCTGCTGTTGTATTTGCTGCTGATGGTACTGCTGCTGTTGGTACTGCTGCTGATGGTACTGCTGCTGTTGGTACTGCTGCTGTTGGTACTGCTGCTGATGGTACTGCTGCTGTTGGTACTGCTGCTGATGGTATTGCAGCTGATGGTACTGCTGCTGTTGTGTTTACTGCTGTTGTATTTGCTGTTGATGGTACTGCTGCTGTTGTGTTTGCTGCTGTTTTATTTGCTGCTGATGGTACTGCTGCTGTTGGTACTGCTGCTGATGGTACTGCTGCTGCTGGTACTGCTGCTGATGGTACTGCTGCTGTTGGTACTGCTGCTGTTGTACTGCTGCTGATAATACTGCTGCTGTTGGTACTGCTGTTGTTTGGTACGGCTGCTGTTTTACTGCTGCTGATGGTGCTGCTGCTGATGGTATTGCTGCTGATGGTACTGCTGCTGTTGGTACTGCTGCTGATGGTACTGCTGTTGTTGGTACTGCTGCTCTTGGTATTGCTGCTGATGGTACTGCTACTGTTGGTACTGCTGCTGATGGTACTGCTGCTGTTGGTACTGCTGCTGATGGTACTGCTGTTGTTGGTGCTGCTGCTGTTGGTATTGCTGCTGTTGGTACTGCTGCTGATGGTACTGCTGCTGATGGTACTGCTGCTGTTGGTACTGCTGCTGTTGGTACTGCTGCTGTTGGTACTGCTGCTGTTGGTACTGCTGCTGTTGGTACTGCTGCTGATGGTACTGCTGCTGTTGATACTGCTGCTGTTGGTACTGCTGCTGATGGTACTGCTATTGTTGGTACTGCTGCTGTTGGTACTGCTGCTGTTGGTACTGCTGCTGTTGGTACTGCTGCTGTTGGTACTGCTGTTGATGGTACTGTTGCTGTTGTGTTTGCTGCTCTTGGTATTGTTGCTGTTGGTACTGCTGCTGATGGTACTGCTGCTGTTGGTACTGCTGCTGATGGTACTGCTGCTGTTGGTACTGCTGCTGTTGGTACTGCTGCTGTTGGTACTGCTGCTGTTGTGTTTGCTGCTGTTGTATTTGCTGCTGATGGTACTGCTGCTGTTGGTACTGCTGCTGTTGGTACTGCTGGTGTTGTGTTTGCTGCTGTTGTATTTGCTGCTGATGGTACTGCTGCTGTTGGTACTGCTGCTGATGGTACTGCTGCTGTTGGTACTGCTGCTGTTGGTACTGCTGCTGATGGTATTACTGCTGTTGGTATTGGTACTGATGGTACTGCTGTTGTCGGTACTGCTGCTGATGGTACTACTGTTTTTGGTACTGCTGCTGATGGTACTGCAGTTGTTGGTACTGCTGCTGATGGTACTGCTGCTGTTGGTACTGCTGCTGATGGTACTGCTGTTGTTGGTACGGCTGCTGTTTTACTGCTGCTGATGGTACTGCTGCTGATGGTATTGCTGCTGATGGTACTGCTGCTGTTGGTACTGCTGCTGATGGTACTGCTGTTGTTGGTACTGCTGCTCTTGGTATTGCTGCTGATGGTACTGCTACTGTTGGTACTGCTGCTGATGGTACTGCTGCTGTTGGTACTGCTGCTGATGGTACTGCTGTTGTTGGTGCTGCTGCTGTTGGTATTGCTGCTGTTGGTACTGCTGCTGATGGTACTGCTGCTTTTGGTACTGCTGCTGATGGTACTGCTGTTGTTGGTACGGCTGCTGTTGGTATTGCTGCTGATGGTACTGCTGCTGATGGTACTGCTGCTGTTGGTATTGCTGCTGATGGTACTGCTGTCGTTGGTACTGCTGCTGATGGTACTGCTGCGGTTGGTATTGCTGCTGTTGGTACTGCTGCTGATGGTACTGCTGCTGTTGGTACTGCTGCTGATGGTACTGCTGCTGATGGTACTGCTGCTGTTGGTACTGCTGCTGTTGGTACTGCTGCTGTTGGTACTGCTGCTGTTGGTACTGCTGCTGATGGTACTGCTGCTGTTGGTACTGCTGCTGTTGGTACTGCTGCTGTTGGTACTGCTGCTGTTGGTACTGCTGCTGATGGTACTGCTGTTGTTGGTACTGCTGCTGTTGGTACTGCTGCTGTTGGTACTGCTGCTGTTGGTACTGCTGTTGATGGTACTGTTGCTGTTGTGTTTGCTGCAGTTGGTATTGTTGCTGTTGGTACTGCTGCTGATGGTACTGCTGCTGTTGGTACTGCTGCTGATGGTACTGCTGCTGTTGGTACTGCTGCTGTTGGTACTGCTGCTGTTGGTACTGCTGCTGTTGTGTTTGCTGCTGTTGTATTTGCTGCTGATGGTACTGCTGCTGTTGGTACTGCTGCTGTTGGTACTGCTGCTGTTGGTACTGCTGCTGATGGTACTGCTGCTGTTGGTACTGCTGCTGTTGGTACTGCTGCTGTTGGTACTGCTGCTGTTGGTACTGCTGCTGATGGTACTGCTGTAGTTGGTACTGCTGCTGTTGGTACTGCTGCTGTTGGTACTGCTGCTGTTGGTACTGCTGTTGATGGTACTGTTGCTGTTGTGTTTGCTGCTGTTGGTATTGTTGCTGTTGGTACTGCTGCTGATGGTACTGCTGCTGTTGGTACTGCTGCTGATGGTACTGCTGCTGTTGGTACTGCTGCTGTTGGTACTGCTGCTGTTGGTACTGCTGCTGTTGTGTTTGCTGCTGTTGTATTTGCTGCTGATGGTACTGCTGCTGTTGGTACTGCTGCTGTTGGTACTGCTGCTGTTGTGTTTGCTGCTGTTGTATTTGCTGCTGATGGTACTGCTGCTGTTGGTACTGCTGCTGATGGTACTGCTGCTGTTGGTACTGCTGCTGTTGGTACTGCTGCTGATGGTACTGCTGCTGTTGGTACTGCTGCTGATGGTATTGCAGCTGATGGTACTGCTGCTGTTGTGTTTACTGCTGTTGTATTTGCTGTTGATGGTACTGCTGCTGTTGTGTTTGCTGCTGTTTTATTTGCTGCTGATGGTACTGCTGCTGTTGGTACTGCTGCTGATGGTACTGCTGCTGCTGGTACTGCTGCTGATGGTACTGCTGCTGTTGGTACTGCTGCTGTTGGTACTGCTGCTGATAATACTGCTGCTGTTGGTACTGCTGTTGTTGGTACGGCTGCTGTTTTACTGCTGCTGATGGTGCTGCTGCTGATGGTATTGCTGCTGATGGTACTGCTGCTGTTGGTACTGCTGCTGATGGTACTGCTGTTGTTGGTACTTGCTGCTCTGGTATTGCTGCTGATGGTACTGCTACTGTTGGTACTGCTGCTGATGGTACTGCTGCTGTTGGTACTGCTGCTGATGGTACTGCTGTTGTTGGTGCTGCTGCTGTTGGTATTGCTGCTGTTGGTACTGCTGCTGATGGTACTGGTGCTGTTGGTACTGCTTCTGATGGTACTGCTGTTGTTGGTACTGCTGCTGTTGGTATTGCTGCTGATGGTACTGCTGCTGATGGTACTGCTGCTGTTGGTATTGCTGCTGATGGTACTGCTGTCGTTGGTACTGCTGCTGATGGTACTGCTGCTGTTGGTATTGCTGCTGTTGGTACTGCTGCTGATGGTACTTGCTGCTGTTCGGTACTGCTGCTGATGGTACTGCTGCTGATGGTACTGCTGCTGTTGGTACTGCTGCTGTTGGTACTGCTGCTGTTGGTACTGCTGCTGTTGGTACTGCTGCTGATGGTACTGCTGCTGTTGGTACTGCTGCTGTTGGTACTGCTGCTGATGGTACTGCTATTGTTGGTACTGCTGCTGTTGGTACTGCTGCTGTTGGTACTGCTGCTGTTGGTACTGCTGCTGTTGGTACTGCTGTTGATGGTACTGTTGCTGTTGTGTTTGCTGCTGTTGGTATTGTTGCTGTTGGTACTGCTGCTGATGGTACTGCTGCTGTTGGTACTGCTGCTGATGGTACTGCTGCTGTTGGTACTGCTGCTGTTGGTACTGCTGCTGTTGGTACTGCTGCTGTTGTGTTTGCTGCTGTTGTATTTGCTGTTGATGGTACTGCTGCTGTTGGTACTGCTGCTGTTGGTACTGCTGGTGTTGTGTTTGCTGCTGTTGTATTTGCTGCTGATGGTACTGCTGCTGTTGGTACTGCTGCTGATGGTACTGCTGCTGTTGGTACTGCTGCAGTTGGTACTGCTGCTGATGGTATTACTGCTGTTGGTATTGGTACTGATGGTACTGCTGTTGTCGGTACTGCTGCTGATGGTACTACTGTTTTTGGTACTGCTGCTGATGGTACTGCAGTTGTTGGTACTGCTGCTGATGGTACTGCTGCTGTTGGTACTGCTGCTGATGGTACTGCTGTTGTTGGTACGGCTGCTGTTTTACTGCTGCTGATGGTACTGCTGCTGATGGTATTGCTGCTGATGGTACTGCTGCTGTTGGTACTGCTGCTGATGGTACTGCTGTTGTTGGTACTGCTGCTCTTGGTATTGCTGCTGATGGTACTGCTACTGTTGGTACTGCTGCTGATGGTACTGCTGCTGTTGGTACTGCTGCTGATGGTACTGCTGTTGTTGGTGCTGCTGCTGTTGGTATTGCTGCTGTTGGTACTGCTGCTGATGGTACTGCTGCTTTTGGTACTGCTGCTGATGGTACTGCTGTTGTTGGTACGGCTGCTGTTGGTATTGCTGCTGATGGTACTGCTGCTGATGGTACTGCTGCTGTTGGTATTGCTGCTGATGGTACTGCTGTCGTTGGTACTGCTGCTGATGGTACTGCTGCGGTTGGTATTGCTGCTGTTGGTACTGCTGCTGATGGTACTGCTGCTGTTGGTACTGCTGCTGATGGTACTGCTGCTGATGGTACTGCTGCTGTTGGTACTGCTGCTGTTGGTACTGCTGCTGTTGGTACTGCTGCTGTTGGTACTGCTGCTGATGGTACTGCTGCTGTTGGTACTGCTGCTGTTGGTACTGCTGCTGTTGGTACTGCTGCTGTTGGTACTGCTGCTGATGGTACTGCTGTTGTTGGTACTGCTGCTGTTGGTACTGCTGCTGTTGGTACTGCTGCTGTTGGTACTGCTGTTGATGGTACTGTTGCTGTTGTGTTTGCTGCTGTTGGTATTGTTGCTGTTGGTACTGCTGCTGATGGTACTGCTGCTGTTGGTACTGCTGCTGATGGTACTGCTGCTGTTGGTACTGCTGCTGTTGGTACTGCTGCTGTTGGTACTGCTGCTGTTGTGTTTGCTGCTGTTGTATTTGCTGCTGATGGTACTGCTGCTGTTGGTACTGCTGCTGTTGGTACTGCTGCTGTTGGTACTGCTGCTGATGGTACTGCTGCTGTTGGTACTGCTGCTGTTGGTACTGCTGCTGTTGGTACTGCTGCTGTTGGTACTGCTGCTGATGGTACTGCTGTTGTTGGTACTGCTGCTGTTGGTACTGCTGCTGTTGGTACTGCTGCTGTTGGTACTGCTGTTGATGGTACTGTTGCTGTTGTGTTTGCTGCTGTTGGTATTGTTGCTGTTGGTACTGCTGCTGATGGTACTGCTGCTGTTGGTACTGCTGCTGATGGTACTGCTGCTGTTGGTACTGCTGCTGTTGGTACTGCTGCTGTTGGTACTGCTGCTGTTGTGTTTGCTGCTGTTGTATTTGCTGCTGATGGTACTGCTGCTGTTGGTACTGCTGCTGTTGGTACTGCTGCTGTTGTGTTTGCTGCTGTTGTATTTGCTGCTGATGGTACTGCTGCTGTTGGTACTGCTGCTGATGGTACTGCTGCTGTTGGTACTGCTGCTGTTGGTACTGCTGCTGATGGTACTGCTGCTGTTGGTACTGCTGCTGATGGTATT
Source organism: Procambarus clarkii (assembly GCF_040958095.1). Taxonomy (NCBI): domain Eukaryota; kingdom Metazoa; phylum Arthropoda; class Malacostraca; order Decapoda; family Cambaridae; genus Procambarus; species Procambarus clarkii. The sequence continues at coordinate 17,956,899 of NC_091168.1, forward strand.
GCAGCTGATGGTACTGCTGCTGTTGTGTTTACTGCTGTTGTATTTGCTGTTGATGGTACTGCTGCTGTTGTGTTTGCTGCTGTTTTATTTGCTGCTGATGGTACTGCTGCTGTTGGTACTGCTGCTGATGGTACTGCTGCTGCTGGTACTGCTGCTGATGGTACTGCTGCTGTTGGTACTGCTGCTGTTGGTACTGCTGCTGATAATACTGCTGCTGTTGGTACTGCTGCTGTTGGTACTGCTGCTGATGGTACTGCTGCTGTTAGTACTGCTGCTGTTGGTATTGTTGCTGTTGGTACTGCTGCTGATGGTACTGCTGCTGTTGGTACTGCTGTTGATGGTACTGCTGCTGTTGGTACTGCTGCTGTTGGTACTGCTGCTGTTGGTACTGCTGCTGTTGGTACTGTTGCTGATGGTATTGCTGCTGATGGTACTGCTGCTGTTGGTACTGCTGCTGTTGGTACTGCTGCTGTTGTGTTTGCTGCTGTTGTGCCTGCTGCTGTTGGTACTGCTGCTGTTGGTACTGCTGCTGTTGGTACTGCTGCTGTTGGTACTGCTGCTGTTGTTGTGTCTGCTGCTGTTGGTACTGCTGCTGTTGGTACTGCTGCTGTTGTTGTGTCTGCTGCAGTTGGTACTGCTGCTGTTGGTTCTGCTACTGTTGGTACGCTGCCTGCTGCTACTTTCCAATCTTAGTTATTATCTTAGGAGCAAGGGAGGAATCCTGATCATATGTGTCATTCTTCCAAGAAAGGGAGTTGGAAATTGCTGTTTGTCGAGGGCACTTGGTGTCAATTGCCGACTGGACAAATATTGTAAATCAAATGTAATATCATTCATTGATAACTGGGAACACTTCTATGGAAGGAATGACATGTGTGCTCGGGATGGGGTGCATCTATTCATGGCTGGTGTTGTTGCTGGTGCGAACTCGTTGGAACCAGTGGTTAGAGGTGTTTGTTTGGGTTTAAACTGTTATTAGATAGTTTTATGAGAATTGATATGGAGAAAGGAGGCAATAAAAGTATGTGTTGGTGGGGAAAAGAATGGCAAAATGAACAGGGATGGAGAAGGGCCTCAAAATAACAATACACTTAAGATATATTACACGAACAGTAGGAGTCTAAGAAACAAAATAAACGAGTTAAATGTTCTCGTCTGCACAGAAACAATAAATATTATTGCACTTACCGAAACACGGATGAATGTAGAAAACAGAGAACTATTAGCTGAATATGAAATAAACGGATTTAAACTTTCACACAGATAAATATATTAGACGAGGAGGGGGAGTAGCCATATTTGTTAAGGGAAATTTTAAATATAGTATCAAAGAGGGAATCAAAACTGAGCCACACACACAGAAACTAATTGGCTGGAATTAAAAGAAAAAGGTAAAAATGTTATAATAGGAGTTATATACAGGCCACCAAACTTAGACAAAATGGAAGCAAAACATTTTGCTGCTTACCAACTGCTAATACCATAGCAGTTGGTAAGCATACCAACTGCTAGGTAGAAATATCTAGAGCATCTAGGTCAAACAGTATTTATGTCATGGGAGACTAATTTTAGTGGACTAAACTGGCTTAACCGAACAGGGAATAATGAAGCAGAAGATTGTCTTGAATTAATTGACGATTGCTTTCTTACGCAACACATTAAGGAACCAACGTGGGAAAATAATATTTTAGACTTAGTGTTAACTAACGGAAATGCGAGTTAATGACATTGAAATAAGGAGTGAGCTAGGGAACATGAATCACAAAGAAATCAGATTTAATATAGAATGGAATAGATTTGTAGGATAAAATTTTGATAAAATGCAAGATTTTCGAAAAGCTGATTTTAATGGCCTAAGAAATTTTTTGGGTGAAATTGATTGGAAAGTCTTTGGCATGGGGGGTGGGCCGGTCTTGGAGCGAGACGTGAACCCAGCGATGGGTGATGTAAAATAGGATTTCGATGTGGATTCAAAATATAACTTATTTAAAAATATTGTAAGCAAAGCACAGGAACGTAGTATACCATACTAATTTAATAGATCGAATAATAATGACCCGAAATGGATAACAAATGATCTGAAGAACCTTATAGGTAGAAAGAGAGCTTGGTACAAAAGGATTAGGAATGGGGAAGTCAGTTTAGAATGAGAATTCGTACAACTGGTTAGAAATTAAAAAAAAAAAAAGAGATAAGGAGGCAAAAACAGACTATGAAGTTCGCATAGCAGGGCAAGCAAAGGCAAATCCTAAAGTGTTTCTTCAGTTATAACGAACAAAGATTAGGGAAAGGATAGGTCCATTAAAAACTGAAACAGGTCAGATAACTGATAATGACGAAGAGATGAGTAATATTTTTAATAAACATTTTATCTCTGTATTTACTAAATAGGAACTGAACATTTTACCTAGAGTCGAACAAATCTATGTGGGTGAGGACGAGGATACGTTGACTTTAGCAGTTACCAGGGAGTATGTTTTTAAACAAATAGTGAAACTCAAGCCAAATAAATCACCAGGGCCGGACGAAGTGTTTGCCAGAGAGCTTAAGGAATGCAAAGAGGAGCTTTGCGAGCCATTGTCTTCCATATTTAATAAATCATTAGAGTCAGGCAGAGTGCCAGAGTCGTGGAAGGTTGCTAATGTGGTTCCAATTTTCAAGAAAGGAGATAGGTCACTTGCATCAAACTATCGGCCAATTAGCTTAACGTCAATTGTGGGAAAGTTACTTGAATCGACGATAATTGCAAATACTATACTTCTTCATCTTGAAAAACAATAAATGATTCACAACATGGTTTTACAAATGACCGTTCATGTTTAACAAATTTGCTATAATGTTATTCCAGTGTAGTTGAGGCAGTTGATAGTGGTAAGGTTTGTGATCGGGAGCAGCAATGAACACGGAAGAAGACTTACTATCACTTTTAAGACGATCTAAATAGGGTTTTGAAATGGCCAAAAGATTGGCAGATGCAGTTTAATGCTGATAAATGTAAAGTTTTGAGGCTAGGTAATGATGATAGAGTTACAAGATTTGAGCTTGATGGTGTTGAGATTGGGAAGTCGGATTGCGAAACGGATCTGGGAGTTATGATTAGATGTAAAACCAAAAACTCAATGCATAAATGTTCGTAATAAGGCGAAAGGGACACTGGGATTCATTTATCGAAACGTTAGTAACAAGACACCTGGTGTTGTTCTTCAGCTATAAATGGGGCCTCTGGTTAGGCCCCATTTAGATTATGCAGTTCAGTTTTGGTCGCCATACTATAGAATGGATATAAATTCACTAGAACGCATCCAGCGTAGGTTGACTTGTCATGTGAAGAAAGATTGACAAAGCCTAAATTACATCACCTAGAAAGGCAAAGAATTAGGGGTCACATGATAGAGGTGTACAAGCGGATGAATGACATAACAAAAGGGATATTAATAGGGTATTAAAAGTATCAACACAAGACAGAGCACGAAACAATGGATATAAATTGGATAAGTTTAGATTTAGGAAAGATCAGGGTAAAATGGCGCCTGACAGCTGAGAGGACAGCGGTTCGGATGCGTAGTGTTGCGGTATCGGGTTCGATCCTGGTGGAGGCAGAGACAAATGAGCAAAATGTTTCTTTCAGCCTTATGCCCCTGTTACCTAGCAGTAAATAGGAAATAGGTACCTGGGAGTTAGACAGCTCCTACACGTTGCTTCCTGGGGGTTGTGTAACAAAAAGTAGGCCTGGTTAAGGACCGGGCCGCGGGGACGCTAAGCCCCGAAATCATCTCAAAAGGAAGATAATGGTTCGGTAAGAGGGTTGTTGATTTGTGGAACCAATTACCGCATAACGTTATAGAAGTAGGATCCTTTGATTGTTTCAAGCGTAGGTTAGACACATATGAATGAGATTGGGTGGTTATAAAAAAGAGCTGCCTCGAATGGGCCAAGAGGCCTTCTGCAGTTACCTTCATTCATATGTTTTTATGTTCTTATGTACTGCTGCTGTTGTGCCTCCAGTTGTTAGTACAGCTGCTGTTGGTACTGCTGCTGTTGGTACTGCAGCTGTTGGTACTGCTGCTGTTGGTACTGCAGCTGTTGGTACTGCAGCTGTTGGTACCGCTGCTGTTGTGCCTCCAGTTGTTAGTACAGCTGCTGTTGGTACTGCTGCTGTTGTGCCTCCAGTTGTTGGTACTGCAGCTGTTGGTACTGCTGCTGTTGTGCCTGCAGCTGTTAGTACTGCTGCTGTTGGTACTGCTGCTGTTGTGCCTGCAGCTGTTAGTACTGCTGCTGTTGGTACTGCTGCTGTTAGTACTGCTGCTGTTGGTACTGCAGCTGTTAGTACTGCTGCTGTTTGTACTGCTGCTGTTGGTACTGCTGCTGTTGGTACTGCTGCTGTTCGTACTGCAGCTGTTGGTGCTGCAGCTGTTGGTACTGCTGCTGTTGGTACTGCTGCTGTTGTGCCTGCAGTTGTTGGTACTGCTGCTGTTGGTACTGCGGCTGTTGGTACTGCTGCTGTTGGTACTGCTGCTATTTGTACTGCTGCTGTTGTGCCTGCAGTTGTTGGTACAGCTGCCGTTGGTACTGCTGCTATTGTGCCTGCAGTTGTTGGTACTGCTGCTGTTGGTACTGCAGCTGTTGGTACTGCTGCTGTTGGTACTGCTGCTGTTGGTACTGCTGCTGTTGGTACTGCTGCTGTTGTGCCTGCAGTTGTTGGTAAAGCTGCTGTTGGTACTGCTGCTGTTGGTATTGCTGCTGTTGTGCCTGCAGTTGTTGGTACTGCTGCTGTTGGTACTGCTGCTGTTGGTACTGCAGCTGTTGGTACCGCTGCTGTTGTGCCTCCAGTTGTTAGTACAGCTGCTGTTGGTACTGCTGCTGTTGGTACTGCAGCTGTTGGTACTGCTGCTGTTGGTACTGCAGCTGTTGGTACTGCAGCTGTTGGTACCGCTGCTGTTGTGCCTCCAGTTGTTAGTACAGCTGATGTTGGTACTGCTGCTGTTGGTACTGCAGCTGTTGGTACTGCAGCTGTTGGTACCGCTGCTGTTGTGCCTGCAGCTGTTAGTACTGCTGCTGTTGGTACTGCTGCTGTTGGTACTGCAGCTGTTAGTACTGCTGCTGTTTGTACTGCTGCTGTTGGTACTGTTGCTGTTGTGTCTGCTGCTGTTGATTCTGCTGCTGTTGGTACTGCTGCTGTTGGTACTGCTGCTGTTGATTCTGCTGCTGTTGTGCCTGCTGCTCTTGGTACTGCTGCTGTTGGTACTGTTGCTGTTGAGTCTGGTACTGTTGGTATTGCTGCTGTTGTGTCTACTGTTGGTACTGCTACTGCTGTGCCTGCTGCGGTTGGTACTGATGCTGTTAGTACTACTGCTGTTGATACTGTTGCTGTTGATATCGCTGCTGTTGGTACTGGTGCTGTTGTGTCTGCTGCTGTTGGTACTGCTGATGTTGTGCCTGCTTCTGTTGGTGCTGCTGCTGTTGGTACTTCTGCTGTTGAGTCTGCTGCTGTTGGTACTGATGATGTGTCTGCAGCTGCTGTTGATACTGCTGCTTTTGAGCCTGCTGTTGGTGGTACAGCTGCTGTTGGTACACTGTTGCTGGTTCTACTGTTGTTGGTACTGCTGCTGTTGGTCTTCTGCTGTTGGGACTGCTGCTGCTGTTGTGTTCTGTTGCTTTTGTCTGCTGTTTTTGGGTCTGCTGCTGTTGGTTCTGTTGCTCTTGGTACTGCTGCTGTTGGTACTGCTGCTCTTGGTACTGCTACTGTTGATAATGCTGTTGTTGTGTCTGCTGCTGTTGTGCCTGCTGCTGCTGTTGGTACTGCTGCTGTTGTTACTGCTTCTGTTGATACTGCTGCTGTTGTGTCTGCTGCTGCTGTTGGTACTGCTGCTGTTGTCACTGCTGCTGTTGATACTGCTGTTGTTGGTACTGCTGCTGTTGGTACTGCTGGAGTTGGTACTGCTGCTGTTGTGTCTGATGCTTTTGTGTCTGCTGCTGATGGTACTGCTGCTGTTGTGCCTGCTGCTGTTGTATCTGTTGGTACTGCTGCTGTTGGTACTGCTGCTGTTGTGTCTGCTGCTGTTGGTACTGCTGATGTTGGTACTGTTGCTGTTGTTTGTACAGTTTTTGTGTCTGCTGCTGTTGGTTCTGTTGCTCTTGGTAATGCTGTTGTGCCTACTGTTATTGGTACTGCTTCTCTTGTCCCTGCTGCTGTTGTCTGCTGTTTTTGTGCCTGCTGCTGTTGGTACGGCTTCTACTGTTGGTACTGCTGTTGTTGTGTCTGCTGCTGTTAGTATTGCTGCTGTTGGTACTGTTGGTTTTGGTACTGTTGCTGTTATGTCTGCTGTGGCTGTTGGTACTGCTGCTGTTGGTCCTGCTGCTGTTGTTCCTGCTGCTGTTATGTTTGCTGTTTTTGTGCCTGCTACTTTTGTGTTTGCTGCTGTTGTTCCTGCTGCTGTTGTTCCTGCTGCTGTTATGTTTGCTGTTTTTGTGCCTGCTACTTTTGTGTTTGCTGCTGTTGTGTCTTCAGCTGTTGGTACTGCTGCTGTTGGAACTGTTGTTGTTGATACTGCTGCTCTTGTGTCTGCTGTTGGTACTGTTGCTGTTGTTACTGCTGCTGTTGGTACCGCTGGCGTTGGTACTGCTGTTGTTATGTCTGCGTCTGTTGTTCTGGTGTTATTTGTTGTTGATGTTGTTGTTGTTACTGTTTTGGTACTGCTGCTGTTGTTACTGTTTCTGTTATTGCTGTTGATGTTGGTGCTGTTATTGTTGCCGCCGATGCTGTTATTGTTGCTGCTGTTTCTGTTTGTTTTTGTTGCTGTTTTTGTTGATTTTGCTCTTGTTGCTGCCTTTTTTCAGGGATATTCCTGCGCGGGCCCTAATCCTCTGGCTGCCCCACTAAGTGTTGCTTGTTTCTGTTTTACTTGAGCGGAGTATGAGTATTTATGACTTGTATGGTCGCTTCAGTAAGATTTTGTCCCATGTGTTTACCAACTTTTTCTGCTCTGTTGAATCTAAGTTGAAATCATAATGGGTTTGTAACTGTGCACTGTGTTAGGTAATGTTCCAGTGGTCTGTTGTGGTTGTAACTGTGCACTGTGTTAGATACTGTTCCAGTGGTTGGTACACTTCTGTGCCGATGACTGCTTTTTGACTGTTGTTCTACTGCTCCCTTTCATCAAAATATATGGTTCGTTGTTGGTTGAATTCTTGTACCAACCCGCATATCCTGATGTTGCAACTGCTGTGTTGTGGTCACTGTACATCTTTTGCATTGCTCTGTTTCTAATTACTTTCTTAATCTGTGATAGACTCTGTGATATGTAAATGTCTACATTTCTTCTCTTAGTTGCAAGTTTTGCAGCTTCGTCTGCAATGTCATTTCCTATTATTCCCATATGACTTGGCACCCAGTTGATAAGTACCCGACGGCCTTGTCGTTTGAGTGTTTGCATTAATGATATGACATCTGTGATCAGATGGATGTTATCACATATGTGTTCTTGTTACAAGGTTTCAATGGCAGCTCTCGAATCATTATGTATGATAACATGTTGTGGGTGTTCAGCAAGAGCATGTTCCAAAGCCTTTTGAATGGCTATCATCTCTGTAAAGTTGAACACCCGTTTGAGAGTCTCTCAACTATTTACAGAGTTTCCTGCCTTAACTGCAGCTCCGGTTTCTTGTCCCTGCTGGTCTACTGATGACATACTTCTGTGAAGTTGGTGAAGCTCTCAGCAGCCAATTTTGCCTCTGTATGCATCTGTGCAATATTACGTAGCAGATGAGGATTAGACTGGTTCTTTTTTTCCCCTTCTAGAGCCATAATCATAGTCTGTTGGCAAAGATTCCCAAGGGGCTTGCATAACAAAGTCTGCATGTATTTCGTCGACACCCTTCTCAGGGACTGTGTTTGTTATATCGAATGTATTGATGGTGTTTATCGCACAATGGGCCCACCTGGTGCTATTGGAGGCTCTTCTGTCCCGTTAGTGCTCCAGTGATTATATCTTTAAGTGAACTGATTCTAGGTCTAGTCAATATTTTGGTCAGCATGCACACAGCAATCCCTTTTACCTTTATTTCAATCGACGTTAGCTTGGTTTCTAGTCTTAGGTTCAATATTTAAGTCCATCTGGGAGCCCCTGTTATGATTCGAATTGCATCATTTTGAATAACTTCAACCTTTGCCCACTGACCAGGAGAAAGAGTGAGTAAGGCAGGCGCTGCATAATCAACTAGGAAACAAACGGCGTGTATGTAAAACATTCTTAACACTTTGTGTCCTGCTCCTGGATGGGGCCCTGTGATTGTTCTCAATATATTCAGTCGTGATTTTGCTTTCTCCTTCAGATATTGAATTTGTTTGTTGAATGTCATTTTAGAATCTATCAACACTCTGAGATATTGATATTGTGTAACCCACTGAAGGTCAATGTCTTGAATGCGTAGGTGCCTGTCTGGGGTGTTGCCGCCTAGTCTCATTGCCTTAGACTTCTGTGCGGATATTTTTAGCCCTAAAATTCTGCATTCAGAAGTTTCTTTATCTAACGCACCTTGTGCTTTATTTAAAAGTGAAAGACCTGTAATGACTAATGTTATATCATCGACATAGTTTAGCAATTTGACCCCTTCTGCAAATGTTACGGTAACGAGGTTTTCCATAAGGATGTTAAAGAGACTAGGACTGAGGACTCCTCCTTGTGGAGTTCCATTCTCATGCAAGTGGTAGTCCGACACTTGTCCTTGCAACTTTACTTTTGCATACCTGTGACTTAGGGAATCTTGAATCCATGCTAGCATATTTCCCTTTACACCTTTTTTAACTAAGGTGTGTAAAATTGCTTGCGGGCTTGCAAGTTCGAATGCTTTTTCTAGATCAAGGAAGATCACTATAGCTGGACCTGAGTTAACTGTTCCTAGTAATGTTGCTATGCAGTTGGCAATACCTACTCCTCTAGTGAAGTCAAATATGTGTTTATGCAGGTCTCCAGTCTTCTACAGTAGCCTGTTTAAGACCATCCGTTCTACAGTTTTACTAATGCATGATGTTAATGAAATGGGTCTGTAATTGGCAGGTTCTTTCGGCTTAAGAATCGGAATGATGTTTGTTTTCTCCCAAAAGGTCGGTAGTTTGCCTTGCTGCCAAGATGCATTGATTAACGTCCAATATCCCTTGTTCTCCAGCAAGACCTGCGTGAGCGATCATTGAGTACGTAATGTTATCAGCACCTGGTGCAGTGTCTTTACCGCATTTTTTGGCTCTTATTAGTTCTTGTTTGGTGAAGGGACAGTCACATTCGTCATTTGTAGCTATGATCTCGTGAATGGCTGTCAACCTCTCTTGTTTTAATTGTTCTTGCTGCCTTCTGACCATTGTAGGAAGCTGATATGACATGAAACTGTTCTTTCTGCAAATTGGAGAGAAAGTCTCTCAGCCTCCTGCAGTGTTTGAATACATGCTTGTGGTCGGGCTGGTCGACCTGATATAGTTTTAATCTGACCCCATATCTTGCCAAGACTACTATGTTCATTTAGAGTTTGACACCACTCAAACCATCTTGCCTCCTTTACTTCTCTAGACTCTCGTCTTGCTTCAGATATCACCACTCTTAGCAGAGTTCTTCCTTCTGGTGTGGGGTTTATCTTTAGATGTTTTCTGAAGATGTTGACTCTGTGGTTTTGTTCTTTAACTTCATTACTATAGAACCAATAGTTCTTTCGTTTTGTGTTTCCTGGGATAATGATTGGAATAGCTTTGTTTGCAGCAGCTGCAATGGCTTCCTGCAGATTGGTCATGTTTATGTTCAAATCCTCAGGTGGCGTGTATGTTGCATACCATTTTTCAAGTTCCTCTTGATATATATTCCAGTTGGATTTTTTAAATTCCACTTAGGTTGTGCAGGTGGTATAGGAGGTCGATCTATATTTAGTGTTGTGACAGTAGCATAGTGGTCACTGGTGATCACCGGGTTTACCTCCCACATCGCCTGATGCTTGAGTGCTGTTGAGATTAATGTAAGATGAAGGGAACCTCCTAGAATGTGAGTGGGTTCCCCAGTGTTGAGAAGTGTAATCTCAGGTACTTCTCGCAGAGCTGCAGCTAAATGGCGCATTGGCTGGCCCAGTCGCACCTAACTCTTGATAATGAGCATTGAAATCCCCAGCAATAATTACATTTTCATGCGTGGCCAAGGCAAGCACTGCCTCTGCTTCTAGTTTACGTCTAGGGAGCTTGTAGACGTTGTATATGAGGAGCTCAATATTAGCCATATTCACTGTTACTGCTAATACCTCTACTCCATCCCCACATGAAACTGGGTCTATTTTCTTGCATGGTATGGTGTTTCTGACTAGGGTCATTAACCCTCTTTGTTTTCTCTGTTCATACGGTATAACATAGTGCTGATATCCAGCTATTCTGAAGGACTTCGTGGCTGGGAAAAGAGTTTCTTCCAAAACGGTTATATTTGCTTTCGTACTGATTGCAGTTTCCTGAAGTATGTGGTTTTTATTTCCCAGACCTTGTATGTTCCACTGCAGTATTCGTAATGGCCACACGACGGTTTCGGTTAGTGTTGCCTGTTCTAGTACTCCTCTTCGGAATCGACGTCTATATTCTCCACCTCGCAAGTCGTGTCGCTGTAAATCGGATTGCACTGATTGCTCCTAGTCATCCCCTGCATTGTTGGAATCTGTGCATAACTGTGGTCCATCACTTTGCTTTTGGTATTGCTGCACATCGGACTGCATTGATTACTTGTGGCAGTTTCTTGTGTCGGAATCTGTGCACCTCTGCCATCTAGTATTTCGTTGTTGATGTTCCTGCATATTGGGCTGTATTGATTGTTCATTCCCGCCTCTTGTATTGTTGGAACCTGTGCATCTCTGCTATTCAATACTTCTTTGTTTGTGTTGTTGCATATCAGACTGTATTGACTGTTGTTTGTCTCTTGTATTGTAAGATTCTGTTGATCTTGGGTGGTCACTGCTTCTTGCAGTTGCTCTTGTGAATGTTGATGGTCTGGTGTCTTGACTACCCGACTGTTGTTGGTAATCTTTATGTCCATGTTGCGTTGTTTGTCCTCTTGTGCTTCGTCTTGTCTCGGACTGTCTCTCTTGTGTAACTGTGGTCTGCTGCACGGTCTTGTCCATTATTACACAAGTGATTTCTTGAGTCTGTTGTTGTGAGGCGTTCTGCGTTATCTGTAGACAATTGATAATGGTCTCTGCCATGATCTTCACCATGTTTTTCAGCTGGACTTCGGTAAAACTGTATATTTGTTGTGTTGTTTTCAAAAGTAATAGATTTTTGTTTTT